>NC_040916.2:27257259-27582814 GCF_004126475.2 Phyllostomus discolor | reverse complement strand
AATCACCATTTGAGATACAAAATAACTTTAACTGAAATATGCTTACCATACTACACACTGAAACTTCAGAAAGAAATTTTCAAGCAGAAATACACGTAAAAAACAGAAACTGGAAATGTACCAATTTTTGCCCCATATGAGGAAACTAAAATAGTAAAAGACATCCAGACAAAAAAGAGAAAAAGAGCCCCAAGACATGTCCTTAAGGCGACATACACAAAACGGTGACACTTTTATTTTATTTATGTATTTTACTTTGTATTTTACACCATGGTAGAGAAAATTGAATAAACTTTACTTTTCTCATTGTTTAAGGAAGCTGCAAGAGACAACACAAATTACAAAAGATTTTCAGGCACGCCTGCAACTCGTCAAAGCCTGACTTTATTACACTACAAAGCCGGTTCCAAGAAACGTCACATGAAATGCATTCATCGCTCCTTTTGCCCTTAACCTGCAAACCACTCATATGGTAACTGGACAGTGCTAATGTTTAGACGTTTTCTAATGAATTGGTAAATACCGCTGCCATCAAAAGCCATTGATATTCCACCGAAATCAGTCACTTTTCCTGCAGACTTGAACTGAGGCGTCATTCCCAAAAATGACCGCCAGATGGCAGCAGAGACTGACAGTTGGAAACACACTGGTACTATTGGCTTCACAAAAAGGCTTTTTACCGGTACAATCAACCTAAAACAGTAAAGTCAATCTAGGCGGAGCTGAGGAAATGAGCCCATAAACATCTCTGTAGGGCACGTACATAAAATGAGAGTGCTTGTATTTTACTTTACTTTCTTTGAACTCTTGGTGGAGAATTTTAAATAAGTTTTAAGAAAGCTGCAACAAAGCAAATTACAATTCTCAAGCACACCTGGAAATTGTAGAAACCCAACTCCATCACACTACACAGCCAGATCCAAGATGTCACATAAAACACACTAATTACTCTCCTGGCCGTTAATCTGGAAACCAGTGACAAGGTAAATGGACAGCCCTGACATTTACATGTTTTCAAATGCGCTTGCAAAACCTCTGCCATCAAAAGTAATTTATATTCCACTGAAATCAACCCCTTTCACTGCTGACATGTACTGAGGCATCATTCCCCAAAATTGCCACTAGATGGCAGCAGAGACCGACACTTGGAACACATGGAACCACTTACTGGCTTGGCAGAGTAGTTCAGTTTTTACCACCAGGTGCCATGACAGGCACACTTTTCCTTTTCCCCCAAAAACGTGACTGAACAACGACTGGACGATGTAGTCACCACTTTGTTCCACTGCCCTCTGCCACTTTGCAGGCACCTTCACCATTCATTCCATCATCCCACCCCATTGTTCTCTTTTGGAGCAGAGAACTCTTCCAGGTGCCTTCTGCAGTCTCCCAGGGAATGGAAGTCTGTCTCCAATAAGAGAAATTCTGAAAGACTGAACTAAATGCTCATGCACCTTCTGCGTCTTCTGCTGACAAATTCTGAACACTTTCCCACAGGCAGCTTTCAGTTGCTCTGATGGGAGTAACCCACTAGGTTTCTGCAAGGAGCTCCCACTGCACAACACCCTCGGGAATCCACCACATACACAACATCGCCTCCTTTGGATGAAGACCACCCTTTGGAGGAGCTGCTGGTGGTGGTTCCTTTCTTTCCCTCAACTCTCCCATTCCACGTTATTCTAACATATCAACAGTGCATCCCCCCTCAAAATTTGTCTTGGAAGCAGAATGTTTTCCTTAGGTTTCAGTGGAGAACGGCTTGTAGAAATTCAGTCAAAAGGGGCCCCTCAGCATCCCATTTAACTTCTGTGGAACACAGCATCAAAGTGATGAATGTCACCGTGCTGGTGCAAAGAATTCTTGATGCTCGATCTGGATCCATTGAGTAGGTCACCTGTCTCCCACATGCCATTACATGGTCTGTCCTCAGTGAATGTCTCCCCTCCATGGCTCTCCACTGCCACAGGTCAGCCCACCCAAGCGGCAACTGCCATGTGAGAAATGTCCACATGAAACTTCACAGCCCACTTTGGACACGTTCCATCACTCACAGCAACATCTCCACACACACCACAAACCTCTTGTTGCCTTGCAGTTGTGCTTCTGCCTTTGTTGAAGTGACAAAGCCAAAGGGGCTGAAAGTGTTGCTTATGTTCATGCGTCTTCAAGTGGGAAAAGGGCCACACGCACATTCGCCACTTGTGGTGAGATTTTTTTATCTCCCAAAACCTCTAAGACACAGGGAGTAAGAGGGTCGACAAGCTCTTGCTAGGAGTATTACTGGGTAAAGCTGAGGCGATTGTGCTGAAGCTCTCTTCCTAAACCCAGTTTTGGAAACTAAACTGTCACAGGTGGGCACAGGTGACCAGGTTCTTAATGATTGGGACAAAGAATTGAACCGAACACCCAGAGTTCATAGAAGAGAACATGGGAGCAGGCCAACTCCAAGCAGAGATTGACCTCATGGGCTGGAGGGACTCTATTCTTATAGGGAGGATCCTTTCTGGCTAGTTTTAGTGGGCTTTTACTGAGTATATACAAGTAATCTTGTGATTTCCCATGATCCTCCCCGACTGGCCACCAGGGAAGAGGGTCCCACAATGCTACGGAATTAATCCCCGTTTCTCCTGGGGTCCCCTGTACTAGGTTCACCTTTCCCTAAGCCGGAGAATTATAGCTCTCCATGCTAGAGACTGGTGAAAAAGAAAAGAGTTATTTATTCAAGTTATACAGACTAAAAGTAATGATTAATGTCTTTGTCAAAATCCCAAAGTCCTTGAAACACCCACAAACACACACAGTCCTTCTCCCCCCCCCCTTTGCCCAGTCTGGGGTACCGTATCTCAGGAAAAGAAATAGAAGTCCGTGTCTTAGGCAGCTCCCGGTTTTTCCTAGTAATTTGTGCTCAGCTGGCAGGCCTTCCTTAGTTCCCAGCACCATTGGTTGTGTTGCCAGGATCTCCAGCTAAAGCCAAGTGGTGATTCTTCTCATGGCTGCGGGGGGTGGGGGGTGATCCCCCTTTCTGGGAGAGCGATGGCGGCGGTGGCAGCAGCAGCAGCAGCAGCAGCAGCACCCAGAGGGCCAGCGTGGAGCTCATCATGTCCTGGCCAGAGCAGGTGGCTGCAAGGTTGGCTGAGCCCGAGCGGTGGGAATGCCGGCGCAGCATGCGGAGGCCTGGCGGTAGCTGCGGCGGCCGGGCAGTGACCCGGTGCTCCCTAGTCACTTACAGGTGGCCCCTTCTCGTGGCTGCGGCTGCAGAGCCGGCTGGGGCTCGGAGCCAGGCGGTAGAGGAGCCACAGGCGGCTGCATCGCGGACGGTGTCTGCACGGCTGCAGGAGTCCCCACTCTGCTAAAGCTGCATGGTTCTCTCCTCAATGGCCACCAAGCCTGGGTTTTAAATCCCCATGCCAATCTTCCTCTGCAGCCCCATTTCCGACTCCTCCCACACTCGGCTTCACATGCCAGCACTCCCCTATCCTTCCAGGTTTACTGGGCTGCCATCATGAGTCTGGGCAGGCGTGGCCCCATGTCATGGAGCCAATCTTCTCTGAGCTCCCACACAGGCGCTGTAACTCTGGGGGAACCTGTCCCCCAGTTACATCTTGGTGGGAAAGTTACTTCCATTCCCCTGGCTCAGAGCTGGTCACAGGTATTTAACATATCTATGCAACCAGTTAAAGGTTATAGATATGTTAAATGACCACACCAGAGGGTAGCTGCAAGGCTGTTGCTATGCGAAACAGCTCTCAATGGCCCTGCTCCACCTGTCCCTTCTCCTAACCCACACCTGGGGGGTGGGGGTGAGGACATCTTAACATCACCTGGACACCTTGAGTTCTGGACTCCATTACCAATCCTTCTTTTGGGGACCTTTTGGCTGTGCCCTCCTACAAAACCTCTTAGAAAAAAATCAGATGTCACTCCTACGTAATTTTCCAGTCTTCCCTTTCCTAAAAGCCAGTTTAAAATCAATGTGCCAAGTGCAAAATGTTGGCCCTCTTCATGGCCACCTCTGAAACTTTACATAGAAGTTTTATATCGATTGAGCGCGGGCTGCGAACCAGTGTCACAGGTTCGATTCCCAGACACGATACATGCCTGAGTTGCAGGCCATAACCCCCAGCAACCACACATTGATGTTTCTCTCTCTCTCTCTATCTCCCTCCCTTCCCTCTCTAAAAATAAATAAATAAAAACTTTAGAAGAAAGCTATCTGTAAGGTTTTCTTAGACCCCACCGAGGAAATAAACAGCCAATTAGCCATGGAAACAGGCAGATGAGCTTTATTTTGGAAGTTTGTGCTCCCGGGCGACGTTTTCCCCTGCCAGGAGAAGGGGCTAAGAAAAGACACGCAGAAGAAGGGAAAGGCTGGGAGTTTTATATGGCTTGACTTCGTGCGGGAGCCAAGGATTGGTTCTTGGTGAACAAAGAAGCAACTTAGCATTGGTGGCTCCTGGTCTGATGTCAGTCACCTCTTCTGGGTCAGAGTTCAGTTGCCATATTCCTTGTAGTCCAAGAGGCGGCCATATTTGTAGTCCAAAATGCTAATTGTAACTAGATTCCAACTTGTCCTACCCTGCCCATCCTGACACTATCAGTATGTTGAATACAGACCAGGAGCTTGTTTTAAAAACAAAAAGTTTTATATCAACAAGCTACATTAGTACATTGTTCCATACTTCATCGACATAATCACTCAGTTTTGAGAATGTTACTTCAGTTAAATTGTTAAATCTTACTTAAGTAAATGGTTATGAACATGTACTTCCCAATTTCACCTCCTATTAAATATCTGACTGTTTGCCTATGTGGTGTAGAAACAATCCTTCCTCTAGCCTCAAGAATCTTTGGGCTGGTCTAATAATCCAACAGGTGTAACACAGATCAGCAAATGAAGCAACCTATTTTGAGACATACATAGGCATGGGAACCTCACTCACATGAGAGAGTCAGGAACCCCACGTGCAGAACAGCATTAGACATAGAACGGAAACGTGGCACATACAATGTACTGAGGCTGTGATGGCGGGAGGCTCAGAGGGGCTTCAAAGTGACCTTGCAAAATGATACGAGCAGATGCTATGAAAAAGGTGCTGTTCCCAATATGTCCACAAGGCGGCGACAAAAGTAGCATTTCCTGCTGGCCTCAACTCAGATGCTACTCCAAAAATGCTCACTAGATGGCGGCGTGTATTAGAGTGTTAAAAGGGGGTCCTGACAAGCCAGTCCTGGGTCCTCTGACTGCTGGGAGAAGTACTATTTCCTAAAAGAGGATGGAGCCCCATAACATGAGCTCTGGGTCCTCACCAGAGAGCATAAGAGGTCGTGTCAAGTCAGCTCTGGGTCTTATAAGCAAGGAGAGGGGTCCCACCTGAGAGTGTAAGGGTCCTGTGACCTCAGGCCTGGGCCACTTGAGTGTGGAGAGGACTACAGGAGAGATGGGAGTGTCCTGTCACTGCACACCTGCGTCCTGTGAGGGTTGAGAAAGGCCCCTCCCTGTGAAATGCAAGTGTCCTGACCCTTCACCTTTGATCCCGGTGACTGTGGGGAGGGGTCTGACTTGAGAGAGCAGGGGGTCCTGTCACTTCAGCTGTGGGTCCTGGGAGCCTGAAGACAACCCCCCTCCCAGAGCACAGGGCTCAGCCGCACCGGCCCTGTGACTTCGGGGAACATCCCCGCCTGTGGGTGTGACGGGTCCTGTCCCATCGCCTGTGCGCTGTGGGTGCGGGAACAGGGGCTTTGCAGAGAGAGCTGGGGGTGCTGTCACTTCAGCCCTGGGTCCCAGAATTGCAGGAAGAAAACCTCACCAGGAAGAGGAAGCTGTGGTTCCGAGTCAGCACTGGGTGTTGTGAGCAGGAGGAGAGGCCCCACCCGAGAGGACACCTGGTCTTCTGACATCAGCCAGGGTCCCAGAGAGTGTGTGGGGGTCCAACATGGGATAGTCTGGGGTGCTGTCTCATCACCTTGGGGTCCTGTGAATGTGGGGTGGGCCCCTCACTGAGAAAGTAGGGGGCCCTGCCATCTGAACTCTGGGTCCTGAGTGTGTGGGAAGGGGCCTCTCCCTGCGAGGAGTGGGGTCCTGTCACAGTGAAGAGGACCCCGACCTGGGAAAGACAGGCGTCCTGCCTGACAGCCGAGACCCGTGGACGTGGGAAGGGCTCCCACCTGACAGAGTAGGGAGCCCGTCACACAGGCTCTGTCCCCTGTGCATCTGGAAAACTGTCCTACCAGGGAGAAGAGCGGTTCCCATCCCCTTGGCTCTGGGGCCCCCGAGTGTGTGCAGGGTCCCTCCCAGGGAGCGCAGGGGGTCCTGTCACATCAGCTCTGGGTGCTGTGACTTGGGGGCCGGGTCACACTGGAGACAGTAGAGGGCACGACAGCTGCAGCTTTTGCTCCTGTGGCTGTAAGAAGGTGTCGCTCCTACCAGAGAGTGAGGAGCCGTGTTGCCTCAGCACAGGGTCTTATCGGTACGGCCAGGGGTCCCTCCTAAGAGAACAGCAAGGCCTGTGACACCAGGTCTGGGCCCTGTGCATGACTGGGGAGCCCACCTGGGAGAGCGGGGTCCTGTGGTCACAGCTTGCATTGTCCGAGTGCTGGGAGGGGTCTCATCAGAGAGAACAGGGGTGGTGTCACATCTGCTCCAGTTAAGGGGGTTCAGGGAGCATGGGGCGGGGTTTCCCCCAGAGAGAGCAGCGGTCCCGTGACATCAGCTCAGGGCCTATGAGTATGCACAGGGGCCCGGCTGCCAGAGTAAGGGGTCGAGTCACTTCAGCTCTGGGTTCTGTGGTTATGGACAGGGGTCCCTCTCTGGGAGAACAGGGGTCTTGTCACATTAGTTTGGGGAAAGGTCCCCCCAGCGGCAGTAATGGGCCCTGTCACGTGAGCTTTGGGCCCAACAAGGATGGGCATGTAAGACCTGCTGAGCTGGGGATGGTGTGAGGTGCCCTGGAGATTCCAAGCGTCCTTGCAAAACGGTCCGAGCAGCTGCTGAGTAAATAGGTGCCATCCCCAGGGTGTGCACTAGATGGCAGCAGAGCAGAGCATTTCCAGGTAGTGGGCGTCTGAGAGCCAGCAGGTCCACTCTGCCAGCACAGAGGGACCTGTCCCATCAGCTCTGGGTTCTCTGAGTGTGAGGAGGGGTCTCACCCGAGAGAATATGGAGCCCTGACACCACCTCGTATCTGAGCCCTGTGATTGGGGGAGGGGCTCCCCCTGAGAGAGCAGGGGTCCTGTCACATCGGTTCATGGGACTGTGTAGAGGGGATAAGCCTGAGAGATTGGGGCTGCCGGGATGTCAGCGCCGAGTCCTGTGCGTGAGGGTGGGGGGTCCAGTCACTGCTGCTCTGAGTCCTGTGAGTGCTGGGAGGGGTCTCCCCTGGGAGAGCAGGGTCCAGCCACATCGGCTCTGGGCCCACATGTGGTTGTCTCGTCTTTGGTTCTTAGGAGGGACACGATTGTCTTCCTGAGTCATCAAAGGCCTGATTAAAACAATGGGAAACGGAAACATGTTTCAAGGAAACATTGTATCTGTGCTTTACGGGCAGAAAATGTTTCACACCATCTCATCTGGTGCGGCCGACACAGGGAAACTTTGTGCTTTTAACAAAGTGAAACAGAACCAAACTGCACTTCTACATCAGCTGACCTTTCACATTTGCACCCATTTACTTAATGAAATGTGTTCCCATCACGGCCAGCTTTGCCATATAAAAAACTCCCCCTCTCTGCGTTTCCCTCCACAGATCTTCTGCCACTTTCCTTTTCACACTCCGCTGTGGTCCTGCTTTTCCTCTGTCTCACTCTAGAGCAACCAGCCTCTCTTAGGACAAAACTAATTCCCTTTCTCTGAAAAACACACACTCAGACCTTGTACCATTGTATTCAGTCACAACATAGCTTGTTTTTCTTGTATACACTGTTCTTTTCTCTGGTGCTTCTTTCTGTACCTTTAATTATTCTTAACTTTTTTTTAATCTTAATTTCTCATTGAAGCTAAGAGTAAGAAATTGTGAGTTCTCTGTTATGCCAGTGTTCTGTAGATTGATATTTATAAACAAATCCAATCACTTCTACAGAAATTTTATTCATAGCACAAATTTTTAATGTTCCACAAAAGTTTACCAATAGTGTCAAATATTTTTAGTTCCTCTATAACTTGGTAGTAAAACACAAAAACCCTGTGTTCCATCAGCCTAACCCTCACCCAAAGGCTCCCTTACACCATATACACAAAAACCTGAAAATAAACCCACAGTTTTCCTCACCCAGCCGACCTCTGCTGGTCCTCTGCAGACTGATGCTCCCTCCAGCGCCCCAAGTCCCAGGAGACGCCGCCCTCCTGCGGGGCTGCTGCAGCCACTTAAACCATCTCAGCAAAAGGGTGCCACGGGAAGCCACAGGCGCCATCTCTGGTGGCTTCCAGGTAGGACAGAGCTGTCCTGGGCGCCGGGAGAGGCCACGACCCCTACAGGTGCACAAGGGCCGCGTGGGCCAGAGAGGCGGCGGGGGTGCCGGAGGGACCCTGCAGCCCGCACCCCACAGTTCAGGGGCTGCCCCCGGCCCCCTTCCAGCCGTCCTGCTTGAACCCATTACACTTGGGGAAACTCCGGCAGAAATGGAGCCGCAACGGAGCGACTTCTCCTGAAGTAGTTACACTGGGATTGGAAACTGCAGCCCCCGGGAAAAGCGGCGTCTCGTCTCCACGTGGCTCACCGCTGGGAAATAAGGCGAAGGCAGCCGGCGCCGCGGCCCCAGTTACGCGGTAACGACGAGTCGCAGAACAGCACCAGCTCCGAGGACTCCCAGACTCAGCAGCTCCGGGCAAGAAAGGTTCCAGGTTAACGACCGGAGGGAAACGTAAGAAGCCTCCGACACCTTCTACCTGACTTCTCAAGCCCATGCGGGACCCGCCCAGTTTGGTTACAGTATCAACGTTGACTTTGGTCTTCAGGGAGAACTGGTCACCGTGGCTACAGCAAGGAAGACCCTCTCCGTCAATCATGTCACTTGATCGGACCAGAACTGTCCCCGAACTCTATCTCGGCCCTTCCCCCGGCCGAGCACACAGTGAGCCCCAGACGTCCCCTGCGGCGGCGTGCGCTCGGACAGGGACGTTTCTCTCACCAGGGACGTTTCCGACGTAGGAACGCTGACCCTCCCTACTGGCGCCAAAGGAAGGTCCGGAGAGAAAAGCGCACGTGTAATGAGCCTGCTGCCCGGAGGCCGCCCGTGCGCGCGGGTCCCTAGCTCCGGAGTCCGGAGCCTCCGCATCGGCACGTGCGATCCCGCGCAGCGCGACCCGCTCCTTGTCCTCGCACCGTGGAAAACGGGAAAAGTCCTTCGCTCCTTCACCACATTCCCCGGCCGCCGGTTTTCCGTTATTTCTTCTTTTCATAACCAGGAAGGAGAGGTGAGCTAGGCGACCTTGGAGAGAGCGTGCATGGAAAGCCTCAGCCCGCTCCCGCTCCGCTCTCCGCCTCCGCGAAACCCCGACTCCTGAGCCCCGCTCGCCGGTGAGAGGCTGGGGGCCTGGCTCCCAGAGTCGCTTGCGGCGAGGCCGCTCCAGTCCGCTCTCCCCCTTCCCGAGGGGGACAGGGACCCCCAAAGCTGTGTGAGCGCGCCGCCCCGTGTCCCGTCTCCCACCCCATGGCTCTCCCCACAAACCCTCCTGGAGTCTCTCACGATCTCCGGCACCTCCACCCACCCGCAGGTCCCCGTCCCCAAACTTCCGTTCTCTCCGTTTCACCCGAATTCCGCGCGGGCCCTTCCCTCTCCCGCCCCCAGCGTAACCGTTCAAACCTCCCCCAGGCGTCCCCGGTCCACCCTGTCCGGTACCCGCCTCTTCCCAGCACCGCGCACCAGGGTCCAGTCCTCCTTCCAGACACGCACCACGCTCCCCTTCCCACCGAGGCTTCGGCCCCCGAACCCCGAAACCCCGACCCGCCAGGGTCGCAGCCCGGCGATCACCCCTCCCGGCCCCTCCGTTCCGCACTGGGCAGCATCCTGGTCGCTCCTCCCAGCGAAGTTACCAGAGTTCCCGGACGGGCATCGCGACACCTCCCTCCGCTCTCGGTTCGGAGACCTTCGCCCCCCGCGCAGCCCTGCCGACGCCCCCACGCAGGCGCCTCTGCCTGCGCGTCCGGGTCCTGCGGCCGCTGAGAGGGCGGAGGGGGCACCCGCGGGACGAGGAGGGGCCACACGGAGTCTGAGAAAGGCTCGGGTCTGGGTGGCCGGCACGACCCCCGCCGCGCACGGGGAACGCGGGAAGGAGCGCGTCCACTCAGGAAGTACGAGAGAAGGGCGCGATACAGGACGCACTCTGGTGAGAGGGGCGGATTGCCTTCGTGGGGCTCGCTGTTCCCCGGGGTAGGAAATGAACACATTACTTCACACGGAGGTGAGTGCTGTGAAGAAAACACAGAACATTCAGACGGAAAATTGAGCGATCAGAGAAAAACCTCTCTCTGAAGACGCAGCGTGGACGCCGAGACCTAACTGGCAGCGAAGGGCCCGGCATCCGGCGGAGACGCGGTGGAAGCGTCCAGGTTGAGCGGGCACCTGCCCAGGCGCAGCGGGCGGAAGGGACCGCGCACCTGGGGAGACTGAGTCACGGCGGTGAAGGCTGCCGGCGTCCGAGGAGGACGGCTTTCTGGTCATTGCTCACACGTCACTCCTTAATGACTGTTCTGCGCCGTCACTGGAAGTAAATACCCTTGCTTTTTTAGATTCCAAAGTTTATCTAAAATCTTACTGAAAATGTGGACATTTGCCTTATCGTGAGTTCCTCAGATAACCTGGAGGGGGCACAATTTCACTTCCAAAATGCTCCTGATTTCTGTAAGACCTGGGGTCCAAGCCCTGAACTCATGTAAAAACAGGCATCCTGTTACTACTTCTGTTTAATCATTAATTAACTTATAATCAACAAAATTTTCTAACTCCTCACATTTCTTCATGGTTTCTTCTACGTTTTACCCATTTTACATGTTTCTACATAGCTAAAGTCATGCAATGTTATTGTACAGTAGTTTTTTTACCTTGATAAATCATGAAAAGCAACTTAATTACTACAAAGAATGGAATTTATTACAGTGAGGGGGAATAACATGCAGAAATAAACATCCTTTATATGTAGACACAGAAAGAATATCAACGAAACAGAGAAACTGCCTAAGATTAACCCGAATGAGAATCTGCATCGTCTGTGGGGACGAAGGCCCATCGGTGCCCGCAGTTGGCAACGTGAGGAAAGCTTTGACATGGTGCTTGTCTGAATATTTCAAAAGCTTACAATGAAAAGATAACCGCTATTTGGGAGACATAGTTTAATATCCACCCAGTCGGAAAGACTAGAAGTAATTTGAAAACCTCTTATTTGAACTTCTTTTATTCTAAATGTAGCAAAAATATTGCTTCCCGCGGCACGCGACAAACGTAAATTCACAGGCAGGAACACATCGA
This sequence comes from Phyllostomus discolor, assembly GCF_004126475.2. Classification (NCBI taxonomy): domain Eukaryota; kingdom Metazoa; phylum Chordata; class Mammalia; order Chiroptera; family Phyllostomidae; genus Phyllostomus; species Phyllostomus discolor. The sequence goes on along the minus strand of NC_040916.2, from coordinate 27,571,354 downwards.
GTTTACTGGTGCAGGAACACTGCTTGCACTCGTGTTACTCCCAAGGTGGACACTAGATGGCAGCAGAGAACAGCTTTTCCTGTTGAGTTCCATTCGGGTGCTATTGACGAGTGGCACACTAGACAGACGCAGAGAAAAACGTTTTCTGCTGTTTTCCCCAAGATGTCCACGATAGAAAAAAAACCTGTTTATTACTCATGTCCACTGTGTTATCCCCAAAATCCCCATGAGATGGCAGCAAAGAGCACTTTCCTGCCCAAGGGCTCCGTCCGCTCTACCTCATCTACAAGAGCTTCCAGCCCTGGCCGCCGTGGCTCAGTGGACTGAACGGGGCCTGCAATCCAGGCTCGCCGTCCAGCTCCTGGTCAGGGCGCCTGCCTGGGTCGTGGGCCACGACACCCGCGGCAATCAACCGATGTTCTTCTCCTTCGCTTTCTCCTTCCCTTCCTCCCTCTCTAAAAAATAAAATAAAGAAAAAAATAAAATGAAATTCCAGATCCCCGGTATAAGCTCGTTTCGACATAATTCCTAATTTGGGCCCCTCGCATGCCTCATTTTACCTATTGCTCCCATTTCATAGATGACAGGGGAATGCCTGTTAACTCCATTTTACAGGTATTTAAACTGAAGATTGATTCTAACGGAGTTCAAAGTCCAGAACCAAGGCCCCTCCTGAAGCAGGTGACACTCTCAGGACAGCACATCATCTTAAGTGTCCTGTAATCCAACCCACCTCTTGCTTTCTCCCTCCTTCATGTAATATTTCTTACATTCCTTTCATCTGCAAGGCATGAAGTAAGCTGAAACTGTTATTCTTAGAAACACGTTATCTCAGCCTGTTGAAGTCTTGCTTCCAGGTGTATTGTTTGTCTCTTCATAAATTTTTCTTAAAATTCTCTATAGGTGTAGACACTCTTAGAGAGCTAAGATAATGTTGAAGTATCAAAAAGTAAGCAAACACCAATCCAAAAGATCACAGAGATGATGCTCTCACAGGAAAACCTCAGCCTGTGGCAAGAGCTCTCGAGAGCCGAAGCCTCTGGCCTGGGCGGCACAACAAGCGCTGTGCTCTCCGGTTCGTGACATTTCCCCTCACCTCTCCGCAGACGCGGCACCTCCCAGTGCGGCCGGGGCTGGCCGGAGGCTGCAGAAGGAGAACTGGACCTTCACGCTGCCTTAGGAACACCTGCTGGAATCACTGCGACCGAGGTTCTCACTCACGGACACGAGACCGATGTGAAATCCTGTCCACGGCAGCATTTTTAACGACAAAGGGCTGGGAACGACCTCAGCGTTCACTGGGTGGGGACCCGGTTAATGCATGACACTATGTGCAAAGGCAAACCGGCTGCGTTTGTGGAGAAAGGAAGGGACAGACGGGTGCCGTGAGCTGCTGCGGAATGAGCTCGAGGACGCGTGGCCGAGTGGGAAGAGCGGAGCCCCGGGCAGCGCCTGCGATGCACAGGCACGTGGGGCACGAGTGCCCGCGACGGTGCCACGAATACAGGTCTGCGCAGGTGGCAGTGCCACTCGCCGCCGGGCTTCTGGGCTGAGCCGCAATTTGGGGAGGGGGCCTGACAACACAGAAAGTTCTTTCGGGTAAATAAATGGGAGGTTTATATGGAAGAGACGCTTTAAGCACTTAAAAATATATCAAGAGTAACACACACATATGGCTTTATAAAAACTCAGCAGTAAAAAAAAGTGCACAGTAAGAAAAAATCACCCTGTTCCATCCCCAGCGGCGGCTGCAGGCCTCACAGCCGGTTACTGGGACGCCTGTGCTCCCGGTGGCTTCCCACTCAGAGACGGGCTGGCGCTGCACCACCCACGCCCGCCCTTCCCGCTCCCCTGCGAACAGCTGGCCGGAGGCAGGGCTGTGCTATGTGAGTGGAGGCAGTTCTGTCCCTGGACTTGAGTGAAGCCCAGGCCTGGCCCCCTCGGGGAACCTGCCCACGGCCACTGGGTCCACCCTCACGGAGGAGCTGCTGCTCTTCCTCTGAGCTGCTGTTGGCTGTTCCTGCTCTTAGGAAGGTGTGCCTGGGCAAGGGCAGGGTCTGCAGATGTGAGCGTCCCAGATGGGACAAGAGGGGACACAAGTGACAGGAAGACAGGAGGAGGGAACCTGGATGCTAAGAAAACACCCTAACCCTTTGCACCGGACATGACAGGGTTCCAGCACCTGGACTGGCTTGTGGTCCTGCATGAGCTGCCCCACCTGTCCACCCATTCTCGCATGATCTGTAAAGTGAAAGACATCACTTAACAACCGTGCTTTCTAATGGCTGTTAGAAATCATTTTCGAAACCAAGTACAGTCCATGGACAAATCCCCAGACTAGGAACTATTCTTCCGAGGCTCGGGTGGTACCATCCATCACGCTGATGCCCAGAGCAGAGGCTGGCAGACAGCCTCCGCGGCCACTAGCAGTACACACGGAAGTTCTCCAGCTCCTTGCGGCTCAGCACAGGGCTCCGAGCTTTAGCGTGCAACCTTCCAACCTACAGAAGAAAATAAGTTCAGGCCCTCCCGCTAGGGACTATGCAGCAACCCTGTGGGTATGGACTGTTATCTCCATGTCACAGAACAAGAAAAGGAAGCACAAGCGACTGTTTGAAGTGCAGCAGGGGCTTGACTCCAGTGCTTCCGGCTCCCGGCTCCGGTTTCGGTCGCCGTGCCCAGCTTCCTCGTGACCCGCCCTGGGCTGCCTGGGACCCCTGGGTGCTCTCCGCAACCCCGGACGGTCCAGTGGCTTTAATGTGGGGCTACAGTCGGAAGCCAAGAAGCCCAGCAGGCACCCGCCTGCCCCTCCCTTGGCACCAGTGGCAACACTGTCACCAGGCCACAGGTGGACACCTGGGCACAGCCGGAGGCAAATGGGGAGTAAGTGGGGTGCTCTCCTGCCTTCTTTTCTGTGGGTCCAAATGGAAAGTATAATTGTACCCACTCCCCATGTTCCGTGGGGATTAAGTGAGGTAATTCACATAAAGCCATATTGTCAGGCCACCACATACACAGGGAACCTTCCGTGGCCATGGAGACCCTACTTCCTGCTCCCTCAATGGTCTGACGGAAATCAGTGCGGCCACCAGGCTCAGGGACACTTCTGTGCAGTGTTCTTCCCGTCAGTGGCCGAGAGCGCGGGTCTCCCGGGGTGACTCTCCATTACTTGCTGGCTTTAGAAAGCCACTTAGACTCACTTCTGCCTTCCTGACCCCCGCCCCACAAACACACTGGGAAGTCCATGTATCTGGGGTGTGAGTCACAGCTGCAGAACGAGCCTGGGGACGGCCCTAATTTGAGAGTCAGGCGCCCCGCCCAGCAAGAGCCAAACTCCGACATGTGGTGTGACCTCCTGTCAGACTGCCACTGCCCTTGGACCTCGGCTTCCTCATCTCTGACACAAAAAACTGGACTAGATGTCCCTGAACTCCTCGAGACGCCAAGGCTCTGTGAACGACTTCACGCAGGTGCACGCCCCCCCGCCCCCGGCTGAGCCGTGCGTGGGCACTGAGCGCGCCCGCAGGAGCTCCGGAGACTCACCTCGTCGTAGACCGTGCTGGCCAGGGCAGGGTTCTGCTTCCGCTTCTTGGAGCCAGGCTGAAACACAGAGGGTCAGAGGCCTTCGCTCAGCTTAACGAGTGTCCCGCTCCCCACTGGCGTGACAGGCTCCGGAGAGACTCAGTGCCCGGGAAGTCCCCGAAGTGTCCCCCCCAGAAGGGGACAGCACCGCCCACCCCAGGAGTGAACGATGGCGGGTACGGTTTCCAGGGACGGGGCGCACACACTGGCCTACGGTTTCACGTTTCTGAGCCATCAGTCCCGCCTGCCACTCCCACACCCTCAGGCCACACTCGCCTACACTCACGTGCACACACACACACACACACGGTGCCATTCAGAAGCACTTGCAGGCATCTGAAGGGTCCTCACAACATAAAAGCAAAGCCCGTGACCATCTCTGTGACCATTTGCTGCAACTACAATTTCAGTATCTCTCATCCAAGTGAACGAAAAGTCTGAAATCGCACCCTGAACTCTCCTGCGCTGGGTACAGACACGTGACCCCAACCCGCGTGAACTCAGTGCTTCACAGTGACAGGCTCCCAGCCTCTGGAGGCACCGAGCTGAGCTCATGCGTCTGCACCGTGGCTCCGGCCGCGGGCGCGTCGTTCTGCCCAACCCCTCGCACCTGCGAGGGGCAGATGACAATGGCGGCGGCGTGCCCAGCTCTGTGGTTCCAGGCACGCGATCCCCCGCGAGCCCAGCTGGGATCAGGGTGGGAGGCCTCCATGTGACATGGCTGGCCAGCACCTCTGTCTGGTTCCGGGAAAGTGGATGCTGCGTCTCTCCGGACCCCGTGCAGCCCCCCAGCTCCATGCCAGAGGTCATGCACTGGAACCTCTCCAGGCCTGGAGGGGCCCCTGCCCCCGGGGGTCCCCTGCACGAAGCACCTTCCCTTTCCCTCTGTGTGACTGTCCTCAGCGTCCCACGGAAACTCTGAGAAACCCTGTAATGCACTCTGCTCCGGTCTCAGAGCTGCCGTTTCCCTCCACGCTGAACTCAAAGGCATTTCCTGGTCGGCCTGGGGACACCTACACACAGCCGTTGCACACCAGCACTGGGAGACACTCAAGGGAAGGTAGCTCAGGCAGAAGTGCTTGCACACTCTGCAAACACACGCCTGCATTACACACACAAAACAGACACCCCAGACGGACACCCGCTCCCACGCACCCCAGGAGGGGAGACTCACCTTCCCGGAGTACTGCACAGCTGAATACAGCGTATTTTCAGTTGTTTGTGACGTGAAATTGGACGGCTAATGAGAAGGGGAATATGATCATTTCAGAAGCACACAGGTAGCCCTCCCCCAGGAAGGGAGTGACTCTGCCCCTCCCCCTCAACCCTGCCCAAACCTAAGCTTTCCAATTTTTTACTGATTCCAGAGAGAAACCTCGCTTTGTTGTTCCACTTATTTTTGCACCCATTGGCTAATTCTTTTTTCTAATCTTCACCTGAGGATAAGTTTTATTGATTTCAGAGAGAGAGAGAAGGGGGAAGCGGGGGGGAGAGAGAGAGATGAGAGGAAAATATCAACGGTTGACTCTTGCATGTGCCCTGACTGGAAATCAAGCCCACGACCCTGGTGCATCAGGACGGTGCTCCAGCCACCGCAGCTGCCCGGCCGGGGCCCAGACAGCACGTCTGACTGTTGTGGAAAGAAGCCGGACGAGCCAGAAGGCCGGACGGCCCGAGTGCTGGTTCCTCTCTGCTGCCAGGCAGCCGCTGGGGGCTGCCCACGGGCTCCGCACCTGTGCACCACCCCGCCCCCCCGACACCCCTGCACAATCCGAGTGGCCTCACTCCACAGGTGAGGCTCCAAAACGGTGAATGCCCACGCCATGCCGCTCACAGCAGACCCCGGACTTAAACCCAAACTCCCCGGCGCTCTTTCCTCGGCACCGTGACGCTCCCCTGTTTGCAAACCCTCCCCCTCTGGGCCTGGCACGTGCGATCCCCAAGCGGGTGGCCAACCAGCTTCTAAGAAGCTCCAGAGGAGGGATCTCACTCTCCTACAACATCTCAGAAACCCCCTGTAGGGTGAAACGGGACTAAAGCTGGCCGACGGTGGGGGGGGGTCCCTCGCTCGGACATCTGGTGAAGACAGCGGGTCACGCACTGACCCGGCGCGCTCGGGGGCGGCTGCGCAGCAGCCTGACAAGTTCAGGGACACGAGTCACCACACGGGGCGGCCTCAGAAGGACACTTTCGGACTGGAAGTGAGTCGTGGCAGCGGTCACGTCCCAGCCCGGTACGTTCCGTGACGAAGGTCAGTCTTCCCCTAGCTGAGCCCGTCTGTTATCTCCGCGCCTCTCCGATGACACAGGAATGTCAAGGAAATTTCCTCTCTGCAGGCCCCTCGGGGCACAGGCCCCCCCACCCCCCCGCCCCCAGCAGGAGACCGTGTCCCGTGCTCACTGCTCACCGCTCACTGGCGGCTGTGCGGCCCTGTGCAGCGGGAGGCTGTCTGCCGCTCCCCTTTCGACCCGGCCCCGCTCTGCTCTCGCCTGCCCCCCGACCCCCTCACCAGTGGGTCCGACCTGACCCCGCTCGTCTTTGCTCTGATGCCCGGGCACAGGATAAGGCGCAAAACCGCCGTCCTCTGCAGCGTTTTCTCCGTCTGCTGAGATTTTACCTCCTGGCTATTGCCGTCAATTTGGCTCAGATAAACTCACAGACATTCTTACAAGTTTGGACATTTCCTAGTCGACACATCTCCTTTAAGGCTCTGACTGGGCCCACCACCAGGGAGCTGGGGCGGCCAGAGGCAACGCCGTGCTTGGGAACCCCCCGTGGAGAGCGCCTGCCCCTGGGCCCCCCCCCCCCCCCCCCACCGCCCTTCCTCTCCTCCCTGCCCTTCCTGGGCTCCGCTCCCCCCTCTTCCTGCTCTCTCTCTCTGAAGCCTGCCCCTGTTTCCCCAATGATTTTCTCTGTCCTGCCGCTGGGCCACCAAGCTGAAGAGGCTGCCGCTTCGGGCCAAAGTTCTTTAAAAATAACGATAATAATTTTGTCCAGAGCTTCCTTGTCCCTGGCCACCAGCAGACAGTGTCTCCCTAAGGGATGCACAGCCCGGGCTCTCCCCGCCGCCGTCCTGCGGCTGCCACGCTGGAGGGTGGGCCCCCAGTTCCGGGGCCACTTCCTGGAAGCCCAGACCGTCGGGGACTGTCAGAAACCATTTCGCTCAGCTTCCCCACCGCCCAGCCACGCGGCTCGGGAGCGCTAGTTGCCCTTGGAGTGTGTCCTCATCTGCGGAATGAGGTTTGCCTGAGACCTACTGCTTTGCGAGGCTGTTAGAGAAGATTTGTCGCAAAAACGGACATCGTACTTCGTACGCGTTATCGTTAAGTCGCGACGTCAGAGAAGGTTAGAGAGAACCACACAGACCTGCTCTCTCCTGGAAACGGGCAGAGAAAGCGCGGGCAGGAAGCGCAAGGGCAGGAGCAGCAGGGAGGGAAAAGAGAGGCTGAGTCCCCGGACAGCCTCCGCCTCCGCCTCCACCGCCACCAGCTGCCCCAGGGCCACAGCCCCAGGCCCCAGCAAGGGGGCCGTCCTGCATCCCACCTCCCGGCCCCGCTCGGCTGCAGAGACCCCAGACCACTCCGATAGTCAGCCAGCCACCTTCTGCGCTCTGAGAGCACCAGGGTCTTACTACGCTGCCATTCCAGGGTGTGAGGGTCCCCTTTTTGGAGGGGGAGGGGAGGACACGAGAAAGCCCCATAGACAGGCGGAGCCCGGAAGGGGGAAGCCGGGGGTACCTGGGCCAGGATCATGGAGTAGATGGTGGTCCCAGCCGAGGGGGCATCCCGCTCCTCCTGCCGCTGCTCCTGCGGGAGAAATAGGAAAGGACACCTGGTACCCTTGGCCAGGGGCTCGGGCTGGAGGGTCTGGGTCCGGTGGGGAGAGACCGAGCAACAAGGAGGTCCGGGGAGCCTGGGAGGGAGCGGTGGTGGGTCAACCCACATGGGGAGGGGCGGGAGAAAGAGCAACTCTTGATGCAGAAGCAGGTCGAAGGCCCCTCCCAGGTGGGAAGGTGCAGCGCTGAGTTGACACTGGGGGGGGGGGGGGGGGGGGGGGGTCCTGCCACCAGCCTCACTTTGCCGACTCAGAAACGGCCCTGGGCTAAGCATGCAGGCGCCCAGGCCCTGAGCTCCAAGGAGGGCTGTGGGCCCAGCGTCAGAGGCTTGAGACATTTTCAAGCCCCCTATCTAGATCCAGCCCCGGCGGTCAGCTTGCCCTTGGCCTCCAGCCAGCCTCCTGTGCAGCTGCAGTGCTGGGTGGAGCCCTGGACCCAAGGCCAGAGGCCGCGTCCCCCTCTCCCAGTCCTGCCCGGACTGGGCTGGAAGGGCTTCTCCCCGGAGAGCGCGTCGCCAGGGTGGGCTCTGGTGGGGCTCCTCTCCCAGGTGTGGGGCGGCCAGGAGGGGCAGAGAAACAGCAGCTGCCCCCGGAGGCTGGAGTTGGGGGGCGTCTGGGAAGACGCAGCACTCCACCGCTTTTCCCTTCTGCCCAGACCCGCGCGAAGTGTCTCCGAAAGGCCGCGGCTGGGCCCCAGGTCAGGTCGCACAGGCCTGAGGCTGGAGCCTTTGGACGGGACCTGGGAGACAGCAGGGGAGGCCTGGACGGACGGGGCCGTGAGGCGTCGAGCCGCTGGCTCAGAAGCAGAGTAACGGGCCCAAACCCCCAGCTTGTTTTACTCCATGAATTTATGGTCCCCCATATTCTCCTTCATTTCCCTAATCCAAAGTGCTCCTCATCGGCCCCAGCTGTGTGGCTCAGTGGCTCGAGCGCAGGCCTATGAACCAAAGGGTTGCTGGTTCGATTCCCAGTCAGGGCACACGCCTGGGTTGTGGGCCAGGACCCCAGTAGGGGGCAATCACACATTGATCTTCCTCCCCCTCTTCCCCTCTCTCTAAAGATACATAAATAAAATCTTTAAAGTGCTCTTCATTGCGGGGAGCTACTTTTGGCGAGCATGTGGGCATCAGTGGCTGGCGGTGTCTGCAGTCGCTGTGCCTGGTACCAGGGTCGGTTCTGATGGGAGAGTCCGTTTGCTTGCAGGGTCGCACCCCAACATGCCACTGCTGGGCGCAGACACGGGCTGCAGGGGCTGCCCTGTCCCTAGGCCCCGCGGAGCCAGGGGAGGAGGCACGTGCACTTCCTGCCGGGCCACCCGGGCCAAGCCCAGGAATGGCGGGAGGAGGAGGGTCCTTCCTGCCCCCACACCCTGCCCTGCAGCCCCTCGGCGGCACCCCCCCCCCCTTCACCTCCGGGTGACAGAGGAGACGCTGGCCTGGCTCATCACGCGGTGGCCTCACTCCCCCACCACCTGGGCCGGACTCGGGCCCCCGGGCCCCAGGGCCCACGACAACACACTCGGGCCTCAGCTCATCAGGCTGCCGCCCTGCCCGGCCGGGCAGCGGCGAAGGGGCCGCAGAAGTAAACGGGACTTGCGGGGACACGAGGATCTGTGGTCGGACACGACACACGAGCGGCTCGCACCTGCGCTGAGCCTCGGGCAACGAGGGCACCGGCACCACGGGGCGCCTCGGTGGGCGCAGCTCTGCACCCAGATGCCCTCCCTCGGTCCCCTCGCCCGCCCCCCCCCTTTCTGTCCACGGCCAGAGCTCGGGTGCTGAGGGGGCGGGACGTGGGGGGCTGAGGGCCACTTTGAGGGGACAGGTGGGTTCCCTGTGTCCCCTGCCCCGAATGGCCATCCTCCCGAGAGCGATCTCCAGACCGGCTGGGAGAGGCCGCCCACAGGCTGACGCACGTACGTGACGGCTCCTGGTGCGCAGGTGGTTGACGTCTTCGTAAACCGTCAGGGACTCCGCGGGGCCCGGCTCTGCGAGAGGAAGGAGCGGAGCTGCGGCCCGGCCCGGCAGGCGTGCTGCCCGCCCCGTCCCAGGTGGCCGGGACCCTCGGGGGCGTCTAGAGGGAAGCGGGTCACTGCTCCTCCCAGGAGGCCCAGCGGGCCCAGGGGCAGCGGCCAGCTGACCGTCTCCCCTGCACCGGCCACTGCGGGGCAGCTGCATGGCGGGGAGCTGGCTGCGCACCTCGGGGACGCAGAGGGCGAGGCCTGGGAGCGGACGCCTGGCAACCACCACTGTCCCTCCGCCCGCGGCCCGCACATCCCAGGTCCTCCTGCCGCTGCAGCCGGGGCAGCAGCTCTCAGGGGCCTTCCGCCTACCTGCCCGCTTCCTCCTCCTCCTCCTCCTCTGCACACAGACCCAGGTGACAGCGCCCATGCCCAGCAGCAGCACAGCGGCGAGACTCACGATGATCATCCAAAAGGGCAGGAGGCCGGTTTCTGAGGGATGCGAGGGCAGGGGCGTGAGGACCAGGCCTCCCTGCCTCCTGGCCTGGCTGCTGCCGCGGCTGCCCCCCACAGCCTGCAACTGCGCCGTCCTGGGGTCTCCCTGGTCCCGGGGACGACCTCCCCGGAGCAACACCAGGAGCTTGGCTCAGAGCCCTCAGCAGCCAGCTTCCCTCTCCGAGCCTCTGCTCTCTCACTGAGGAAGAGGAGGTCTGTCATCGCCACACGGGGGTTCGTCATGTGATCTAACAAATGCAAAACACAGCGACTGTGACCGCGGCCCATGCTTTTGTTTCTAACTCGACAGCCTTCTGGAGCAAGTCTCCCCGCTCGCCTTCCGCTGTTCTCGTGCTTCTTCAGCCAACAAACGGGGGACGCGTTTCGGTGCCCGCGGGCTCGGCCCTTTACAAACAGTGTCTCATCCAACTAGCAGCTCTATTATCATTCCCACTTCACCCCAGAGAAGAGCAGGGGCTCAGGCAGGTTCCTGAATCTGCCTGGGAGCACAGAGCCTGTGAGAGACGAAGCCTCGGCTGACGAGACCCGCAGACGTGCCCTGGTCTCCACGCGGCTTCTGCTTGTTTGCTTCCTCTTGTCCGGGCCGGGCTATCAGGCCCTTGGAGACAGGGACGGCCGGCCGCTCCTGCCTGTGCTGCTGCCGCACTGAGTCTTACTTATCTAATAAAAACTGGTGCAAAGTGAGCTCCAGGGAGCTCTCAGGACAGGCACGAGCAATAAACCAAGGACTCCGCCAGGTGCCACGGCGATGCCCTGGCGCTGCCAGGACCCAGCACGTGGCTGTGGGCGCCTGGCCAGGCCCCTCCCAGAGGACACCATGGTTCGGGGAAGGTGTCACTCGAGAGGCGGGAGCAGGGCTCTGTCCGCCTCGAAGGAGAAACGGGCCGGCGGCTGGGGCCGGGCCGCCGCTCCCCAGCTCCCCAGGCAGCTGAGCATTGGCTGCGTGAGGGAGAGACGCCCCTGTTCCCGAAGGAGAGTCTCGACGGGGACGCAAACGCTTCCCAGAGGAAGGCGGGCCTGGCTGAGGGGCCTGTGTGCCTCCAGGCCAGCACCGCAGGGGGCCAGCCCAGGGCTGTCACCCGCCCCCCACCCCCCCCCCGTCTCTCCCGCACATGAGCCCGGTCCGGGGCCCACCACCTCAGCCCTGTTGCGCCCCAAGCACCGCACTCACCCGGGAGACAGTCCTGGCTGAGCCTGAGCGTCTGGTTGGCCCAGCTGACAGAGTTGCTGACTTGGCAAGTGTACGTGTGCGGGCCGCCGACGACCCGCTCCTCCAGCGTGGACAGGGTCCCCGGGCCCGGGACCCGCTCGCTCCCTCGGTACCAGGTGTAGCTCACGTCACCATAGCTCGCATCACCACTTCCAGGGATGGAGCAGGACAGAGTCACTTGGCACACCCCTCCGTCCAGGGCTTCCTGCTGTCCCTGCAGCAGGAGGGTCCGCACAGGGTCTGGAAGCAGAGATCTGGTTGGAAGGCGCTGCAGACCCAGCCCTGCCGGAGCCAGAGGCGCAGGGACAGCCGTCCGGGCACTCACCCAACACAGACACGTTGAAGCGATATGTCTTAGAATTTCCCTCCTCGTCGGTGGCCTCCAGGAGGTAGATGCCACTGTCCTGGGGCCGAGCTTTCTCGATGACAAGAGTTTGGTTCTCCATTATAAAACAGCACGTATTGTTTAAACAAGGACTACATTTCCACTTTTCATGATGCAAATCAGGAGCACTCTTCCGAAAGAGCTCCATAAAATGTGGCGTCGAACGCAGCTGCACCTTCCATATGATAGAGACCGCCTTCGTCTCGGCGCTGTGGGAGACGCGCAGCTGGACTTGTGCTCCCGACGCTACCAGCCTGGGGGTCGGAGGCTCGGAGGACGCTAGGAAAGAGAACGGGGAGGGCAGGGCTGGCGTCAGGCCAGAGCATGTGGCCAGCGTGACTTCCCTTGAGCCACCAGGATGGGGCCCGTGAGGACCCCAGAGCCGGGGAACCCGACATGCTCTGCGGGCCCCATCTCCCCAGGCTCTGAAGGGGCCCACAAGCCCAGAGTAAGAGCTGACATCTCTTGAGTACTTACGAAGGGACAAGCAGGTTTTAAACCCTTTCTGTGTTTTAACTCTTCTGCTTCGCAGTGACCTACAAGGTTCTCATCCCCATTTCACAGGTGAGGAAACAGATTTAGTGGGAACTTCAAAGTAGCTACCCTGAGTTAAACCGTGAGAAAGATGAGCTTGAAACCCAGCCAGTTTGGCTTTAGAGGCTGACTTCTTAACCACAGTGTCCTAAATAAACATCATACCTGACGTGACTCCCCCTGCAGCACTGAGGTGACCAGTACTCGCCAGCAGTCACCACTAGGACTTCTGAATTGTGACGCCCAGTAGGACGAACACTCCGCGCTGGACTCACGCCTCCCTCCTCTGCCCGGCCAGAGGGCTGGGCTCATAACCCTCCCAGAGAGCCTGGCACAGTAAACTGCCATCGTTCCTCATTGATGCTGGCCAGTTCTTTTTTCAAATCCTCACCCAAGGATATGCTGATTGATTTCAGAGAGAGGAAGGGAGAGAGAGAGAGGCAGAGAGCGGGGAGAGAGAGAGAGAGAGACAGATCGGTTGGCTTTCATATGCGTCCTGACCAGGGACTGAACCCTCGATCCAGGTATTTGCCCTGACTGGGAACTGAACCTGCAACCTTCTAGTGTACGGGATGAGGCTCCAACCAACTGAGCCACCTGGCCAGGGCATGTTCTCCAGTTTTTTAGTCACTAGGAAGCCTCCACAAGGACTGCTCCCTAGAAGAAACTAGAAAGGGGAAAAGAATGCAAATCCCAGCCCCTCCCTCTCCGGGGATCATGATGGGAACGAATGTGCATGCCAGGGTGACACAGGTTGCTGGTCGCTGCCCACTGTGGGGCGGCCAGGGCCCTCTGCGAAGAGAAGGGGGTGTGTCTGTGGCCGTTTCGGGCCTGGAAGTAATGTGGCATCGCCGCTGGAGGCAGGAGACACGCAAGCCTGTACGGTGGAGGCTGCTGGGACGAGAGGGAGGGTGGGGGCTCCTCAGATGCCCACGTGCATTCTGGGAGTGCTCGGCCAGCCTTCCGCAAGACACTGAGCAGACAACGAAAGGGCCGGTCATTGCTGCTTGGTGGGCGGAAGGGGTTTCTTTGGTCGGGACACCCTGAGGCTGAAACACAGGGGCCCCTGCTCCTGTCCCGGCACCGGAAGTGGGCCTGCCCACGAGTGAGCCAGAGACAGACACGGCGCCAGGTGTCCCCGTCCTCCTCTCCGCGGGCTCGGGCTGCGCTCGGGAGCAGGACACAGCACACAGTGCACAGACATCCCAGGTACACAGGTGAGCGGAAAAACCACCAACACACCCGCAGCACGGACGTGCACGGTCATCAACCACCCGTCGTTGCCGAGCCCCTGGGCCCAGAGCCACAGCCCCTGCCTGCCTCGGCGGTCTGGGACCGGTCCTGCTCGGGTGCCACTGCACACACTTGCTGCCCGAGAGAAATAACCACCCAGGGAGTTTTAATTCCGGTCACGGGAGACCAGGTAAACACGTGCTACCCAACACTCCCACGGAGGGCATCTGAGGACAAAATGGGCAAAGTATAAGAGCGCGTTGCTAGGCCTCAGGGAGCCAACAAAGCAGCGAAAAATTAAGGGCCGGGATCTGAAGGAAGGAAACTTAAAGCGATGAGACCTGCACCCTCTCCCGCTGTTCCCAGGAGGCACCTTCTGATTCCGTAACGAGCAGCTGACCGCTGGCCCACTGGGCGGGGCTTCCAATCAGCTCGAGGAGCTAAGAGGGCAGGACCTCCCGCCAGGAGGGGATGCAGCTAAGACCCAGCAGACCGGCGGCTGGTTCACAGACAGCTGCACACGGAGAATTCAGAGCAACTGTGGGGGGCGGTGAAGGCTGGCGTCACAGCCAGGGTTGAGAGCTGAACAAGGCTGCACTTGGCTGCTTGCATCTGCAAGGCGGAGCGAGCCAGCGGCAACAACAGCCAGGACCCAGGAGATAGATAACCGCCAGCTTCAGCTGGACGTGACTGCAACCTTTGCCCCAGACATGCCTGTCGGTTAGACAGCCTGGGAAGGGAACAATCCGTGCCTGCGGCGTCCCCCAAAGTCTGCAAAACGTCCTCGAGCCGCATCTAACCCTAGCCCTAACCCTAACCCTAGCCCTAGCCCTAACCCTAACCCAACCCCATGAAATAAACGCGGAGCCCGTGTTCAGGGCTCACTGTCTCTCCATCAGAGGACGACGTCCCAGCCGGTGCCCGCTTTTCCTTAAACCGTCTGTGTCGTGTCTTCTCTCCGTCTCCTGTCCACCCCACTCAGGAACCCCCACTCCGCGCTGGTCATGGAAAGCAACAAATACACCCGCCCTCCCAGAAACTCAAACCCAATTTTGAATCATCTCTGCCCTGATTCAGATTAAAGTGCTCTAGAATCTATTATTTCCTACCTGGCTGCCTTCTAGAGGCAAATCTAAATTATCCCTGGAGGAAAATAACATAAACCAGCCCTGACTGGTGTGGCTCAGTGGATTGGCCTTCGTCCCGCAAACTGAAAGGTCACCGGCTCCATTCTGAGTCAGGGCACAGGCCTGGCCTGCTGGCTAGGTCCCGATTGGGGGTGTGAGAGAGGCAGCCAACTGATATTCCTCTACCTCTCTCTCTCCTTCCAGTCCCCTCTATCTAAATATAAATAATTAAAATCTTTTTAGAAACCCATCAATCAGGCCATCAAACTGTTTCCAAAAATTTTCATTATAATATGCAAAATGAAACAAAAAAAAAATAAATGGGCTGAACAAGAGGAAACACATCCAAAAACCAAAACAAAACAAGACTTCTGGCCAAGATGGAGGCATAGGTAGACACACTGTGCCTCCTTGCACAGCCAAAATTAAGGCCAACAAAATTTTAGAAACAAAAAAACAACCAAATCTGACAGAAAATTGAACTGTACAGAAGTCTGACAACCATTCATCCGGACTGGTAAGAGGGGCGGGTTGGCGGCTGGCGGAGAGGCGTCGAGGCAGGAAAAAGCGGTGGTTGGCGGTCCCGGGCACACAGGCAGCGGCAAGCAGACCCCAGCAGCACGAGGTGGCAGCGGACAGGCCCAGTGAGACGCGCAAGGCCGCTGGCTGACCACCGTCACACATTTGCACGCACATAAACCAGGCGACACTGGGGAGGGAGACAGACCACACAACCCAGGGTCCCAGCGCGGGGAAATTAGCCTCAAAACACCAACTGAAAACACCCGTGGGGGTTAAGGTGCTGGGAGAGACCCCCAGCCTCACAGGAGAGTTCGTTGGAGGGACCCACAGGGTCCCAGGATGTACACAAGCCCACTCACCCGGGAATCAGCACCAGAAGGGTCCAATTTGCTTGGGGGAAGCGGTGGAAGTGACTGAAATCCAGCAGAGATGGAGCAAGTGCCACTGTTCCCTCTCGGACCCCTCCCCCACAGACAGTGTCACAACACAGCTAGTGGGCTACCCTGCCTGGGTGAACACCTAAGGCTCCACCCCTCACTATGTAACAGGCACAACCAGACTGAAAAAAACAAAGGCTCAATCGGAAGAACAGATCAAAGTTCCAGAGCCAATACATCTAAGCGACCAAGAGATAGCCAACCTATCAGATGCACAGTTCAAAGCACTGGTGATCAGGATGCTCACAGAATTGGTTGAATTTGGTTGCAAATAGATGAAAAAATGAGGGCTACACTAAGTGAAATGAAGGAAAATGCACAGGGAACCAATAGTGATGGGAAGGAAACTGGGACTCAAGTCAATGGTGTGAACCAGAAGGAAGAAAGAACATCCAATCAGAGAGGAATGAAGAAACAAGAATTCAAAAAAATGGGGAGAGGCTTGGGAACCTCCAGGACATTTGTAAACGTTCTAACATCTGAATTATAGGGGTACCAAAAGGGGAAGAGGAAGAGCAACAAGTGAAAAACTTATTGGAACAAATAATAAAGAACTTCCCCATTCTGGCAAAGGAAATAGACTTCCAGGAAGCTCAGAGAGCCCCAAAGAAGTTGGACCCGAGGAGGAACACACCAAGGCACATCATCATTACATTAGCCAAGATTAAAATGAAGGGGAGAATTCTAGAAGCATCAAGAGATAAGGGGGCAGTCACCTACAAAGGAGTTCCCATCAGACTGTCAGCTGATTTCTCAAAAGAGACCTTGCAGGCAAGAAGGGGCTGGAAAGAGGTATTCCACATCATGAAAGGCAAGGACCTACATCCAAGATTGCTCTATCCAGCAAAGCTCTCGTCTAGAATGGAAAGGCAGATGAAATGCTTCTCAGATAAGGTCAAGTTAAAGGAGCTCATCATCACCAAGCCCTTATTTTATGAAATGTTAAAGGGACTTATTTTAGAAAAAGAAGATAAAAAATATTAACAGTAAAATGACAGCAAACTCACAATTATTAACAACCACACCTAAAACAAAAACAAAAGCAAACTAAGCAAACAAGTAGAACAGGAACAGAACCACAGAAATGGAGATCACATGGAGGGTTAGCAACAGGGGAGTGGGAGGGGGAGAGAGGGGGGAAAGGTACAGAGAATAAGTAGCAGAGACGGTAGGTAGGAAATAGATGGGGGGAGGGCAAGAATAGTACGGGAAAGGTAGAAGCTAAAGAACTTATGACACATGGGCATGAACTAAAGGGGGGGAATGTGGGTGGGAGGGAGCGGGTGTGCAGGGCGGAGGGGAATGAAGGGGCAGAAATGGGACAACTGTAACAGCATAATCAATAAAACATATATTTTAAAAAAGGAAAGAAAACACAAGCCACAAAAACAGACCCGAGGGGCCGCTTAATGATACGTATTAACCACAAAGATTACAACAATTGTGTTGATTATGTTCAGGGAAATAAGTTGGAGAATTTCAGTGGAGAACCAGTGTGACTCTCTGAGCAATGCTCCTTTGCAGCTGCCCCTGAAACGGAGTCTTTTCTTTTCTTTTCTTTTTAAAAGATTGTATATGTTTATTTTTAGGGAAAGGGGGAGGGGGAAAAAGAGGGAGAAAAACATCAACCTGTTGCCTCTCTCTCGAGCCCCTTACTGGGGACAGAACCCACAACCCAGGCTCATGCCCTGACTGGGAGTCGAACCCTTGACCTTCTGGTCTGTGGGATGGCAGCCCATCCACTGAGCTGCACCAGTCACAGTGAAATGGGGCCTTTTTAAGGAAATCATAGCCAAAACCGCGTGTGCCATTGTGAGCCTGGGTCTGCGGAGGCGGGAGGCTGCCCTGCAGAGGACCCCGGGGCAGCAGCAGAGACACACAGGGAGCAGGCACAGCTGGAGGGCCCAGTGGTTTTCCAGTAGCTTCTGCAGGTGTGGGGAAATGAAGTAGGATGGGCAGCCCGCAGAAAGGGCAGGGGTGTGAGCAGGGTTGAGCGGGCCCTGAGAGGCCCCTGGGGAAGCAGAGGCATCAGAGCCAGGGAGGGAACCCCCACCGGAAGGAGCCGCCCCGAGCTCTGCAGAGAGGTGAGCTGACGCTGGAGGGCCCCTCACGGCGACCCCGACATCAGGGACTTTGGGCGGCAGGGCTGGCGGAGCCCTTCTCAGAGGGGGAGGGTGTGGGCTGGCACAGGCTGTGGTCGTGGAACAGACAGGTGCGGTTTGGAATCAGCTCTTGGGAAATGGGAGAAGCTGTGGGCCACTGCCCCCTCCCAGGGCTCCCCGGACACTGAGGGCCCAGCTGAGCTCCGAGGGGCTGGACCCTGAGTTGTTCTTCACAGTGAAATGCCCTTCTGCGGCCTCAAGGGCACAGGGTGGGAGGGTGGGTGAGTGGCTGGAGTCAGGCGGGCTGGGAGGGGCTGGGGCCGCCCTGGGGGTGGCCAGGATGCACAGAGCCAGGCACCAGGGACTGGGGACTGGGACCACGCTGGCAGGCCGCAGCCCCTGTCCCTGAGGGGCCCACCTGACACAGGGAGAGAGAAGAGATGCCGGCAGGACAAGAAAGCATCCACACCGTCCCCGTGCGCGCAGCGACAGGCGGTGAGTGCTGAGGGTCAGGGGGGAGGACAGGGCCTGCTGCCTGGTCAAGAGAGGCCCAGGGTGGACAGGGGTGGCCCGGGGCAGGCACAGCCACTGCTGGGCAGTTTCAAAGCCCCTCTTCTAGGGGCTGAGTGCCTGGGCTGCGACAGGAAGTGGGCTGTGACGACGGAAGGACGAGGCCACCCCAGACGGAGTGGGCAGCCAGCACGGAGGACCGGGGACGGCAAGGAGACCGGCTGACCGAGCCTGGAGTGCGTTCCAGGCTGCCTGTGCTCCTGAGCTCCCTGCGGGAGGGTGCCCAGGCCTGACCTTGGGCGGAGGGAGCCTCGGAGCCGGGTACCTCCCACCAGCCTACGAAAGGATGTTGAGGTTTTCCTCAGCTCAGGGATATTCGAAAAGGCTCGAGGTGAAGGCCACAGAGGGGGTTTCTGCCCGGCTCTGGGTGCCGAGGGCCCAGGCCGATTCCAAAATGTGGGGGCAGCGGGGGCAGCAGGGGCAGCGGGGCCCCAGAGAGGCCCCAGTGAGGGCAGAATCCTCCAGAAGTTCCGGGGGGAGGGGTCCCCTCCCCTGCGCCTGCCTTGCACTTCATCTCCTCCACGCAGCCCCCCCTCCCCGCACCCCCACCCTCACAGGAACCCTTGGACTCCTCTACCCAAGCAAGGCGACCCCGCCGCCCACCGAGCCACCTGGCCTGCCCTCTCTGCATGAGCGACTGAGCCGCCTCCCAGCTCTTTCCCAGACGCAGGTGCCTGGCCTTTTCGGGGTTCCATTTGAACCCCTGTGTTTCCCACTGCCGTCTAGGCGGGTCCCTCTGCGGAGACTGTCCTCCCTCGTCCCTTGTCCCGTCCCTTCTTTACCCTTCAAGGCCCCTTCCCCAGGGTGCACACAGGTCCCCTTCCTCACAAGCACGCCTTGCCCGTGGAGCAGCCTCAGCCGCTCTGTCTGCCTGATACTCGGTATTTCCCGAGACAACTGTCCCCTGTCTGAACAAATCTGAAGATCAGAATCCACATCTGTTTCAGACTTGTTCTCCAAGAAAATCTTGCACAGCTTTTGGAGTGTAATAAGGGCTTCGTGAGGCTGTTTAGTTAATCTCTGATTGGCTGAATTCCAGAGTGCGCCTCGGTGACCCCTCGGAAGCGGCTCCCATGGGGGACTTTCAGGCAGCAGCCCAGGGGCGCCGCACAGGGGCGGTGCCGGGGCTCCGGCACATCCCTCTCCCGTCTGCAGACCCTCGGGAGAGGCGGCCCTGGCCGGAGAGGCGCGGGGAGCTCGCAGGCAGTGCAGGGTTCACCCACTTAGAAATCAGTTAGGCAGCCTCTGCTGGAGGGGTGTGCTCTGCATCCCCGGGACACCGCCCTGGGGAGGCACCAGCGCTTGTGCAAGAAAAAAAGGCGCGTGCAAAGCGCTTGCAGCAGCACCGTGGGACAGCAAACCCGGAACTGACCCACCGCCACCTCCAGTGCAGAACGGGGGAGTAAGCTTTCACGGGGCCAGACACTGAAGTCTTATACGGCCATGGAAACAGTCAGTTGCGTAAAATGGGGAAAGGTCAGCTACGAACAACACCACAGACGATCTCACCAGATGCTGAGCAAACAAGGCCAAACCCAAGACTGCCTGCCGCACAGCTGCCCTGCCCCGCAGCCGAAGCTAGCCTGCGGTGTTGGGGGCTGGAGCAGTGGGTGAGCGTTTGGAAGAGGGAGGGGGACACGGGCCGGGGAAGATGTGAGGTCTCTGCAGAGCTGCGTGCACCTCGCAATGACGCGCTGAGACGCACAGCTGTAACTCTGCGAGCTCCCCTGCACACGACACGCCCCGCTGAGAAAGCAGCCATGATACAACGGCTCAGCTGCCCCTGCCGTGACTTCTGCAGACCGGGGCTCCCTCCTGAGTTCTCCCCTCCCAGACCCCCCAGCCACTTCACCGTCCACACTTTGAAGAAGGGCAGGGACCCAGCCTCCCTCCCCTGGACCGCCGCCACCGGGCAGCCACAGGCAGAGGCTCCCCTTGAGCAGCAAGAGCCCCGACACCCTTGGCGTGAACGGCAGGCAGGCAGCCCTGACAGCCGGGCCCAGAGACTGCTGCCTGGGCCTTATTTTGCCCACAGCCCCTGGGCATGCGCAGCCTCCAGTGTGTCCTCAGAATTGGGGGTCCTAAGTGGATTTTAGGACCAAGGCCCACTCTTGTGGGCAGTGACTTGAAGGCCCCACTCCCCAGCTCACCTGATCCCCCAAATCATCCCAATCTGCTTCTAAGGGGCTTGACAAATTCATGTATTCACTCAACTATCACATTTTGAGCTCCTGCTGTGTTGGATACTTTGTTGCACAGCTGTAATTATATGTGGAGATTCGTGTGACAGATGCTGTCTCCATGAACAAAAGGGCCATCCACCTCTGCACCCTCCCCGCCTTCCCAGTGCCAGTGCAGCTGCTCAGAACACACCAGGGAGCCCTGGCCAGCGAGCGTGGCACGGCTGGTTGAGCATCGATGGCAAAGCAAAATGTTGCCGGTTCAACTCCCGGTCAGGCCCGGTCAGGCCTGGTCCCCAGCTGGGGGTGTGCAAGAGGCAACCTATTGATGTTTATCTCACACATGGATGTTTCTCTCCTTCTCTTTCTCCCTTCCTTCCCCTTTCTCTAACAATAAATAAATAAAATATTTAAAAATAAATATATAAAATATTTATAAATAAATAAACACCATCTTTCAGAACAAAGTCCTTGGAATCTAATGAACAAACTGAACACGGAAAATGGGGGCAGGCTCAGATGGGAGCAGCATGACAGCCGGTGGCGGGGGGAGGGCCTGGAGGGGCCGAGCAGAAAGGAAAAAGGGCTCGTGGACGTGGACAGCAGCGGGTGATTGCTGGGGTGGGGGCATAAGGGGACTAAGTGGTAATGGGGAAAATACAGTAACGATTACACTTTTTAAAAAAGACCAGGGAAAGGGCACGAAAACATTGGGAGCTGTGGCTGTAAAAGCAATTAGAACATTTCACAATGTGATGTAATAATGTTACACAATGCATGTCCTTTAAGTTAAAAGTGTCGAGGTCTCCCCACGATCCCGGTTAGGACAATGAGAAACCTCCGAGAAGAGCCACATAATAAAGCTCCATCGTCTTCCGATGTTCTACCTCACTTTCTGTTCAGTTAGAAACAGAGGAGGGGTGCGGAACAGCCCTCTTCCTGACTGTGACTCAGACACGAGGTGACAGAAGTGTCTGTCCTGCCTCCACGGGGCTGCAGGGCATGAGCCGTCACGGGGCCGGGGGGGGGGGGGGGGGGCGGGACGGGACGTGTGAACTCGCTGTCCGCAGCCCTCTGCGCGCTGCCGTCTCTGCCGCACCCAGTCCTCACACATCCCCACGAAGCAGGCACCACTGCCGCCCTCATTTGAAATACAAGAAGCTGCACTGACCCCCGACCACCTGCAGTCTATTGCCCTGCAAAGTGAAAGGTCACCGGTTCGATTTCCGATTTCCAGTCAGGGCACACGCCTGGGTTGCCGGCGAGGCCCCTTGTTGGGAGCACGCAAGAGCCAACCAATCAACGTTTCTCTCGCACATGGATGTTTCTCTCCCTCTCTTTCTCCCTCCCGTCCCCTCTCTCCAAAAATAAATAACATATTTTAAAATAAATAAATAAAATAGAGACTTCTGGGCAAGATGGAGGCGTAGGCAGACACACTGCACCTCCTCGCACAACCAAAAGAAGGAGAACAACAAATTTAAAAACAAAAAACAACCAGAACTGACAGAAAATCAAACTGTATGGAAGTCCAACAATGAAGGAGTTAAAGAAGAAATATTCATGCAGACCTGTAGGAGGGGCAGAGACAGGCAGCCGGGCAGAGAGGACTTGTGGCCCAGCAGCAGACTGTGGACCGGGCAGTCCCACATTCGCGTGCAGATAAACTGGGAGGAGCAACTGGGGGCGAGACAGACCTCACAACCCAGGGTTCCAGTGCGGGAAGTAAAGCCTCAAACCTCCGACTGAAAAAGTCTGTAGGGGCTGCAGTGGTGGGAGAAACTCCCAGCTTCACAGAAGAGTTTGTTGGAGAGACGCACAGGGTCCTCGAATGTGCACAAACCCACTGAGGAATCAGCACCAGAAGGGCCCAGTTTGCTCGTGGGTAGAGACAGAAGTGACTGAAAGCTGGCAGGGAGCTGAACAAGTGGCACTGTTCCCCTCAGACCCCTCCCCCACTGGCAGCGCCACAACGCAGCAACATGGGTTGCCCCTCCCTGGTGAACACCTTAGGCTCCACCCCTTACTAGTAACAGGCATGCCGAGACCGCCCCCCCCCAAAAAAAAAGGCCCAAATGAAAGAACAGATCAAAGCCCCAGAAAAAATACAACTAAGCAATGAAGAAATAGCCAACCTATCAGGTGCAGAGTTCAAAACGCTGGTAATCAGGATGCTCACAGAAATGGTTGAGTATAGTCACAAAATAGAGGAAAAGGTGAAGGCTATGAAAAGTGAAATAAAGGAAAAAGTGCAGGGAACCAACAATGAAGGGAAGGAAACTGGTACTCTAATCAATGGTTTGGAGCAGAAGGAAGAAATAAACATTCAACCAGAACACAATGAAGAAACAAGAATTCAAAAAAATGAGGAGAAGCTTAGGAACCTCCAGGACATCTTTGAAAGTTCCAACATCAGAATCATAGGGGTGCCAGAAGGAGAAGAGGAAGAGCAAGAAGTTGAAAACTACTTTGAAAAAATAATGAAGGAGAACTTCCCTAATCTGGCAAAGGAAATAGACTTCCAGGAAGTCCAGGAAGCACAGAGAGTCCCGAAGAAGCTGGACCCGAGGAGGAACACACCAAGGCACGTCATAAGTACATTACCCAAGATTAAAAATGAGGAGAGAATCTTAAAAGCAGCAAGAAAAAAGGAGACAGTTACCTACATAGGAGTTCCCATCAGACTGTCAGCTGATTTCTCAAAAGGAACTTTACAGGCAAGAAGGGGCTGGAAAGAAGTATTCTGTGTAATGAAAAGCAAGGACCTACATCCACAATTACTCTATCCAGCAAAGCTATCACTTAGAATGGAAAGGTAGATAAAGTCCTTTCCAGATAAAGTCAAGTTCAAGGAGTTCATCATCACCAAGCCCTTATTCTATGAAATGTTAAAGGGACTTATCTAAGAAAAAGATAAAAAATATTAACAGTAAAATGACAACAAACTCACAACTATCAACAACTGAACTGAAAACAAAAACAAAAACAAGCTAAGCAAACAACTAGAACAGGAACAGAACCACAGAAATGGAGATTGCATGGAGGGTTATCAGCGAGGAGGGGGAGGGGAGAACGGGGGCAAAGGTCCAGGGAATAAGAAGCATAAATGGCAGGCACAAAACAGACAGGGGGAGGGTAAGAATAGTACGGGAAATGGAGAAGCCAAAGAACTTGTATGTACGACCCATGGACGTGAACCAAAGGGGCAGAATGCAAGTGGGAGGGGTGTGCAGGGCAGAGGGGAATAAAAGGGAGAAAACTGGACAACTGTAATAATATAATCAATAAAATACATTGAAAAATAATAAAACAATAAAAATAAAAATAAAAGTAAAAATAAAAGAGAGAAACTGAGAAACAGGGGGTTAGTTCTGATCCCCAAGACCACAGAGGTGGTCCGGGTTTTCCCCAGTGAAACTCTGCAGGGCAGAGATAAACTCTCGCTTCATTCATTCATTCAATAAATCTTAACAGAAAGTCCGTCTGTGCCAAATGCTATTCCAGATGCTGAAGACACAGCGGCGAACAAAACAGGCCGCAGCCCCGGCCTCCGGGACATCGTGCCCTTGTGAGGGACAGAGGCCCGGGAACAGAAAATCAGTCCCTAAGCGGAGGACAGCAGGTAAGATGGAGGTGCCCACTGCAGAGGAAAGGGAGCAGAGGGGCCGGCGAGGCCCTGCAGGGTGGCGGGCTGACATGTTATTGGGGAAGACGCCGCGGAGGGGGTGGCGTCTGAGGGGAACCCTGGGGAGCTCGGGGAGGAAGCCCCATGGGGAAGGGAGGAGTCTGCGCTCGGGACCAGCAGCCCGTGTGGCTGAAACACAGCAGGTGGCAGAGAGGAAGGGCAGGAAGTCGGGGAGGTCGGCGCCGGAGACCACCACATCGCCTGTGGCTTTGCTCCGCATGAAGTCAGCAGCCGCCTGCGGGAGACCTTTGCAAATGGAGAGCGTGAGCCTCCTCCATGTGTCTCACACTGACGGCATTCTCCAGCAGCCCCCTCGTGAAGGAGATGTTTGTTTCACTGTCACCCTGCCTCCGGATGGAAGGCAATGGGGAGAAAGCATCACCTTTGTGGTGTTCACGGCAAAAATCATTTCTCCTGAATCATACAAGGGAACAGCAGATACGCCCAGACGGAGGAGTCACTGCACAAACAATGGCGTGTATTCCAAAAATGTCCCTGTCACGAAGAAAAGTTGTGGGACAGTTTTGTGAACTGAAAATAACTAAGGATAGCCCTGGCTGGTGTGGCTCAGTGGGTTGAGTGTCAACCTGCGAACCAAAGGGTGACCAGTTCGATTCCCAGTCCGGGCACATGCCCGGGTTGTGGGCCGGGTCCCCAGTAGGGGGTGCACGAGAGGCAATCACACACGGGTGTGTCGCTCCCTCTCTTTCTCCTTCCCTTCCCCTCTCTCTAAAATAAATAAGTAAAAAGCCCTGGCTGGCGTAGCTCAGTGGATTGAGTGCGGGCTGGGAACCAAAGTGTCCCAGGTTCGATTCCCAGCCAGGGTACATTCCTGGGTTGCAGGCCATAATCCCCAGCAACCGCACATGGATGTTTCTCTCTCTCTCTCTTTCTATCTCCCTCCCTTCCCTCTCTAAAACAATAAATAAATAAAATATTTTTTAAAAATAAATAAATAAGTAAAAATAAAAATGAAAAAATGACTAAGGACATAACAAGTGAATCCAATACATGATCCTGACCGAATTCTGAATCAGGAAAGCATACCATAAAGCACATCGTTGGGATAATGTGTCATATTTAAATGTGGGCTCCGTGTTTGGTAGCACCAGTACTAGGCACACGGAACGTGAGGATGTGATGTGACGTGGGAATGTTCCTGCTCTTGGACGACACGTGCCCAAACGATCAGAAGAGTAAAGAGGCATCACTCTGAAACGTTTCGACAAAAAGCATTACTATTTTCTGCTCATATGCACACAGATACACACACACAGAGAAAGGGAAAGAGAGCAAACGTGGTTAAATGTTAACTGACGAATTTGGTGAAGAAAATGCGAGAATTTTGTGCACTATTCTTACTGTGACTCTGGAACTCCCAGATTGTTTCAAACTGTAAGTTTGAAACATTAAAACGGACAAAGAGCGGTTTCCATCAGCTCGAGCCAGGCCAGCCCCACGGGGGAGGCAGCAAGCAGGTCCCTCTGCCCAAGCCCCTCCCCGCCGTGCCCCGACCCCTGGCCCGGCGTCGCCTGTGCGGCCCTGCGGAGACAGCAGGGACCCCGTGCTGGCCGGACGCGGGGGAGGACAGGGCTCGTCCCTTGCCGCACAGACTCGTCGTCTTCGTCTCAGCCTCCACCTCTGTCCCTCTCACCCCCCAGGCAAGACTGCCAATCCCGCCCACCTGACTCCAGCCTCCTAACAGACCCCAGTCGATACCTCGGTTTCCACCCTCTACACCCAGTGAGCCCCTCTCCCTCGCCCCCAACCCAAGGCAGCCTCTCCCTAGCAGTTCTCTGGCCCCTAAGTCCTTGGTGCCGCCGGAGGAGGCCCCAGGCCAGGCAGGCAGGGCCTCTGGGGCTGTTGTCCACACCTCCGTCCTGGACGCCTCCTCGGGCACAACAACCTGCTGTTCCTGAGCTCCAGAGCCACCCAACTCCCTTAGGGAACCCAAGCCCGAGGCCCGTTGGTTCTCCTTCCCGCTGGTGATGAGCAGCTATTGCCTTGGTCCTTCCCACAGCCGGCAGGCAGGACACTTCCTCTCACCACACACCAAAACAAAGCGAAGCCCCAGGCCATCGGACCACGGGCGGCTGGTCTGTCTCCTCCGGGCCCTCTGCTAGCCTTGCTGGTCCCACCCAGGGTCCGCCGCTGTCAGCCTCGTTCCAGGTGACAGCAGCAGCCACCCGTCCAGAGGCACGGGACCCGACCCGCTTCCCTGAGGCTGACGCGGCCCCTCCCTGTGCAGACAGGGCCCCTCACCTTGGCTCTGACGTGCAGCGAGGACCAGGAGGGCGAGGGTGAGGGCCGGCCCCAGCATCCCCGGCACAGCAGGAGGGCGGCGGGCGCTGCCTGTCCGTGGACGTGCTGTGTGCACAGGCGCAGCGGCCACGGAGCAGCAGCAGCAGCTCGGCCCGCTGCCGGTCCGGCCGCAGTTTCCTCAAGCGGAGCCTCTCTCATTGACTGAGAGCTGAGAGGCTGCAGAGAAACCACAGGCCCTGGACCCGACAGTTTCCACCAACCGAACTCGCCCAGTTCGCCTCAAGTGGGCGGGGCTCCCAGTGACTCACAAACCACCTTCGAAATCCTGAGCCTCGCTCTCCCTGGCCCAGCGGCTCGTGGGAAGGCAGGCAGGCTCCGAGGACTTTCCGACCTGCACTCCCCGGCATTCGGGGAAGCCTGCATGGGGACCACGCAGCCGCTGGCCGAACCTGTCCCACCCGCAGGGCTCTGTGAGGGTGCAGGGAGGGGGTGGGAGGGGTGCCTGAGAGCTGCAGCCCTGGGTAAGTGGGGGCTGTGGAAGGAGAGGAGAGGAGCTGGGTGCTGGAAAGGCCTGCAGCTCCGGGCACTCTCACCTTGACGTCACAGCTTCTGCGAACCGAAACACTTTCCTAAGAATTCGCTTTGCTCCAGTTCCCCATCGGCACTTCTACATTCCCTCCCTTCTTCTTTTTTCACTTTCCCTCCCGAAATCTCTTCCTTCCTCCCTACTCTCACCGGAGGGCCTGACCTTTGTTTCCTCTTCCCAGGGAGGGGCAGGGGCAGGGGCCACTTCCTCTCCTCTGCTTTCCCTGGCAGCAGACACTCCCACTTCCCTCCTCACCACCCTTTCCACCGCCCTTCCCGGCATCCACCCCCAGGGCCCACCCACCCGTGCGAAGCTGGACTGGGGCGTGGCTGGGGGTGAAGGGGGGGTGGGGGGGCCTGCAGGTGGCGGTGCTGATCCTGCATTCGGAGTCAGGACACCAAGCTTCCCAATGGCTCTTTCATGCCCATTCTGCAGAACTTGGGCTCCAGAGCTTGGGCTGGCTTCATACTCGTGCTGCGTGGACCAGGCACTGGACGTTTGTGCCTCTTTCCTCCTCCGAAACCGGGGATGACGCTGACACCTTCCCCTTAGGGGTGAGGACTAACCGCGTCCCAGCGTTCAAAGCACTCAGCACGACCCACAGCATCAAGGAGAGCTCCAGGGCAGTTGTCACTGCGTAAATACTAAGCAGCCTGCCCTCCAACCCGGCGGGCGCTTCCTACGGAACGTTTCAGTGACGTGAGCTCGTGGCTCCTAAACCTGTGGCCCCGTCCAGGAAACCAGAGCCTGGCTTCTCACCCAAGGCTGCTGCCTCGAGCTCTACAGAGTGCCCATCTTCTGACACCTTTAAAAACAACAACAACCCGGTGACGGCTTTACCCACCATCCGTGCTGCAACCGTGGAAAACTGTAGCCCACCCCACTGTCCTTTCCCACTGTTCTGCCAGTGCTGGCTCTGACGTGTGGCGGGTAGGTGGACAGCCTGTTAGTGGAAGGACGCTGGAAACTAACCTCAGAAGGGACAGACCCGACCTCCTGGCATCCCGGCTCCGGAGACTTGCTGACCTTCAACCACGCAGCCAAGGTGACAAAGCCAGGGTGACGCACACTGGACCGTCACCTTTCTCAGCAGAAAGGACTGTTCTCGGCACATGGAGAACCTTGCAAACCCCCCCCCCCCATCTCTTTGTTCTCTTCCCCTCTCCTTCCTCGTAAAACCTCTGCCTGCACTGAGGGGGAGACGGGCTCTGAGACAAGAGTCCCCAGTCGTCCTGGCGGCCAGCACCTGCCTGGAGAGCTTGGCTTTCGTAGCAGCGGGCAGCTGGGCCCGCGTTCATGGCTGTGCCAGCCCTTCTCGGCCTGAGCATCTTTACAGATGCCAACCGGTGCCTCATGGGCTACTCGCTTCCAAAAACAGGCACTGGGGGCTGACAGGCTACCCCACCCGATGTACGCCACTCGGGCGCACCGATCTGGGGAGCTGCAGGCAGCTTTGTCTTCCCCTGCCACACACGCGGTCACTCCAGACGCCATGCGAATGGCCAGGGAGGAAAACCTCTCCATCTGCACTTCCAGCTGCTGCGGCTGATCTAACCCTCGAATCGACATAAGACAGAGAAATGTAACTGCACGGAAACTCCGTTTCTTTGACCACAGCCTTCCTCCTCGCTGTCCATCCGCTCCCTTCCTTAATCGTTACACCCTTGGGACACCAGATTCTGCTCAGCATCAAACTGTCTTAAGGACAAAGCCTCGCCCTGGCTGGCGTAGCTCAGTGGATTGAGCTCGGGCTGCGAACCAAAGTGTCGCAGGTTCGATTCCCAGTCAGGGCACATGCCTGGGTTGCAGGCTACAGCCCCCAGCAACCGCACATTGATGTTTCTCTCTCTCTCTCCCCCCTCCCTTCCCTCTCTAAAAAATAAAAAATAAATAAATTAAATCTTAAAAAAAAAAAGAACAAAGCCTCAGGTCCGGTGACCACAGAGACAGAGTTTTAGGTGAAGCTAAAGATGATATCTTGACCTCAGCTGTGTCTCGGCCCAGGCCCATGAACGCAGACCCCTCTGGGGACCACATCCTCTTGAAACCAGACAGAACGGCACCATGGCAGACAGCAGGACCTGACAGTCCCCAACCACCCCTCCCCCGCCCCACCCAAGCACTGCAGTCCACAGCCCCAACTCCTTGGGCCACCGTGATTAGCGACCTTTCCCCCACATGACCGTCCCCTAAGAGCCATCGGGGAGCCGGGTGTTTGAGCACAAATGCACCTGCGACTCCGGGCTTGGTGCCATTCCCTCAACTAATGAATAAAACCAGTTTCCGGGCTGCGAACTGCTGCTCACGTTCCACTGGGCTCTGAGGCAGGTAGCCAAGGAACCCTTGTGGTCGAGCCACACAAACAGAAAAGACTTAAATTTCACACGTATGGAAGCTCACAGAAACACGAGACTCCCCAAAGTGACCAAAGCAGGCAGTTTTCATGCCTTTTAGACGAATAAACAGTAAACCTGCTAAGAGGCGACAAGACAAGCCACCCTGGGCTCGGGGCACAGCCAAGCGGCAGAGAAGCAGCAAGGCTGGCTTCTGGCCTGACTCCCACTCTGGAGAGAAACCCGTCTCGGCTCCCCTCGCGGAGGGCGCCTTTCACGGAGCAGGTGTGTCTCCTGCTTCAAGGGGGCAGAGGACAGAGCGTCCTTCCTGCACTGGCTGTTTCTTGAGTAACTTTAATTTAAAAGAACCCATATGCCAGAGCGGCACGTTTGGGGGCTGCCTGCCTCGAACCCCATCAGAACAGGATCAGGGGCCACAAGCCTCTTGGGAGTGTTGCCAAAACTTCGGTGAAAGGGGCAAGACAGCCCTGCACCCTGGAGTTGTCCTTGGTACTCTCCCTCGCCGCGCCCCCATGATGCCCGCGCCAGGCTTCTTTGGGGAGGGGACCTCTCAGCCGTAGCCTTTTTGTCACAGGTGATGTGTTCCTGGGGAAGAATGGTCCTTCGTGGCCACCTTCAGCTGTGAGCTGGGCTGGGGCAGGAGGAGCTCGAACCCTGGGGCCTGGCCACCTTTACCCTCCTCATCCCCTCCTGAGCCTGCGGCCTGCGGCACTGGCTCCCCGCCGGCACCAAACATCAAGGCAGCAACGTTTACAACTCCAGGGCCTGGGGTCCTCTGTCCCTGCTCCCTCCGCCCTTGGCTGGCACACAGGTGACAGAGGGTGATAACGCTGGTGATGGCCGATGTGTCGGCTCCTCACTGGCCCTGATTCACACAGGTCTGGACTGGACCCTCCTTCGTTCACCATGCATCAAGGGCAGACGCCTTTGTACTGGGCAAGCACGGCAAACACAAGCCTCCCAGCCTCCGGGCTGTTGGTGACATCAGCTAAGAAGCAAATACACAGGTTGCTGGAAACTGCTTTGTTATTACTTCCCATAATTGAAGAGTCCACGCAGAAGGGACTAGAGGCAGAAACTGGATTTCCCCATTGCTCCAAAGGGCCTCCCTGGGGGTGGATCTCCACAGCCCTCACAGCCTGTCCTCATCGCCCTCCACAGACGTCCGGGTTTTCCTTCCACTCCTCCTCCCTCCTGGCCCAGGTGACCCAGCCCTCATCCTCGTCACCCTCCTCACCCTCGTCCAGCTGCCCCCACCCACTCAGTCCTGAGTTCCGTTCTCCCCAGGGATGTCAAAAGGCCTGGATCAAAGGAATTTTAAAGTCAGGCTCAAAACCAAATGAGGTTTCCTGCTTTCCTGTTCTGTACCGAGTTTCTGGGGCGGCTCCGGCTCCAGCTGTGCACTTCGATGACGCATCACCGCACCTGGCGGCGCGTCTGCCACCCCGAGCACTTTCTTCTGACTTCAACCACGAGTACCGTGCCGATTTCTGAGCCACGGTGCTTTGTGTGCAGCCCGGGATCTAGGAGTGGCTCTTGCATTTTTAAATGATTGTGGGGGAAATCAATTATTTCAAGATATGCAGAGATGACGACGTCCACATGTCAGTGTCCACACACGAAGCCTGACAGAAACACAGCCACGCCTCGCTCTTGCACAGCTGAGGCTGGACACAGGGTTTCCAATGGGAGAACTGCAGGGTCTCCAGCGCCTAAAACCGTTAATTTTCTGGCGGCATCTTGGGCCGCCCCGTAGACACCAGGGGCAAAGCTCCCCCTCCTCAGCTGAGAAGACACTGAGGAACAAGAAGGTGCCGAAGTGAAGCGAGGGCACACGTGTCTGCGGAGTACCAGGGAGATCTGGCCCCTGTGACCCCGGCGACAGGTGAGTGTGTGGGGTTGGCAACCAGTGGGCAACAGACCAGCACGGACGGCTGGTGGCCGGGGAAACACGGCCATCCGACGCCTTCGGACAAGTGAGCAAGGGCTGCACTCCCGTGTGTTTCACTGAGCCGCGAACACGGGGTTGTGTACGTTTTCTCACGGAACTTCTCGGTTCGCTAAACTTTTGTAATAGTTGAGAAATTCTCCAGCTGCTCACTGAAGTTTACAAACTCCTGGACTAAGATATCCAGTCTGAGAGTGAGCACAGGCAGGACTTACGGTGTGGGCAGTTTCTCACAGTGCGCTTCACAGATCTTGCCCGATTGGCTTCTAAATTTGCTTCGGAGGGTGGGTAGCGCCAGCGATTCTTATATGAGAAACAGACTGGGGGGGCTTTGCCAATGGCACAAAAAAGGCTGGAGTGGAACGAGATCTGCCCCCAAACCGCATTCTTCCCCCTACACGACACCCCCTTCCAGCTCTGAGCTGTGGAGTCTCCTGTGGACACCCAGTCCCTGGTCCCAAGGGTCTCCCTCGCGGCCATCACCGCACTGGCCTCCCGGCGCCGGGACTGCGCCTTTGTCTCGCCCGGGTCTTTGATTCCGCAGAGCTGACACTGATTCTTGTGAAAGTCCCTGCCGGACAGTTCTCAGTCCCTTCCCCACCCAGACCACTTCCTCTGTGTGCGTCCCAGCTGGCTGGCTGACTGCACCTCGCAGAGGCGCCGAGAACAGGGCTTGCTTACGGGCAGCAGCGTGTCTCAGAGACGGGCTGACCGTCCCCACCCACTGAGATCTTCAAGTCCCATTTTCCAAGCTAATGAAGTTTCCCTTCCTTCTAACTCCTCGCTGCCTTTACCTTGTCACCCACGTCACTAGCACAAGCAGTGAAGTTCAACTTGCGTTCTAGAAGGTAGCACTCAAAGCCCCCCCCCCCCCCCCCCCCCGCCCTCATCAAGTGCTCACTTCTGTCCTGGAACTACGTTGGGATGCAAACGAGACTTACTCACAGTTCAGGGGAAACTCCAGCCACATCATTTCTCCCCATGTCCTCCTGATACCCAAATTCCCACCTGCATGGAGAAGTTAACTTGTTTCTCTCTACTCTGGTCTTTTGCTTTCAGGGCCCCTGAGCAGGGACGCCCCACCGCCACACCCCAGTTGCCTGGAATCCCAGATCCACCACCTGCCCAGTTCTGTTGCAGGAACTCGGAAAAGGTCCTGATCATCCCTGGGCTGTTCTCCCTCCTGTGACACAGGGACAGCAAGACCATGCAGCAAGTTACCCAACAAGAACTGTCATTTCACATGAGTCTTACATCTAGGATCAAAAAAGAGACACTAATTAGAAGAGCTAGAGAATTCAACGTCTCTTTTCTTTAAAAAAGATTTTATTTCTAGGGAGGGGGAAGGAGAAAGAGAGGGAGAGAAACAACACTCTGTGGTTGCCTCTTGCGCACCCCCACACTGGGGACCTGGCCCGCAACCCAGGCGTGTCGACTGGGAATCGAACCAGCCAACCCTTGGTTCAGAGGCCAGTGCACAATCCACTGAGCTACACCAGCCAGGGCAAGACATCTTTAAGTGGAACTTGTACTTTTAAAATTCCCTTCAAGCTATCGCCCTGCTGCACAGAACATTCTGTTCCCTGAGAAATGGACCGACCCTCCCCTGTACCCTCCTGGCCTTGACCTTGCCTTCCAACAGGCCAATAAATAACACCCTCAACATTCAACTGCTTCATCCCTGGTGTCTGTGGGCCCACGTTACAAGTCACCGAGCTGCAGGAAACGGCCCCTGCCTGTCTCCTCGTCACCGCGGGGCACGCCCATTGCAGCCACCCCAGGGGCACAGGCCAAGGGTCAGAGCTGTGCAGTCACCAAGCCTTGAGGAACCCTACCTCCACTTTGTGACTCAGTCAGACTAACAGGACTCTGAAGGGACGAGAGACTCTGAGGGTGCCCACCCTTTAACTGCAGAGCCTCAGGACTTCAACTCAGTGTGGGAAACACTTATTACACAGACCTGGTTTTCACGCTCCACAGGGAAGGCAGCCGGTGTCCCGGCGAAGGGGAGGTGCGAAGCTGCCGAGGGAAGTCCCACGGCTGCTGCAGGCGACCCACCGAGTGACCGAGGGGCCGAGGGGCCGACTCACAGGCAGTGAATCACCTCTGGTCCCGGCCTCTCCCGCCCCCGCCCCCTCCCAGCACGGCGGCAGTTCTGAAACACACTTGACTCATCGGCTCTCCCAGAACCGCCTCATGATCTCTGCTTTTATTGTCTCACTCGATTCCATCAACATCTGCACATTTTTTGTAGTTGGTGTGTGACCCTTCCCCGAGAGTTTTTTATTTGGTTTTTGTTGTTCCTTTTATAGATCCTGGGCAGAGAGCTCGGCTCTGCCGGGATCTCCAGGTCGGGCTGCACAGCACCCTCCCCAGAGACGAAGCAGCACCGTGGACGCTGGGAAAGCCTGCATCTGCGGGTTACCCGACGGGCCGGGGACCCGTCGGTGGGGAGACGGGACTTCGGGGTGAAGAAGGGCCGGAGTGCGAGGAGGAGGCGTGCGAGGCTGGGCAGCCCCGGGCACGCGCACGGCCGCAGGAGCCTGTCCCGGGGACGTCTTCTGTGAACAGCAGCCCCACTGAGTAGAAGGGGAGCGGCCACTGTGAGCTTCTGCCCAGGACGCTGTTCTCCAAACGCTGTGAGACACCCTCCTGCCGCCTCAGGAAGTGCCCCGGCGGGCTGGTGGGGCGCAGGGGGGTGGCCGGAGCAGATCCCCGCGCACAGGCGCCGCCAGAGGGCTCTGGGCCGGGCCCGGAAGCTCCGCCTTGGCCCAGGGACGGGGCGGGGGGGCGGCCGGGTTCTGGGAAGCCGGGCTTCGGGCGCTTCCCTGTCTGCGCGGAGCGGGGGACCGAGGGCCTCCCTCCCCCACGCACAACAGGAAGCTTGGACCAACCACGTTTTTATTTCCAGCTACACAAACACGCACAAACACAATCGCACCGAAGGGCCAGGGAGCCCCAGCACACACTCAAGGTCAGCTCGGAGCTCAGACCACACACGCACGCAGCTCCAGCTCGGAAACCCACGCTGCCCGTCCCCCCAGCTGTCCACGACCAGAGGTCCTCCGTTTCTCCCACAGACACGGGTGGTGTCAGTCTGCGTGCGCACAGGCGCTGCGGGAGGACCCCGGCGCTTCCCCCAGACCACCTTTCCGCCGGTCCTCGGAGTTGCCGGCGAGAGCCGAGGCCTCAGGCCCAAGACCCCTAGCCGAGGGCCCCTCCACTCCCGAGGGAAAGGAAGTCGGGGGCACGGCCAGGACCCCCGCGTGGCTCCCCGCAGGGACGGCGGAGCGCTGGCCCCTAGCGGCACCGGGCAAGGAGGGAGGCGCGGAGGGCGGGGGCTCCCGGCCACGGGATTGAAAACACATCCCAACAAAGGAGAAAGGGGCCCTGCGGGCCAGAAGACACGCACGACGCCCCGTGAAACCACGGCATCTGGGGCCAGAGTCCGGCAGCACCTGCGTAAGGCCGGCTGGGGCCGAGGAGGGCCGCGTCACACCAGGAACGAGGAGGTCTGTCGGAACTCGCCCTGGGGAAGGAACGCGCAGGCTGAGCGGCCCCCAGGCGCCTCGCCGCGGCTGGTGGGCCCCGCCCGCCGGCCCGCCCGGCCACTCACCTCGCTGCGGGCCGAGGGCTGGCTGTAGATGACCTTCTTACTCTCGGTCCTGCGGACAGAGCAGAGGCCGGCGGGGCCCTCAGACCCCGCGCCCCTCTCCCGGGGGTCAGCAGCACCGGGAACCCCCCAGACCTCGCGGTCTCGGGCGGGGGAGGGGGGGCCCCCGCGGGACACGCGCAGGGAGAAGGGCAGCGCGCGGCCGCGGGGAGCAGGTGGAATCCCAGTGCGGCCCAGCCCCCGCCTCCCGCCCCTTCCCGGGGCCCCTCGCCGCGTCACACCGCCCACATCCACAGTCTCGGCCGGCGGCCCCAGCGCAGCGCCTCACTCACCCTTTCTTCGTCCCTGAAAAAGAAGCAGAGGGAGCAGCGAGGGTGTCAGCAGGGCGGCCCCGGGGCGGGCGGTGGGGGCTCCCGGGAGAGGAGCCCTGCGCACGCGCACTCCGTGTCGGGAGGGCGCCCACCCCGCAGCCGGGGGGGACCCAACCCGAACCCAGCGCCCAGGGACGGGACGAAGGAGGCCCTGCGAGGGCAAGTCCTTACTGTCAAAGTAGCCGCGGCGGTAGGCGAACCAGATGCCGAAAACCAGGATCCCGAGGAGAATGAGCGTTACTAGGACGGCGGCCACGATGCCCCCCACGTTCAGCTCCACTGTGAGACACAGAGGAGAGGAGGCTCACCCACAGCACCAGCCGCACCCTCGCGCCGGCACGGAAGGCGGCCCCACCCCCGCCCGGGGCAGGGCCCCAGCCCTGCCGCGCCCGCCGCGCTCACCTGCCTCCATGCGCACCGCGTCGGACATCATGGGCGTCCCAACCCCGTTCTGGGCCTCGCAGGAGTACTCTCCCGAATCAGAGGCTGAGACGGGATCGAAGACCTGGGGGCCGGAAACACGCCGGTGTCCCCTCGAGGAGCCAAGTACCTGCCCTTGAGGGTCTGCGGCCCCAATGCCCAGCTCACCTTGCAGCTTGTTCTCCTCCCCCCTCAGGGCCCCTGCACCCGTGCCCCCACCCTGCCCGCCTCCCCCTCCGTACCAGCTCCCCTGTCTTGGGGTTCAGGCTGTAGGAGGAGTTGCTGAAAGCACGGCTGCTCTTGGGCTCTGATGGCATGGGGACCCCGTCCCGGTACCAGAGGTACTGGGAGGGCGGGGAGCCGTCCGTCTCCGAGCAGGTCAGCACCGCCCGGCTGCCGATGGTGGCAGAGGAGGGGATGTTCACCGTGGGCTTGGACGGAGGCACTGGAGGGAACAGCAGGTGCTGGTCACAGGGCAGCGGGGGCTGCTGGGAGTGCTGCGGCCGGCGAGAGGGACACCCCAGCCACCAGCCCCAGCTGCTCCCTCGCCAGGCACTCGCCCCCTCGGGTGGCACCGCCGAGCCCGCCCGGAAGGCACGTACCGAGCACAGTGAGCTGGACGCTGACCTCCCCATAGGTGGTGCCGCCTTCGTCCGAGACCATGCAGGTGTACGTCCCTGTGTCCTTCCGGGTCACGGAGTGGAAGGTGATGCCGGTGTTCGAGAAGGTGACCCGGTCCTCATAGGGGCCTGTGGGGGAGGGACCAGGGCAGAGCGAGCTGGAGAGCTGGGAGGGACCAGGGACTGGAGCCTGGGCGCCCCCCTCCCTGGGGTCCGGGCGCAATGCAGGAGGAGGCGCAGGGCTCACCTGTGATCTTGTTGTTGTAGCAGACGAGGCTGGTGATGTCGCCCTGGGCAAACTTCCACTCCACCCGGGGAGCGGAGAAGCCGGAGTAGGAGCAGGACAACTTGGCAGCTGCAGACAGGCTCACGGTGAGCGGGAGGAAAGGGCAGCAGCAAGTGGACGGGACGGGAGGGCCCCCAGGGCCCCAGGGGCCTTGGCCTGCTCACCCCTCCCCCTCCACAGCCCTAGCCAACTCACGTTTATTCTCGGGAACTCTGACTTCAGACTCCGAAGTGTACACTGCGCCCCTGCCCCGCGCCAGCGAGCCTGAGTGGAAGGAGAGGGGGTCCCATCAGAGGTGGGCAGCGGCGAAGGCAGTGCGGGCAGGCCTCTCCAGGCCGAGGCCCCAGGGTGCAGGGCTCAGGGGGGCCTGGCTCTTCCCAGCGTCCCCCCCTCACCAACATCCCAAGCAACCTCCTTCCAAAGCTTTTTGCTACGACCGCAGGCCAATGCTTCTACTATCGGTGGAAAGAGAACATTTCTTTCAAACACAATTTCTCTCGTTTTTTATCCCCCCACCTCCTGCGACTCCCAGCGATCCACTCAGACTCCCACCCGTCCGAGAGCAGCTTCTGGAACGGTCACAGCCGGGTCCTGAGCCATCGAGGACTCACCACCAGCCCTGGCACAAAGCCCCGGAGTGGAGGGGGGCCCTCGGCCTTTGTAGGGGATCTGGGGCATGTGGGAGTGTTTCCGCAAACACAGTATCGTTTGCTCCTTGAAACAAGCCCGACAGACCAGCAGGACAAGTGTTCTTGCTCCAGTTCGACCCAAGGCGGTGAGGGGACCGGCCCAGGGTCACGCGTCCCTCCTGCCCGGAGGAGGAGGGAGGGAGAGGGAGGTGCGTGGCAGGGTGCAGGGGCGGTGAGGAGAGACGAGGCCCGTTAACGACACGGTGGGAGCAGGCCCAGGAGGGGCTAAACCCTCCACGGCGGCCGAACTCCGGGAGCCAGGGGCAGCGTTCACACAATCACCCTCATTCACGCGCCACAAACTCGGGAAGCCTCGCTGCCTGCCTCCCGTGCGAGTCCTGCCTTCTCAGATACAGGCAGGCACCACGCCCACCCCTCCCGCACCCCACAGGGCCCCGGGCCCCAGATCCCGGAGGCCCCTCCACTCTCCTCCACTGGGGAAGGATGGAAGGAGATGTCGACACATTTTAAAAAATCTGACCGACGTCGTAAATTAGCCCAGATAGGCCTTTTCTTCCCAGTGTTACAGATGAGAGAATGGCCCACCCTCCTGGGCAAGGAGACGCCCACTGAGACAGGCACCCAGTCCACCCCCACACGCCCGTTCCCCCTCTTCTCAGAAACCATGGTGTTTCTCAGAAAAGCCCCTGGTCTGAGGGAGGCACGCGATGCAATGAAATGCCATCCTTTTCAAAGTCAGGCCCATCTTGCCCTGACCAGGTGGCTCAGATGGCTGGAGGAGTGTCATCCCATACACCGAAGGTTGTGGGTTCAATCCCGGGTCGGCCGAGTTTACAAGAGGCAACCAATCAATGTTTCTCCCTCTCTCCCCCTCCTTCCTTCTCTGAGGGCAATGAAACAGTGTCCTTGGGTTACAAACAAGCAAGTCGGGCTCACTTTTCCTACAATTTCTTTCTAATAATGTTACCCTGTATCTGTGTACCTGGCATTACACTCCAATGTCCCGTCTATCATTCAATGTAGTAACGGACACAGAAATTAAGTAACATTCTAAACTGAAGTTCCCACCAAGAGTGCTGACAATGAAATGCTCTGACTTCTGTCCAAGTCAGCTTTCTCCACTTTAGGGACCAGAACTTCGTGTTTTTGAGATTCTCAGGTTTTACAATTTGCTGCCCGTGACGGGCACCGATGTGTGAACCAGACGCCTTCAGGAAGGAAGAGCTCCTCCCGGCCGCTGGGGCTGCTGCCTGAAGGAGGCCTCAGCCGCGCCCCCCCCCCCCCCCCACAGCAGCCAGAATGCCTCCCGCCAGGCCCAGCCGGCACGCGAGCCTGATCACTGAGGGGCAGACACTGGCAGCCCCCACGCCTCCACACCGAGGCCCCCTCTGGGGCTGGCTGAGGCCTCGTGGGACTTCCGCTGCCCGATCCTGCTTCCTTGCCCCCCTCCCCACAGGCCTGGACCCCAGGAGCAGTCGCTGATAAATGTCTTGCGACAGTAACTCACACCTCAGAGCAACCCAGGCCACAGCACCGCCCACATAAAGAGCAGCTTCTAAGTAGACTAAAAACCAGCCTTTGACATAAAGGGCAACACCAAAAACATTTTTAATAAAAAGCCCTGAACATGAATTTGGCAGTCAGTTCTGCATTGCTGCCGCCTGTGGCTACAGCCCCTTCCCAAGGCCTCTCAGACCACGGGATCTAGAACAGGCTCGGGAGTTGCACCCATGCCCCAGGTGTCTTCCCTCTCCTCACACACCCTGACCCGAAGCCGGCTCCAGGGCTCTCTCCCCAGGGTCCTTCAGCTGCGAGCCGCCCTCCTCCCTCCGGGCAGGGCTGCTGGCCCCCAGCCCAGCCCCACCACCACGCCCTTCCTATCACACAGGCCCCCAGCCACCCTGGCCCAGCCCCCTCCCTGTTCTGAAGGGGCCCCTGGGACCCGGCTGCCTGCACTCAAACCCCACCTCCGCTGCTTACCAGGCCGTGCGACCCGGGCAACCCACCATGGGTCCCGTTCAACCTCGCTGGCCCATTTGTAAAATGGGGGTGAGAACAGTTTCTGAATCACAACGCAGCTGCTGCTGCTGCTAAGAGTTTTACAAGCGGCAACACAAAGTGCTTCGAAATGTGCCTGACCCACAGGAAACACCAACTGCTGTGTCTTCCTATCGTATCGTCCTGCGCACCCACTTCACTTTCTGGCTTCAACGTTCTCTCCAATTACACACAAACAATCAATAAACATAAACTCTGCCCGGAAAATGCGTCCCGCCCACCAAGCCAGCTCTCCCCTGCCCCTGCAGCCGCCTTGCAGACACCCTTCTCTAGGCCCTTCTCGGACGGACGGGCGAGCAGGCAGGAGGCCCTCCCTCGCCACATCCTGCCCCGCTGGCACGCCCACGGCTTCCCAGCCCACCTCCTCATCGGTTCCGTTTCCCCGGGCCTCTTCACAGCACCCTGCTGCCCTTGACCCCGAACTTGTACGTGGCATGTTGTGCACACATACCAATGTCCTACTAACGCACATGGTACACAAAAACAGGAGGGAATTTCAGCCTTTCCATCGTGATGTTTAATTTACTCTAGGTTCACAAGAAGAGCCACAAAGTCAAAGGAATCAATAGACTTTTGGCCTTTTCGTGTACAGAAAACCTGGCACAGATTCACTTAATCTTGCACCCCCTCTAGCTGGAAGTTCCCTTTCTCTCCAAAATTCTTCTTCTTCTTCTTCTTCTTTTTTTATGTATTGATTTTAGAGAGCGGGGGAGAGAAAAAGAAACATCCACGTGTGGCTGCTTCTCAAGCGCCCCCTGCTGGGGACCTGCTGAAACCCAGGCAGGTGCCCCCGACTGGGAATTGAACTGATGACCCTTTGGTGCACAGGCCAGTGCTGAATCCACTGAGCCACAGCAGCCAGAGGTCACCCCCAACTTCTTAAGGAAAGTATCTACACACACCGTCCCCAGCCAACACACCCATTCACCACCAAACACACTGCAGTGTGGCTTTGGTTCTGACCTTGGAATTAAAATTGCCTTGACTGAGGTCACCAATCATTGTATTTCTCAATTCTAAGATGCCCTGATCATAAAATAAGGGCTTATTGGGGGGAAACTACATTAAACATATACACAGGCTGTAGATCACACCCAAAAACAATAAGACAGTCTTAGAAGC
The DNA here is from genome assembly GCF_004126475.2 of Phyllostomus discolor. Classification (NCBI taxonomy): domain Eukaryota; kingdom Metazoa; phylum Chordata; class Mammalia; order Chiroptera; family Phyllostomidae; genus Phyllostomus; species Phyllostomus discolor. The sequence continues at coordinate 27,531,187 of NC_040916.2, read as the reverse complement.
ATGAACATGCAGCACACGCTTTCTCGGTCACCGCCCGTGGCCTTTGCTCACACGTGGGCCCTGCCCATCCCCCGCCCCCCCAGTCACCCCACTCCCTTGGTTTCTGTGTGCAGCCCTCAGACTTCTGTCTCATTCTCCGTCTTGACCTTTGCTTCCTCTGCCCATCCCTTCATATGAGTGATCCCCGGCATTCTGCCCTGGGCCTTTCCTCCTCCATATCTCTCTCTTGCAGCCCCAAAGTGACCTATGCCCACACCCAGCCGGCTCCAGCCACTGCCTCTCACCTGAGCTGCAGGCTCCCATCCCCGTGCCTCCCACCGTCTCCAAGGGCTTCAGGCCACCCCTCCGGCCACTGCCTGCTGCACGCCAACACCCACGACCTCTCTCCAGGTTGGTGGCATGTTTACTAGGCCACCGTCAGGCTACCACCATCTGTCCTTCACTCTAGCAAACCGAACACTGAGCTTTACAATCAATGACGCCTCCAAGGTGTCCCTCAGGCTGGCCCCTCCTCTCCATCCCCACTGCCCCTTCCAGCGCCCTTGTGCCCTGCAGAATTGCCACTGTTCTCTCACTGGCCTCTCTGCCTCATTTAATCTTGCCCCACTCAAGTCCGCCCTCCACCCCACTGCCCAGGAAAAACCCACATTTGCTGAGCACTCACTGTGCACCAGGCACTGCTGCGAGCACACTGTGCGGGACCACCGTCTCCGCCCTGCAACACCCTGCCATCGGGTAACACTGTTATCGTCCCCCCTATTCTTCACGGGGACCCTGACGCCCAGAGCTGCTGGGTGGTGGTGCCAATTCAAACCAAGGCCACTCCAGAGGCTGGGTGGCGCTGTGCCTCCCAGAGCACAACCCAACGCTAGCTTCAAGCTTCCCATGGTGCCACAAGATACCATGCAAATTCTGCCCTGGCTGGTGAGGCTCAGTGGGTCGCTGGTTCGATTCCCAGTCAGGGCACAGGCCTGGGTTGTGGGCTAGGTCCCCAGTGGGGGGCATGAAAGAGGCAACCACACATTGATATTTCTCTCTCTCTTTCTAAAAATAAATAAACAGAACCTTTAAAAAAAAGATAACATGCAAATTCTTCAGGAAGGCAAGGGTTCCCGCACTACCTGCCCTTGTGATAAGCTTATCGTCCCCATCACCCTCTCTGCTCTTGCCGTTGACCCTCCAGTAACACAAAACTGCCGCAGTTTCCAGAGAAGCCAGGCTGTTTCGCAACTCGCTGCTCCCACTGCAAGGAGCGCCCTTTCCCCTCCTTCTTGCACACCCACAGTTTTGCAGGAAAGGACCTGCGCTCACCAGAACCAGGGCTGCCACCGCCTGGTGCAGACCCCTGTCCAAGTCCATCCCACGTCACATCGCCTGCACACAGGTGCGTCTCCCGACCAGACACTCAACCCCGGGGGGGGGGGGGGCAGGGACCGCGTGTTCACTGCCGTTCCGAGTACACGCGGCACGAAGCACGTCTGCGGCGGGTCTGCCCTGAGCAGCACGGAACCTGAACGCACGACCCACGGCAGACTGTTCACTCACTGTCACATCCGCACGTTCGGGTTCATCGACAAAGACGAGCCTATTTCTCAAAGTGGCAGACAGCGCACGCCCAAATGGAGAAGAAAGGAAACTTGATTTAAAACCCAATCTTTAAACAATTTTAATACTAGCAAAGCATCCCCCCGCCCGCCCACAACTGTTCAGCTCTCAGGAGGGAAAAAGAGTGTTCCGCTATTTTTTTTTTAACTTAGAGTCATGCCCTGGCTGGTGTGGCTCAGTGGACTGAGTGCCAGCCAGCCTGTGAACCAAAGGGTTGTGGGTTTGATTCCCAGTCAGGGCGCATGCCTGGGTTGCGGGCCAGGTCCCCAGCAGGGAAGTATGTGAGAGGCAATCCACTGATGTTCTTCTCTTTCTGTCTCCCCTCTACTCTCTTTAAATATAAATAAAATCTATATATACATTAAAAAGCTTAGATTTGCCCTGGCTGGCGTAGCTCAGTGGATTGAGAACAGGTTGCGAATCAAAGGGTCGCAGGTTCGATTCCCAGTCAGGGCACATGCCTGAGTTGCAGGCCAGGTCCCCAGTGGGGGCCATATCAGAGGCAACCACACAGTGATGTTTCTCTCTATCTCTTTCTCCCTCCCTTCCCCTCTTTAAAAATGAATGAAATTTTTAAAAAAAGGGACAACTAGCATATTCAATAAAATATATTTTTAAAAAAGCTTAGATTCATAACTTAAAAATTACTTTTCAAATTTGCTTCATAGTTTGAAACAGAAGTAAAGTTCCCTGCCCAGGGCCATGCCCCCCCTTCATCCCTCCGCAGGTGACAACAGCAGAGGATTGTCCCCTGGGAGGCGGGGCAGAGGGAGGAGCATGGGAGGAGTTGCAGGAGGTTTGGTGACGCCAGCTGCCGATGACCAGCAGGGAGCAGAGGTCACCCTCAGAATGATTCAGGGTGGCTAAGGACTGTATTGTGCTCCCTCGAAAGCCCTGCAGCCAGTGCCTCTAAATGTGACTGCACTGGAAGACTGCACCGTCCCGTGGTGGCTAGGCTAGAATGAAGCCCCAAGGACACACCCTCCCGCGGCCGGACTGGGTGCTGGTGTGCACACACATAGGACTACGTGAAGGGCAGCAAGGGGGTGGCGTCTGCAAGCCAAGGGGAGGGGCCTCCAAAGGCACCAGCCCTCCCCGTGCGCCGACACTGGACATCTAGCTGCAGGACTGTGAGAGTCTGCTGAGTTTCAGCCACCCGGTCAGCGGCATTTTGTGAAAGGAGCCGGAGCAGAGTGACCCTGAGGTCTAGGGCACCCGTGACAGGCACTCTGTCTGACCCCAGCCCCAACTTTCCCACGATAACATTTCTACATAAGGGAAGGCCACAACGGAAACCACTGACAAACCGGAAAGGCGGCCGGCCAATGGGGGAAAATGTTTGCAAATCACGTATCTGATAAGGAGTTAATGTCCAAAATATATAAGGAACTCATACAACTTGAAAGCAACCTCCCCGCCCGCCACAAGAGTCCAGTTAAAAAATTGGCTGAGGCTGCCTTAGCCAGTGTGGCTCAGTGGGTTGGGCATCGTACCACAAGCCAAAAGGTCGTGGGTTCGATTGCCAGTCAGGGTACATGCCTAGATTGCAGGTTTGATCCCCAAGGCTTACGAGGCACCTGTTCTGTTTCCCTCCTTCTTTCTCCCTCCTTCTCCCCTCCTTTCCAAAAATAAATTTTAAAAAATCTTTTGTATTTTTTATTTAACTATATTTTATTGATTATGCTGTTACAGTTGTCCCATTTCCCCCCTTCATTCCCCTCCGCCCTGCACACCCGCTCCCACCCACCCACATTCCCCCCCTTTAGTTCATGCCCATGTGTCAAAATTATAAGTTCTTTGGCTTCTACCTTTCCCGTACTATTCTTGCCCTCCCCTGTCCATTTTCTACCCACCATCTATGCTACTTACCCTCTGTACCTTTTCCCCTCTCTCCTCCTCCCACTCCCCTGTTGCTAACCCTCTGTGTGATCTCCATTTCTGTGGTTCTGTTCCTGTTCTAGTTGTTTGCTTAAATTGCTTGTTTTAGGTGTAGTTCTTAATAATTGTGAGTTTGCTGTCATTTTGCTCTACATGTTTTTGATCTTCTTTTTCTTAAATAAGTCTCTTTAACATTTCACCTAATAAGCGCTTGGTGATGATGAACTCCTTTAATATGACTTTATCTGAAAAGCACTTTATCTGCCCTCCCATTGTAAATGAAAGCTTTGCTGGATAGAGCAATCTTGGATGTAGGTCCTTGCCTTTCATGACCTGGAATATTTCTTTCCAGCCCCTTCTTGCCTGCAAGGTCTGTTTTGAGAAATCAGCTGACAGTGTGATGGGAACTCCTTTGTAGGTGACTGCCCCCTTATCTCTTGATGCTTCTAGAATTCTCCCCTTCATTTTAATCTTGGCTAATGTAATGATGATGTACCTTGGTGTGTTCCTCCTCGGGTCCAACCTCTTTGGGACTCTCTGAGCTTCCTGGACTTCCTGGAAGTCTATTTCTCCTTTGCCAGAATGGGGAAGTCCTCCTTTATTATTTGTTCCTATAAGTTTTCCACTTGTTGCTCTTCCTCTTCCCCTTCTGGTACCCCTATAATTTGGATGTTGGAACGTTTATAGATATCCTGGAGGTTCCTAAGCCTCTCATTTTTTTGAATTCTTGTTTCTTCATTCCTCTTTGATTGGATGTTCTTTCTTCCTTCTGGTTCACACCATTGACTTGAGTCCCAGTTTCCTTCCCATCACTATTGGTTCCCTGTACATTTTCCTTCATTTCACTTAGCGTAGCCTTCATTTTTTCATCTAATTTGCAACCAAATTCAACCAATTCTGTGAGCATCCTGATTACCAGTGTTGTGAACTGTGCATCTGATAGGTTAGCTATCTCTTCGTGGTCTAGTTGTATTTTTTTCTGGAGCCTTGATCTACTATTTTGTTTGGGCCATTTTTCTTTTGTGCCTGTTACATAGTGAGGGGCGGAGCCTTAGGTGTTCCCCAGGGCAGGGGTCCGAGAGGGAACAATGGCACTTGCTCCGCTCTCTGCTGGATTTCAGTCCCTTCCACCACTTCCCACAAGCAAACTGGGCCCTTCTGGTGCTGATTCCTGGGTGGGTGGGCTCGTGTACATCCTGGGACCCTGTGGGTCCCTCCAACGAACTCTCCTATGAGGCCGGGAGTCTCTCCCGGCACCTCAACCTCCATGGGTGTTTTCAATCGGTGTTTTGAGGCTTTATTTCCCCGCGCTGGGACCCTGGGTTGCGTGGTCTGTCTCGCTCCCCAGTGTCGCCTGGTTTATCTGCACGAGAATGTGGGTCAGCCCGTCCTCCAGGCGCAGATTCACCGCGCCCCTCCACAATCTGCCCCCTCTCTCGGTCCACCCGCTGCCACCCTGCGCACCCGGGGTCCGCCAGCCACGCTTTGCTGCGACTCCTCTCCTCGCCCCCGACCAGTCTGGATGTGTGTGTCTACTTTAACTCCTTGGTTGTCAGACTTCCACACAGTTCAATTCTCTGCCAGTTCTGGTTGTTTTTTGTTTCTACGTTGTTGCTGTCCTTCTTTGGGTTGTGCAAGGAAGCACAGTGTGTCTACCTACGCCTCCATCTTGGCTGGAAGTCCTAAAAACATCTTTAAAAATAAATTTAAAAATTTTTCCTAAGACATACAAATGACCAACAGGTACATGAGAAGGTGCTCAGGGAAATGCCAATAAAAGCCACAGCAAGCGACCACCTCACAACTGCTAGAATAGCTACTATCAGGAAGACAAGAAATGACGAGTGTCGGTGAGGATGTGGAGACAGGGAACCTTTGTGCACGGGTGGTGGGATACAAACTGATGCAGCCGCCATGATAAACAGTATGGAGATCCCTGAAAAAATTAAAAATACAGCCACCATACACTCTAGCAACGTCACCTTTGGGTATTTGCCAGGAAAACGCTAACACAGAAGGTTGCACCCCCGCATCCACTGCAGCATTTTCTACGATGGCCGAGATAATGAAAACACCCCAAATGCCCGTCGACTGGCAATGGAGCTCAGTGGGTTGGAGCATCGTCCCTGTGCCAATGTTGTGAGTTCGACCTCCAGTCAGGGCACATGCAAGAAGCAACCAATAAATGCAAAAATAAGTGGAACGACAAATCGACGTTTCTCTCTGTCTCTCCTTCTAAAAAAATTAAAAAGTAAAAAAAAATTAACGTTCTGTAACTACATGGTGACGGCTATCACTAGACTGTGACCCTTTCACAGTGTGTTAAATATCGGGTCACTACGCTGCACACCTGCAACCAGCTCCGTGCTGTATGCCAACTGTGTCTCAACAAGAGAAAAATAATTATTTTTTTTAAAAAAATCAACAGAACTCTTGAAGACCTTTAAAAGACTTCCCTTGCCCTGGCTGGCATAGCTCAGTGGATTGAGCGTGGGCTGCAAACCAAAGTGTTGCAGGTTCGATTCCCAGTCAGGGCATATGCCTAGGTTGCAGGCCATGGCCCCCAGCAACCACACATTGATGTTTCTCTCTCCCTCTCCCTTCCCTCTCTAAAAATAAATAAATAAAATCTTAAAAAAAAAAAAAAAGACTTCTCCTATCCCTTCCATTTATCGTACCTGAATTCTGGACACACTTCTGAGCATAACCAAGTGAAGGGAAGACTGGCTGGAATAAAATGGTGCCGGCTGGTCTCTCTCATACTATGTGCCAGGACCCCCACTGAGCCCTTCACACCAGGGTCTAAACACTGGCCCTCACAGCCGTGCTGGGAGGTCAGTGTCATTGCTGCTCCCATCCGACAGGACTCAGTCGGGGCCCAGAAGTCAAGTAACTGGCTCCAGGCCGCACAGCAGAGCTGGGATTCTCACCCAGGCAATCTGGCTCCAGCACATGACACCTCTCACAACGGAAGACAGAGTGCCTCCCCAAAGGTCGAGGTGGGTCGGCTTGAGCTGACGTAGAAATAGGTCCAAAATGGAAAAGAAAGATATGCAAAATACGATCCTGTTTTTATTTGACTTTTTAAGGTTTATGAAGGGAATGCACGTCACTGTATTAGCACAAAGAGACCAGGCATAACTCAGCCTCTTTTTCACCTCGCAGATTGCCTTACACACATATTTGTACAGTGAAAAGTCACAATTCTGCTAGTGAGTGCCATACACTAGATCTGGACTCCCGTTTCTTCCCATCACAGGGTGTGAGAGCGCCCACCAGGGCGGAACGCTGGCAGAATCCGCCTGCCACCCTCACACGGGGCCACGCTGACCTTCTCTGCCCTGTTCCAACCTCGGCACATGTGCCCCAAAGCCAGCACCGACCCTACTTCTGTAGACAGTGACGGTAACCCAGCACGCCCATACAGAACGTCCTAAGAGCCCTGGCCTGCCGGTTCCTTTGGTTGGAGCGTCACCCTGCACACCAAGGGGTTGCGGGTTTGATCCCTGGTCGGGGCTGGAACGGGAGGCAGCCGAGCGATGTTTTTCTGTTTCTCTTTCTCTCTCTCACCAATGAACAACATGTCCTCCATGAGGATTTTTTTACAAACCTCTAACGGGCCCTGGCTGGCGTAGCTCAGTGGATTAAGCGCTGGCTGGGAACCAAAGTGTCCCAGGTTCGATTCCTAGCCAGGGTACATTCCTGGGTTGCAGGTCATAACCCCAGCAACCGCACATTGATGTTTCTCTCTCTCTATCTATCTCCCTCCCTTCCCTCTCTAAAAATAAATAAATAAAATATTAAAAAAAAAAAAAAACAAACCTCTAACGGGAGATTACAAATACTCGACACTACACAGATCTGAGAAATTAGACCCTGGGCAGCTTTTCTATGTTCTACATTTGTGTAGCAAGTAAATATGTATTAAGTGCATATTTAATACATTTTTATTTATGCAAATATGACCAATGGAGTGGGAAAGGGAAATAAAGGAAAATAACCAAACCACAAAAAGGGAAATAAATAAAACAATGCCAGAATAGGCAGCAACAAAGACAAAAAAAAAAGGAAATAGGAGATGGTAAAGAATAACAGGAAATACAAGGACAGCATCACACCAGGACGCACTGAACGATTCGATAGAACCTTAAAGGTGAAATGAGTTAACAGACAAGCAAGAAACAGGGCCCACAGCAGCATCAAGACCCTGAAGTGCGTGTGTGGGTCTGAAAGACCTCCAGGAAGGACAAGGGGCCGCAGGAAACGCCGCCCTGCGGCACCGCGGCTGAGAACAGGGCCAGGGCAGCGGGAAGGCCCAGGCTGGGAGGTGGAAGGGAAGGTGGGCTCGGGCTGGAGAAGGGGCGGGGGCAGTCAGTCCCGCAAGGGCTCATCCACTCCCCCGATGGGACATGGGACGGGTGGTGGGTCTGCAAGGCTGGGGGCGTGACATCTGAAAACCGCTCTGTGCCTGAGTAACAGTAACGACTGCGGCAAACTGTAGAGACACACCTATTTATCCCGCAGGCTTCTCTTACACCGTGACTGAAGCAGAGCCTAAGTCCCCGTGTCTGGAATCGGAGCACAGTCTTGGGACCCCCTGGACCGCCGGCTGATGGCAGAGGGGACACAGTAAGACTTGTGCCTGGTGAGCACTATCTCATTAAATTCTCGCAAAAAGCCCAAGATGAATAATACTGTTAGCATCCATTTTACAGATGAGAACAGTGAGGAGTAGCACAGGTACCCCAAACCACACAGCGACAAACAGCAAAGTGGGAAACTTACCCAAGTTAAGTGCAAAGGTACAAGGACAGCTACATGCTGTTTAGTACAGCAGGAAAGAGAAAACCTAAATGCCCAGCAAAAGGTGAACAAGCAGGGAAATTCTGCCATAACCACACGGTGGACACCGCAGACGGGCTGTGTGAGGGTATCTGGTCCACACACACTGTACATGCCCCACACATTTACTAGGAGGACATGAGACCGGGGGCAGGAAGCCGGGAAAAGGCCTTGGCCAGCGGAACAGGGAAACCGAGACAGACCGCTGCACACAATGGCTGCGCAATTCACAGCCAGGTTCCAGATGGCCACCAGGGCGGAGTGCCTGGCAGGGGGCCAACCTGGGAAAACAAGGACCTCACCCCCAGTGTGACCTCTGCTCCCCTGCCCTTTCCTCCCTGGAGACAACATCTAGGCCTCCGTTGTGTCTCAGCCCCAGGCCCAGAAAAGAAGCAAGACCGGGCGGACAAGGCCAGAACCAATTACAATGACTGAAGACCCACTCACTGCCCTGCCACTGACCATTCAGTGGACACCTACCCTCAAAGGACACACCCAGGCAACCGATGATAAAAACGATACAGCTGCGAGACCAAGGGCCCAGTGTGTGCTCCCCGACTCCTCCCCCCACAGGCACGCTGTCTCCTGAGCTCTAGGGCCACGGGCAGCTGGCACCCGGCACCCGGCCAATCCCCCGAACCATCTTTTCTCCAACTTCCCAGTGAGCAAGAGCAGCCCGGCCTGGGCTCTCCTGTTGCTTCTTTGCTGCCGAGGCCTTCCTGGTCTCACTGCCCCCAACTTTAATAAACGTACCCTCATAGTCACGTGGACGCGCGCCGTCAAGTCTTTCCTACGCGACGTCAAGAACCCACACACAACAGCTGGCCCTGGGCAGCCCCGCTCAGGGCCTGGCCCCTGTGTGGTCACAATACTAGCAGGATCCCCCGTGGGGCTGGGTCTTTCTCTCCTGAGTCCCTCTGCTGGCTCACTTGCAGGGACCCGGACTATCACAGCTCGCCGTGGGTAGAATGGTGGGCTTCCAGGGCAGAGCCCACCCAGGACCACCTCGCAGGCCAAGGCCGAGATGCTCGAGGCACCAACCCAGGCCTGTTGTGCCCCATTGGCTTCCGATCTGCACCACACAAGTTTGGGTAAGTTTCTTGGAAATCCTGACCCCCTGTTGTTATAAGGATGGAGGCTGAATTTCTCTGTTTTAAAGACCTGGAGGCAGAGCTAGAGTTTGGGTCTGAGAAGAAGCCAGGCTGAGCCAGGACAAGAGAAAAACGGATGGCGGGTGTCAATGTTGGCTTTCGGCTGAGGCTGCCGGGGGCACTTAACAAAACTTTTGCTGGATAAACAAAAGTCTCCACTCAGCTCTGAGGATGAGGGGCGCTTAGCTCACTCCTCTGGCCCATTTCGGAGATTCTTGGGCCGCTGAGGATCCTTGTGGAGGGGCAGGGGAGGCAGGGGAGGCGGGGGAGGCGTGGGAGGGTGGAGATGAGGAAGTGCTACTGCTGGAAAGACTACTTACTTGCAGATTCTTCCAGAAATGGGAAGACTTAACTAGAAGTGATCTACTTAACATAGCCAAAATGTATCTGTTTTAACGTCCAAATTAACTTCTGCGTGCAAAATTCGACAAGCTGGCTTTACATTGACCTGAAAGAATGGCAAGCTTAACAAAACTCCCTGACTGCTCATTAGAAGCCCCCAGGAGGACACGTCCATTAACACTAGAATGTGAACCCAGAAAGCCCAGTTTTCAGGGGGCGAGCGGGCTCTGGCAGTGGCTGGGACTGCCCCAGGGGGCGGGGAGGAGGGATGGGGGCGGTTGTCTAGGCTCTGGGTGATAGCATGACAGGCAGGCTGTTCAGGCTGCGATCTGGCATCCTACCCACTTCCCGGTCCCTCCCCAGCCTGGCCCTTTCCTGAGGCTGCCAGGGTCCCACACACCCCGTCCGGGCTGGGCTCTGCCCCTTCACATCGCTCTTTTGGCTTCCGCCGCGTGTTTACCCAGCAGAATTTTTCCTCCTCCTCCTCCTCCTCTTCTGCGGGTCCAGGTGCCCGGCCTCGGTGTGGGGCTGCCCTCGCCTGGAGGATTATTAGGTCCTGAGGACAGAGGACCAGGCAGCACCCGGAGGGTGTGAGTGAACCTGTGCACGCTGCGGCCTCCTAGGGCAGTGGCCGTGGTGACGCTGTGGCTTCCCAAGGAGGCAGACGCAGGGCCTGGTTCAGCTCCCCAGTCTGCTGGGCTCAGCGTCTGACTTAGTGGAATTACTTCGTAGGGTTTGCGGGGAAGCTCTGATGGAGGAGTCTGGCTGTGCTGAGGACAGCCAGGTCCCCAGGAGAGGCCGCAGGAGACCCGGGGGGGGGCTGGGAGAGAGGGGCAAGGCGAGGCTGGCACGGGGTAGCCCCAGGGGTGCTCCCCCTTCTCCTTCCTGATGGTTTGGGCAAGGCTGAAACCATCCTGGAGAGGAGACTGCGGAGGCCCTTACACATACTTTTTCTGTTCTTTTTTTGTAGTACAGCCTAGATGCAACATCACTTCATGTTAATTTTAGGTGTACAGCACAGTGGTTGGGCAATCATACACCTTACAAGCCAGTCCCCCCTCTCCTCTGGCAACTGCCCCCTCCCCGAAGTAACGCGCTGCACACAACTCTGGTAGAGAGAACTACGCAACGTCTGCTTTTACGTCAGAACCCGCACCCTCCCAGCGCGGAAACGTCGTGGGGCCACGAGGTTTGTCCGAATCAAGTCCACCCGACTCAACCGCTGGGGCGAGTCTTCCTTGAAACCAGCGATGCCCAAGCGTCTTTCTTTCTGAATGTATTTACGACCAAGTGAGCCAGATACTCAACCAAAGGGGGAAACAGTGACTTTCAAGGAGCACCCCCAGGAGGAAACTAACCTCAAAGCTGACTGGACGTTTGCGGACCATCTTTCCTCCATTGTTAATGTGGCAGGGCGCCCCTCTCCTCGGGGGGCCCCACACAGCCGGAGACTTCTGGGGGCCCTAACTCTCGGCCTGCTCTGTATTTCACTTGGTTAACGTGCGTCTGCGGCTCCTTGGAGACGGGCGAGCCCAGTTATGTTCGCATCCTCCTCAGCTTGTACGGCAGCTTTGCCCAGAGGGACGGTGGGGGTCACGGAGGGTGGGGGCACCCACTGAACAGAACCCAGCAACCATCCCTTGCACAAGCGGGTCAAACCCACAACAGAAAAGCTACTTCTTTCGCTCTGGCTGCTGTGGCTCAGTGGACTGAGAGCCAGCATGAGAACCAAAGGGTTCTGGGTTCGATTCCCAGTCAGGGCACAGGCCTGGGTTGCGGGCCAGGTCCCCAGTGGGGGGCGCACAAGAGGCAACCACACACTGATGTTTCTCCCCTCCCTCTCTTTCTTCCTCCCTTCCCCTGTCTAAAAATAAAATAAATTTTTTTTTTAAAAAGTTACTTCTTTCTACTGCTTTGTTAGGAAATCTTTGTTTTCTCTCTACCACCCTGTTACTGATTGGAATTTTAAGTTGCTTTCTTGCTATGACTGTGTTTTCCTCACCTGAGGACATTTTCTCCATTGCTGTTAGGGAGGGAGGAAGGGGGAGAGAGAAGCATCCACTGGGATCGTTCCCATCTGGACCAGGGACGCACAGGCCTGCAGCCGAGGCATGTGCCTTGACCAGGAATCGAACCCACAAACTTTTGGTCATAGGATGATGCTCCAACCAACTGAGCCACACCAGCCAGGGTGCTATGATTTTGGTGGAATTTGTTTAAAAAAAAAAAACCAAAAAAAAAAAAAACGGAAAGAAGGGAAGAAAAGGACAGAGAGAAGCCAGCCAGCCTCTGGTTTTCTCTACAAATTCCCCCGAACTTCCCCCCTAGACTCTGGGCCTCACAGGACCCTCCAGCCGACAAGGAGCTGCAGCTGGGGGACAGGGAGGAGGGCCCAGGGCCCCAGCAGCCACCAGATGCAGTGAACTCAGTTTACCTTAATGTGGGCTAATTGTTTTACCAATACCCCCGGCTTCCCTCAGAGCTTCTTCATAGCCCTGATCTCTGGCACGGTGCTCTGAACACAGGCAACAAACACCCGTGTTTACTGGATTCCCAAGTGGATTCGCCAGCCCTGCCTGACCAGAACCCAGGGGCAGGGCTTCCACTCCAGCCTGCCCATTTGACCACCACCACCACCACCACCACCACCACCAGCCCGCGCTCCTGGAGGCGGGGCTGGGACCGGGAAGGAATGTGTCGGCAGGAGGAAAACTCACTGCCAGCCCAACAATAGGCGAGCAAGTCTGAACCTCTACCCTGGCTGCACCTTCGGTGACGTCAGCAGCCCTCTGAGGATGGCAGGGAGCCATACGGGGCCCGGCTACCCAGGAGGGCTTTCATATCCCCCTCCTGCCCGCTCTCGGCAGAATTTCCAGTTCTACCAGCTCAGCTCCTCCCCTCCCCCACCCTTCTCTCCATTCCAAAGGAAGGCTGAGCCTGCCTGCCCCCACCCTGGGATCAGACTTCCTGCCAGCCAGCTGCTTCCTCCTGTCCTCCCCCCACCTAGAGAAACAAAGACACAAGCCAGACTTTGGACAGAAACTCTGCTTATCAGGGAGTCCCAGGCAGATGAGCTCTCAATGCCTGGAAAACTCCAGTGCGAGTCCACTCACACCGCTTCCCACGATCCCCTCAAAATGCCAAAAACTCTTCCACAATCCCATTCGATGAGTGGTCACTCAGATCTTTCCCGAACTATGAAAAAGAAGCAAGCTTGAGTTTAGAGATCTCCAAGGTCTCTCCCTCAATGCGAACAAAGGTGAAAAACAAGCTCCATTATTTCCTAATCTACCACATAAGACGTGTAGCTTTTCAGTCTGTGTTTGAGCAGGGGTGGCAGCCACTTCTGTGTCCACAGAACGGGTGCCGCGACCCCCAGCTGACTGGGAGGGAATGTGAACGGCCGGGCCCCAGTGCCTGTAACACCCACCAATATGGTAAGCTCTCCAGGGCTTACACACTCAGCTCTTAAGCTCTTACACACTCAGTGAAATAACCAAGATGAAGGATACGCTAGGATGTATACAATATGTCTCCTTGTGTAAGAGACGGGAGAGAACGGATACTGATACATGCTTGTGTCTGTACCACAAAGCGCTGGACGGGCGCAGAAGGAACCACGGGGAGGTGTGCAGGGAGCAGGGACGGGGCGGAAGTGAGACGCCCCCACCTCTTTAGTATCATTTTTTAAAGTACGTTGCTTACTTACAATATTTTTCGAGAAAGGGGAGGGACAGAAACAAGATGTCAGAAAGAAACATCAAGATCAGCTGCTGCTCGTAGGGGACCAGGAACCCAACCGGTGACCTTTCCCTTTGCAGAGCGACGCCCAGCTGATGACGCACAACCTGCGGAGCCACACCAGTCAGGGCCTCTAATATCCTTTCGATTCCCGAACCACGCCAAGGTACTAACCTACTCTAAATAAACTCATTTTAAAGGGGTAAAAAAGTCCCAGCAGCTCTAACATATGGGGATCCCCGCGACCACTCACTGCCCAGCTCTGGCTGTTGTCCGTAGGTAGTTTCTGGTTCCTGGTTTCAAGGGAACAGCTCTTCCCGAGAGTAACCTCACCAGGGGAGGGGCGCAGGCTGGAGGAGTGACTCACCGTCTACAGTGCTGAAGTCAAATCTAACCCTGAACAGCAAAACTAGAAGCAACATCAGCAGGAAACAGGAGGATGCACAAACCCACCCACAGCAGCTCCCCAATCCTGGAGTGCCTGGGGGGGGGCAGGCAGAGCAATGGACACAGTTACAAAGTGGGTTCCCCTCCCCGCCAAAAGTCTGTTCTAACCGCAGGCCACGCTGACTGGGAGATAGCTGGAAACTCTTCAAGCACAGGTGCTGGGGTGGGAGGGCGGGCAGGGGACGGTGGGGCGGGGTGGGCTGGTGCTCTAGGTCACCTGGGTCACTGTTGCCGCAAAAGGCTCAGGCCACCCTCCCCACCAGATTCCCCAGGATGGGGCTGGGCCTTTGCTGGAGGGCCAGGCACAGGACCGTCTCCCAGCTGACAGGCCCACATGGAGCAGCAGCCCTGGAGGGAGGGCACGTGCACACCGCACATACTTCTGGCATCCTGGGGGGTTCAGGACCGACGAGACACTCAAGAAAAGACCCTACTTATCTTTTACTGTTGCCATCGGGATCTATCGGGGTCTCTCCCTGCTTTTCATCCTCACAAAACCCAAAGGGATGCCCAACATCGCCTTCGTGTATATGTGATGCAGCTATTACTACCCAGGACGGGAAGGATTAGGACCCACTTGCTGTTCTCTTACAAGTGAGAAGGCTCAGCTACCCGCCGGAGATCGCCAACAGTGCAAAGCCAAGCCAGACCCCAGCCTGGGGCCCGGCTCCCACTGCAACCTCAGTACAAAGCAAACCACTGTCCCCGTCCGTGTAGCCTGATTTAGTCACAGGGTCCGTTCCTCCACCCCTGGAGATGTGACTACTCAGGACGCTCGGTCAGCTCAGGCCCCATCTGCTGGGGCCGCCTCTGAGGCCTGGTCTCTGGATCCCCCGCAGAGACTAGAGGACTCGCCCTGGAGCTCGGAGCGGCGCTCTCACAACCTTCCGGTGCCGGTGCCCGGTGCCGGTGCCAGTGCGGGACTGTTCGGTGATACAGAAAGTGAGGAAGGAAAGGGAGGGGGGAAGGGTACCCCCAGGGAGCTTCCGCGCCTGACAGTCGCCGGCTCAGACTGCGGCAGGGAACCGGCCTCCCCTTGAAAGTGAACTTGGGGAAGCGAATCTACCTGGCACTACCACGAGGGGTTGTCATGGTTCCTTTCTTTGAACACTCCCCAAAACATGGACCTTGAGCAGAAAGAAGTTCCCGCAAACCACATGCTCACACAACTGCGCGCAGAAGCACCCACACCCAGGCAGCAGACGGCCCACGCGCGCCCGTGGGACAGGGGCCTCCTGTCGCCCGCGGGGTCTCGGCTCCTCCGCCCCTGGCCACCCACTCGGTCAACATCGTTCATTCAGGTAGTGACTAGAGAAAGGGACTTGGAGCGCTGTTCCCTGTGAAAACTCAGATTCCAGTTTTATCTCCTCCTCGGACTTCGCGCTCAGACGCTTTCGCAGAGCAGCGGAGGATACAGAGACCCCTTCGGCCACCGCCGCCCCGTCGGACTTCTGGGGTCCCCTCGGGGGCAGGACACCCCGGGGCCCAGGGAGTCGCGCGGCGAGGCTCGCGGCTGCGCGTCCCAGGGGCCCGCGCCCTCTCGGGAGGCGCGCGGAGGCGGGGCCCGGCAGGTGTGGTGGGCAGGGCCCCCGCGCGCCCGTGCGGCCGGGAGCGAGCGGCCGGACCCCCGCGGCTCCTCTCGGCGGGTGCGCGCAGCGGTCAGCGCCCTCCGGGTGGGTGTCGGAGGAGGGGGCGCGACTCCCGGCGTGGGGGAGGGGAGCCAGCCGCACAGCGGCGGGTGGAGGGAGGGGGGACGGGGCCGGGAGCGGCGGAGGGACGCGGAGGGCGAGGTCGGCCGGTCTGACCCGTCCCCGCCCGCGGGCACGGCCGTGGGCGCGCCTGGCTCCAACCTCCGACCCAGCCCACCGATCCCTCCCGAAACTCCGGAACTTACACAGGATCACCGACGCGAAGAGAAGCACCTGTGTCCTCCCGACCTTCCCCTGGGACCCCATCACGCCCGGGTTCCCGACGCGCCGGCGGCAGCCGAGCCGGGGGACAGACCCAGCTTCGGGCACAGCCGCGCGGTTTGAGCTCCAGCGGCAGGTTGAACCCGCCGGCCCGCCCCCCGCGCCCGATTGGCCGACGCCCGACCCTGCGCGTTCCGATTGGAGGAGGCATCCGCCGCTCCGCTGAGTGACTCAACGCCGCCAGGTGCAGCACCGCCCACCCCCCGGAGCGGGGCGCAAGTCCAAGCCCGAGGCACCTCTGATTGGCGGGGACACGGATCCCTCACCTTCCGCAGGTGAGCGCACCCTGATTGGGCGGCGCTGCAGAAGCAGGGTCTCTGACTGGGCACGGCTTGCGAGCGGCAGGGGCAGGGGCAGGGGCAGTGCCGGGAGGGGCAGGGGCAGGGGCAGGGGCAGGGTTAGGGTAGTTGGTGGTACTGCGCCCACGCGGAGCCGGGCCTGGCTTGTTTCTTGCTGATTTGCACGGACCTTACCCGGCGCAGCGGAAACCTCGGTCGCGTCCTTTGGCAAATGCAAACCTCACACTAATGTGCACAGGGGTAGGAGAGGGCCAGGGGAGCAGTGAAGGGTGCCCTGAAACCACCCCAAACCTTGGGGTTCTTCTGTGGACCCCACGGGCAGCAGCCCGCAGGCAGTGGAAAGGGGACGGGGAGGGGAAAGAGGGGGACGTGCGGGGAAGAGGAATGACAGGTTTCTCGAGGAGAACTTCAGGCGTCTGCACACCAAATGCTCCGAACGGTACAAACTGACCTCCATGTGCCCTGTGTCGCGGAGTGACCGGGTGAGTCCCCAAACGCGTCTGATCGCTCAGCAGAGCCCTACGTTTCAGAACGACTTTCGCACTGTGACTAGTATTTGGATGCTGAGCTCCACTGTCCAGAGGCTACGTTTGTAGGAAAGCTTTCTGTTCATATAGTTACATCGTTTTTAACTGAAACTCACGCTCAACACCTTGACTGTTTCTAGTTCCCGCTGTGATTTGATTTTCATTGATCATAGTATATCCAAGCTGCCTGTGGGGAAACTTCCTGAACGTTGGTTCACTGCAAGTAAAAAAAGTTTACACTTTTATACAAAACTGTAGTATTTCTTGATCCTTTGCTTTTTTCATCTTTGCTCTCATTCCTTTGGTCACATCTCTCCGACCAAAGATCCGCTTCCGATGCTGCCCAACTTAAAGCAATGGTTATCAAGCACCTATAGGTGCTGTAGGGGAATTAATTCAAATAGCTGTAAACCACAATCCCTGACTTCAAATGGCTTGCAGGCTACTTCCAAGACAAATACAGGAAACAACAGTAGGTAACCGAAGGAGAAACTTCAAATCGCTGAATTGAAACAAATATTTGGGTGCCTCCCAAGTGCAAACTTCTGTTCTTTACCCTCAAAGGAACGTAGAGTCTTGGAGAGAGACATCTATGCACGGAGTTAAGTAACTGTGAGCGTAGAGGGGCGCAGGGGAGAGCTGGGAGAAGGGACCACCACTGTGGGCCGTGCTTTTCAGAGGAAACTCTCCGATGGGAGATGAGCAGGGGTCACGTGTGTGTCGGATACCTGAATTTCATAACTGAGCCTGGTGGTCACTTTGCTTGGGTCTCAAGGAAGACCAAATCCAAATTTGCAATCTGAGTCCAAACGCTGACATTCATTCCTGACTTCGTCTGACTATGCTTTTCAATGTTCCCTTAGCCCTGACACACATGTTAAAACTCTTTTCCCTTTCAGAAGGTGGGGTTTGGTGCATGTACAAACCTACTGTAGTGGGTGCTGTGCTAGCCAGACTGCCCTTCAGGAGGAAAGGCTCATCCCGTTGATCCTGCTGTGGCCGGCCCTTTGAGAACTGCCTCCAGGAAGAGAGGCACCCGCGCCAGAGGCACGCCCCTCCCAGGGTCTCGGGGTTGTGTGTCCGGGCATCAGGCCGAAGAGGGATGTGCGGAGAAGAGGGTCCCTTCAGGGGGGAGCATAACAGCTCCGAGTCCTCACAGTCTGATGCCATAGTGCCCAAATACGTAAAATACAAATGGCAGGGCTGAGGTCAGAAACAGACAAATCCAAACCACAATGACAGATTTGAAGATAACTCTGTACACAATCGATAAAACCAGCAGACAGGAAAAAACCCTACAGATACAAATTTGAACATAATAAACTAAACCTAACTGACATAATAGAACACTGCACCCCAAAACTGCAGAATAAACTCTTTTCAAGTGTTTATAGAACATTTACAAAAATTGGCCACTCACTTGGCCATAGAGAAACTCTCAACAGTTTAAATGATTCAAGTCGTACAGTGTATGATTTCTGACCACAGTGGTGGTTACACGCATTACGTACACTTGGTGAAAATTCCTCAAGCCGCACTTACGCCCGGCTCTTCTGTTAAGTATCTCTGCTGTTTGTTTGCCTTCTGGTGTTTGTTGTTTACACTCACACACATCTCTAAAGCCACGTTTTACATGGCAGGGGCTGTACACGTGTGATGCTGGTAAGCTTGCACG
This sequence comes from Phyllostomus discolor, assembly GCF_004126475.2. NCBI lineage: Eukaryota > Metazoa > Chordata > Mammalia > Chiroptera > Phyllostomidae > Phyllostomus > Phyllostomus discolor. The sequence goes on along the minus strand of NC_040916.2, from coordinate 27,512,710 downwards.
CCTGTCCAAAGACGTAAGTTTTTAATTTCCATTTCTCGAATAAGAAAGTGCAAATTGGAGCAATTAAAAATAAAGTAACGTGCAGTTACTGGTCACTAGTGCTAAGTCTGACCCAGAACATGGAACTCTGACTCACAGCCTTCACTGTTTGCATAATAACATGCTCCCATTCCTGAGTATTATCCCCCACTTTCTTCCTCCACATTTCCCCCCAGGAATCGCTGAACATCGTGATATAAATTCCACATTTATGGAGTTCCTCCTCTCTGCCGAGTTCTGGTTTAATTGCTGGTCAGCAAGAGTGGACTGGAGCTGAGTCTGAAGGGGAAGAGCCCTGCCGGTGGTAAGTGTTGCCCCTGGCCTCTGTCTCCGGAGTCCTTCATGGGATCCCGTGAGGACATTTTATCCAGTTGTTTCTCTATCTTCTCCTTCAGCGTAAAAGCCCTCTGGATGAGGACAGCAAATACATTCTTCTAATTCTTGCGAAACTCAGACCGGCTCCTAAGAGACTGGAACCAAGGAAACTGGAGAGTAAAGGCCAGGATCAGGGAGGAGGGGGGGTGCACCTCAGCTGCTGCGGAGTCCAGCCGGCTGGGAGCAGGACTGAAGGGCAAGTTTGGCCAGGCAGGGCGACACCAGACCCAGACTCCAGAGTGCTCAGTGGCCAGGCTCCAGCCAACGCTGGAGTCACTAGGCAACAAGGAGCTATTGTGACTTATCAGCTCTGATAAGATAAAAATGTTACTATGAGATTGCTCAGGCTGACATTAGAAGATTCTGAAAGTCGGGAGGCAGCTGAGAACTCAGGTTGCAGGCTCTGCAGGGTGTGGAGGGGCTCAAACCGACCGGGAGAGAGAAAGAGAAACACAGGTCAGCTGTGATGACGCAGGGCCACCGTCAGCGCAAACCTGGGGCGGGCGATAAGGGTCTGGGAGAGAGAGGGGTCTGACGTGGTTTGGGGGAAAATGTAGAAGCCAGGAAGACGCAGATCTGGCCTACCAGGCTCTGCAGCCTCACCTGATACAGTACCTGTGAGGAAAGGGAGAGAGAAGTTTGAAGGGTGGGGTGATGGTGGGAACAGCCCATAACCTTTCAAGGTTATGAACCAAATACTCTCGAGGGGAAAAGAGGAATGTTCTCTTCACAATGGGGAGCTGGAGAGCACACCCCAGCACGGTAGCCCCATCAGCTACGCTGGAGGAAGCACAGTGGAGGTTAGCGAGGCAGGAAGGAAGCTGGAAAAACGAGCCAACGCTGATAGGAGATGGAAAATGATTGCCTAGAAGGAACTAGGCACGTGATTGGCTGGAAAGGGGCCTGAAATTGTGGGGATTTCTGTATTCCAGATCTTGTTTGGGGTGGTTGTTGACAAGTGAGCATACAATTGTCAGAACTCTGTGAACTGAGCACTTCAGAACCTTGCCTTTATTATAGGTGAATTATGCCTCGATTAAAAAAATAAATACTGCCCTGGCTGGCGTAGCTCAGTGGATTGAGCGCGGGCTGCAAACCAAAGCATCGCAGGTTCGATTTCCAGTCAGGGCACATGCCTGGGTTGCAGGCCACGGCCCCCAGCAACCGCACATTGATGTTTCTCTCTCTCTCTCTCTCTCTCTCTCTTTCTCCCTCGCTTCCCTCTCTAAAAATAAATACATAAAATCTTAAAAAAAATAAAGTTCTTATGAACAAAAGTTAAAAAAAATAAATAAATACTATAATTGAATTATGATATTTGAGTAGGGGGAAAAAAGAAGACTAGAGCCCTGGCTGGCGTAGCTCAATGGATTGAGCTCGGGCTGTGAACTAAAGTATCGCAGGTTCGATTCCCAGCCAGGGTACATGTCTGGGTTGCAGGCCATGGCCCCCAGCAACCATACATTGATGTTTCTCTCTCTATCTCCCTCCCTTCCCTCTCTAAAAATAAATAAACAAAATATTTTTTTTAAAAAAAAGACTAGAACAGTTAAGACTCAAACAAAGAGGGGAATTTAGACCACAGGAAAAGTTTCCCAACGAGTCTGAGAACCAGAGGTACTCGGGGGGCTGGGGAAAGAGCAAAGGCCACCGTGTGTCTGCCAGACCCTGGGCTAGACTCTTGCACCGATTCAGCTTCATCCCCAGACCCAACAGCGCCCAGCTGAGCTCCGGCAGTGGCGAATCACCGTGACAGCCCAGAGTGGGTCCTCAGCAGGCACGAGCTCAGCTCAGAGGGAGGGGAGATTTCTCAGCGTGGGCGGTGCAGGCTGTGCGATCCACGGTGTGTGTCCAAGAACTGGCTCCAGCCCAGGAAGCCGAGGGGTGGGAAGGGAGGAAAAGAGAGAAAGGCAAGGAATGCGGAAAATGTCTGAAGTAATTTCTGCAGAGACCTGAAAAATCAGAAAACTTGGTCCATCTCAGTCCCACAAATAAAGGAATAACACGTTTAAAAAATCACACTTAAGAAGTAAAAAAAAAAGCCACTAAAATATTCCAAAGGATATGCCCCAAACTGTCACCATGCTAGAAGAAAGTTGTATGCCTGCTGTAGAGTGCTGAACTCCGCCTCAGTGCATTTAAAGAAATTAAACCGTGTTAAATCCAGCGTGGGGCCGCAGAGCGGTGCTGGCAGGAACTGGAGCCTGCTTCTGGCGGCAAGAAGGGTGCACACCTGCACTGGGTGCCGGGCACAGCTGTGGGGCCCCTCCCCTCCCCTCCCCTCGCGCGACAGCTGCCACAGGGGTCTCAGGCCCGGAGCAGTGGTTTTCAACCTCTCTCATCTCATGGCGCCTATACACTGCTTTCCAAACCCAAAATTGTAGTTTTGCCCATCCAAACAAGAAAACAGGTATAATTTCGGTGCGTGCACGATTGTGGGACGATTGTTGTGCGGGCTGCTGTCATTTCCTCGTTTGACCATCTGCGGGGAGAGGCGGCAGGGCCCCCGACTACACGGTCAGGGGCTGCACGGTTTGAAAGCTCCTGTGGCACGTGGGCTGAAAACACTGGGGCTAGGGGTAGGCACACTCTCTGGAAAGGAGTAGATGGGTAAAAGTCTGTGTTTTGAACAACATTGTTACAGCTATTCTGCCGCTTTTGCACAAAAGTGGCCACGGACAGTGGGTACATGAAGGGTCACGGCTGAGAGGCCCCATGGGGCCAGTCTGCTGACATCTGGCCTCCTGGCTGCACATTAGAACCCATGAGGGGCTGGCTCACTTGGGGGCCCCTGGCCCCAACCCTGAAATTCCAAACCTGGGGCTCTTTTCCCCTCCCTGCCCCCACCCCCCGCTGGCAGGCGATTCTCGTGTGCGTTCTAGGCTGAAAACAATTGTTCCAGAAGAGAAATGTCGTTCTGGGAAATTGCTGGAATTTTGTGTTGGAGGGATGGGGGGATGGTGAATGCTGGAAGGAAGAGGCACCAGGGCTCCCGGAGTCCAGATTAGGGTTAGAACCGCTTTCAATCCAACTGACACATTAAATGCATCCAACGCTTTGATTAAATGCTCTTTAAAAAAAACGTTTTTATTTTTAGAGAGAGGGGAAGGGAGGGGGGAAGAGAGGGAGAAACATCCACGTGCGGTTGCCTCTCGCACACCCTCAACTGGGCACAGGACCCCCAGCAGCCCGACGTGTGCCGGGCCTGGGGAGGCGCACAGCCCGCTGAGCCGCACCAGCCAGGGCTGAGCACACGCCTGTGTTTGACGCTGTTGTGTGCACAGCAGCGACCTCGCCCGACCCGGTAAGCGGGCGCCCTCCTCGCCCTTCCCCGCAGCCAGCGCCTTCTCCCTAGCCTCCGTTCTCGGACCATTCTCGGTAGGCCCCCGGGTAGTTGCGAGCGCTGTGGAGACAAAGAGGGGTGAGGACGGCAGGGCGAGCTGGGCAGCAGCCCCCAGCCAGGCCCCAGCCAGCACCCGCCCGCCCCGTACCCTCTGTATCCAAGGCCCTGGGCCAGCTGCGCGGCCTGCAAGCCCCGCTTGCCCATCTGACAGAAGAAAATGAGGTTCTCGTCCTCCAGCTTCGGCTTCTCCGCAGAGTACAAGGCCTGGAAGGCAGCCGCGTCCATCTGCAGGGCACCTTCCAACTCCGACACTGGGAGGAAGAGTCAGGACAGGCCAGGGAGTGGCCGTTTCGCAACCTAAGGTTTGGAGGCAGCACCTGGAAGGGCTGGGTCCCGGTGGCTGGACTAACCTTCAGGGGCCCTGCACACAACCCCTGGTGGCCACCACCCTCAACCTCAAGGTCAAGATACAGCGCAGCAGCCCTGGCTGGCGTAGCTCAGTGGATTGAGCGCGGGCTGGGAACCAAAGTGTCGCAGGTTCGATTCCCAGCCAGGGTACATGCCTGGGTTGCAGGCTATAACCCCCAGCAACCGCACATTGATGTCTGTCTGTCTGTCTGTCTCTCTCCCCCCCTCCCCCTCTCTCCCTCTGTCTCTCTCTACCCCCTTCCTTCCTTCCCTAAATAAATAAATTAAATTAAAAAAAAAAAAAAAAGATACAGCGCAGCCAAGTGGAAAGTCAGGAACTGCCTCCCCAAGGCTAAGGACGAGCAGGTCGTGGGGACCCAGGCCTCTGGGGGGTTGAGCTTGGGGGTGCACTTGCAGTCTCTGCCCACCATGTCTCCCAGCTCGGGAAGGCCGGCTCCGCCGCCGGTCCAGGCCTCCACCGGCCCCTGTCCGGGAGCCTGGGGGGCTGAGGGAATTCAGGTCCCCGTACCCAGCTTGCCCCGCGCCACCTACGTGAGGCCCCTCGGCTGACAGCCCCTGGACCCTCACTGCCCCCTCACAACCCCGTACCTGGGATGTTGAGCGCCCCGGGGATGGTCCCCGCGGCTGCCTCCTCCCGAGACCTCACGTCGAAGAGCCGGGCCCGGCCCGCGGCCAGGAGCGAGCGGAGTTCGGGAAGCGACACGCTGGGTACTGTGGAGGGGACACAGAGCCTGGAGGGGCCGCCCGGTGCAGCGCCCGTCGCCCGGCACAGGTGGGAGGCAGGTGGAAGGTCGCGCCTGCACCGAGGACACACCTCCGCCAGCCCCCGCTCCCGGGCTCCGTGCTCTCCGGGGGCCAGAAGGAAGGCCGACTCCCCGAACCCCGCACGCACCTGCGGCCATGGCGCGCGCCACCACGGAGAACTGCAGGAACGCGCCCGCCCGGCCCCGCGGTCCCCGCAGCATCTCCACGGCCCTCCCGGGACTGAGAACTGAGACCGGAACCGGAAGGGAGGCAACGCCCCGCCCCGCCCCGCCCCCACAGCACCTGTTCTCGGTGGTGAGGACCGTAAACCGGGCTCTCCAAACCTCCGCGTCTGCCACGACCTGGAGGTCCGACTGGCGCCAAGGATCGGAGTCCCCAGCACGCGTCACCCAGGCCCCGCCCCGCCCTCACCGGTCAAAGCGCAGTGTCCCCTCCCCTCCACCCTTGGGCCCACAAAAAGACAAACAGGAGGCGGCTGTGGCTCTGCATTTTATGTTTAAAAAAAGAAAAAGAGGGGAAACCGTCCCCCGAGTGGAAAGGCCGCATGCGGGCCCCGTCTCTGGTCCTCCCTGGACTTCTGCGCAGGTCTCATTGCCGCCCGCCCACCCGCCTCGCCTCCTCCCGCCGCAGCGCCCGGCTGCTTTCCCCGCCAGATCCCTGGCGCCCTCGGGGGCACAGCTGAGCTCCAGGGAGACGGGGCGGCAGAAGCGCCGCCAGGGCCGCCAGGGTCACCCGTCAGCAGACCCTCTGCCGGTTCCGGAAGCCCGCACCAGACAAACCCCACTCGGTGGGTCCAGTGTCCACCCCGACAGCGCGGGCTCTGTGCCAGGGGGGCCGGGGCTGCACGGCGGCCGGGCCGGGCTGGCAGGGCAGTCCCAGGTTTCACACCGCTGTCCGCTGCTGTCGGGGCCTGCCCCCTGAACTGCTCCCAGTCTCTTGCCGGAAATGGGCAGCAAAGGAAGGGGGCACAGGGGGAGCCCGGGGCTCCAGGGCTTTCTGCCGTTCCAGGACAGGGACACCCAGTCAGTTGCTGTCGTGCTTGATGACCACCTCCACCCCGTGGTGCCGCAGCTGGGCTCGGAGCAGCAGGTTCTTGTTTTTGAGGTCTTCCACCTGACACGAGGGGGGGGGGGGGGGGGGGGGGGGGCACAGTGAAGGTGGGAGCCCCTGAGCTTGTTCCCACCTCCACTAGGGCAGGGAAAAGGACAAAGGACAAAGCCTCTCCACGGAAAACGAGGCCCAGACCCCCACCAAAGGGCTCCACGGCCACGGGTGGGGGGGGGGTGGACAGGAAGCTGACCTGCTGGCGGAGCACATCGTTGTCCAGCTGCAGCTGGTCGAGCCCCTGCAGCTCCTCGGACAGCCGGTGGTTGCTCTGCCGGAGCTCCTGGATGTAGTCACAGGCCTTGGACAGGATCCCGCCCTTGCTCTGCAGGCAAAGCCAACGGGGTGAGAGCTGGGCGTGAGACTCCCGGCTTGCCTTGCAGAAGCAGCTCCTGCTCGGGGCCACTCCCCGCCCCCCCCACCCAGGAGCCTCCGAGAGGAAGCGGCAGCTGCCATGTGTGCCCACAGGGGCCCCCCCTGACCTGGCCCGACTTGGTGCTCTCCATGGAGCAGTCTGGGATGATCTTGGACAGCTGCACGATCCAGTTGTTGATCTTGTCCCGGCGGCGCCGCTCCACTGTGGGGCAGCGAGGACAGGGCGACTCAGCGAGCGCGCGGCACAGGCCCAGGGACAGGGACCTGCCCCCCCCCACACCACACCACTGCTGCCCCCAGACCCCCGGTGCCCCCACCTTCATTATGCTGAGCCCTGCGCTTCTCGTCCCGCGTCGTCCTGGGGGCTTCTGACTTCCTGGCGACGCCAGTGGCAGCCGAGGAACAGAGGTCAAATGTAAGAGTGGCATTCGGGTGAGGGGTCACCCGAGAGCTGGCCCTCGTGGTAACTGGGAAGAAACAGGGTTACTCACGGGGAGTAAGGGTGGGTCCTGGGGGCGATGGAGCGCTGGCTTCCTCCCTGCAGCACTTCCTGTGGCGACATCATCACGAAGAACTGGCCTGTGGGGGCAGCGTGGGCTCCGTCAGGACGTGGGGCTAGGAGCCTCACCAAGCCCTGAGGCCAAGGCCCTGGGACCGCCCCTTCCCGGGGCCAACTTCCTCCTGCCTCCTGCCGGAGGAGCAGGCCCACGCTCGCTCACCGCTGCCCAGGGCTCAGGGACCAGTGCAGGTCATGAGCAGAGGCCTGCCACCCCCAGCACGTCCCACAGCCTCCCTTGCCCAGCAGCCGGCGCCCCCAGAGCATCTCACCGGTGCTGGGGGGCGTGGCCTGCCCCAGCAGCGCCTCCGAGCCCTGCGTGGTGACGACCGCCGCGGTGCCACCCGACGTGGCCCCCGCAGCCCCATCTCCCACGGCCGTGCCAGGGAAGTACGTGTAGTGCGTCTCGGCCGCTGTCCCCTCCGTGTCCACTGCGTCGTCACTGGTGAACGCCCCTTGGATCACCGCCTGGAGGGAACCCAGAGGAGGAGTCCAGTGGCCATCAGCCTCCCCAGTGAAGGACTCTGCAGCTTCTACCCCTTCAAGGAGGGAGGGAGGGAGGGAGACCCAGAAAGGGGGAGCCCAGGGCCTGGGGACAGGGCAGCCAGGTGCCTCACCATCCCTAGCCCCACCCAGCCCACTGGTCCCCTGCCTTATCTCACTCTCAGAGCTCCCGTCTCCCCACCCCCGCCTCCCACACCTGCCCCATACCTGGGTCATGGACTGAGTGGCAGGGTAGCCACTAATGGCGCCAGTCCCCTCAGTCTGGCCATCCAGCTGCCCCTCAGACACCTGGATCACCCTGTACATCACCTAGAAGCAAAGAGGACAGGGGCGGGGAGCAGGGGGAGAGGGAATAAGAGAGTAAATGCTAGGGTTTCAGGGCCCTCACCAAGCATCTCCTAGACAGGCCCCCAAACAAGAGTCCTCCAGGGACACAGAGCCAGCCGCTGCCTGTCTGCCCGCACAAGGAGGTCTCGAAAAGCCCTCTGCCACACCCACCTCCACTCCAAACCTCGGACTGCAGCCCCCGCCCCCAAAAGGTCCCCAACTTCTCTTCACCCTCCAGGCCTCCACATGACAGGTGCAATGACCTCCCTCTAGCCCAACCCCAATAACACCTGCAGCCACCTGGCCCCCCCCTTACCTGGCCCCCATTCTCAGTTCGGAAGACGTACTTGACGTTGGGGTCAGGGAAGGTGGCCGCGGACTGGATGCTGGCGATGGCCACACTGGTGGGGTCCTCCCCAGTTGCTACTGCGCCTAAGTTCAAAGAGCAAGGAGGAGTCTGTGTGCCGCTGCCTCTCTCCCCCGGTGTCACTCGCCTGTCACTGAGGGAGGAAGGAGCACAGGTGGCCTGGGGCGTGGGGAGAGGCCGGCCGGTGCGCTGCGGTCTCCGCCACTCACCTTCCTGGATCTGCACCGTGCCCTCTTCCGCTTCAGCTGCTTTCTGCTGCCTGTCCGTGCGGGGCAGGGGGAGGGCGAGGGAAGAAGTGCATGAAGAGTTCACTGGTGCCGGACACGTGGGACCGAGGTCGCCGGCGCCCGGAAGGCACCAGGATGGCGGGGGATTCGCTGAGCGATCCCGGCGTGCAGACCCAGAGCAGCCCTGAGCAGCCACGTTCGCTACTGAGAACAGCACTACAAGGCAAGTAGCCCTGCTTGCGTTTCAAATATTGTTTTAAGTGTATGTTAATGATATTTTAGGTGTTGACGGATTTTAGAAGGAGAGAGGAAGTGGTGGGGGAGAGACCTTGGCTTGTTCTTCCCCTGACCGATGCAAGGATGGAACCCACAGCGCCGGGTATCTGGACCACCCGCTAACCCCCGGAGTGGCCCCGCCAGGGCCTGCTTGCATTTTACAGGCAGGAAACCAAATCTCTGGGCCACCGCTGATTCAGGAGCAGAGACCCCAGAGCCAGGGCAGACTCCCTCCCGGGACCCCCCACGCGCCCCTCCGCACTCACCCCTTCATCTCTCTGTGAGGCGGCGCATCCGAGGGGCGGGCCCTGCCGTGCAGTCTTCGTGTCCCCCGCCTCCCAGGCCTGGGCGCTTCGTCCTGGCAGAAATGAGGGGTCGGCAGTGGCTCCTGGACACTGGGCGCCCCTGTGTGAGCACGCAGGCTCCCTGAGACACAGCCGGGAACAAACCGACCACCGCGGGGGCGACGCTGAGATGGGCCGCAGGCAGCGCCCCCCACCCACCCCTGTGGCGCCCGTCCTGGTGGGGAGGGACGAGCACACCGGAGCTGTCGCGGGACGTTTGCAACGCCACCTCCAGACACCGCGGGGGCCTCCTGCAGCAGCTTCTCAGCCACAGGCCGAACGAACACCAACCCGCTTCTGTTCTCGAATCCGGGAAGGGGAAGCCCGAAGCCCACGGCCACTGCAAACCCCTCCCAACCCCAAAGCGCCAGACTTGGCCGCTGGGCCCCGTGACAGTCACAGGGCTGTTGTTCTGCGGTGTCCAGGTTTATGTCATTTGCTACAGACCCAAAAGGCCAAGTGTATCATCCTGAAGCCCCTGTATCGTATTCACCAAACCTAGAACACCACAGTGGCTAACATGTTGCCATGACAACCCCAAACCCACCGAGCGGCAGCAAGAAGGGAAAAGACTCGGGCCCGGGGCTCCGAAGGAGGAGACAAAGGAGGAGGAGCCCACCCACAAGGTGCCGGCAGGAGGACGCTGACACCCAGCCAGGGGCAGGAAAAAGGACGCGCGAGCGGACAGACGCCTCCAGAAGGAAACCGCTACGCAGAGCAAAGCAATAAAATAGTCCCGACGCGACAGGGCACCTTTCTGATACATTCTCCACCCAGAAGGTCCCCCGAACCTTTCCTATCCAAGGAAAATCTCCAGTGGATGAGCCTTCGAAAGCCCGGGTCCAGGGAAAACGCTCACCAGAGAAAAAAAAGGGAACTGAAAGCGAAACCGTCGGGAGGAGGAGGCGGCGGCGGCGCGCGGTCCCTAAGAGGAAGCGGCGCCGGCGGCCCGGACCACCCACCTGTCCGTCCCCGAGCCCGCGCGGGCAGTGCCCCCGGTGCCCCGCGGACGCCGGAGGGGCGGCGCGGCGGACAGGCACGGGGCGTCTCCGCCGCCTACAGCTGTCAGCCAGGGACGCCTCCGAGGCCCGGGCCGCGGGTCGTCCGGGTCTCAGCTGCGCGTCCGGAAGCATTTCCCGTGCGCGCGGGGTGCGCGACGCGGGGACCGGGCGGGACGCGGCGGCGCGCACGCTCGCCGAGGGGGGCCCAGCAGGGCCGTTCCCGGCGCGGACACAAAGGGAGAGCGATGGGGCGCGGAGGGACCCGGCGCCAGCCTCGCTGGGAGCGCGCCGCCGGCAGCGCCCAGCAGGCGTCGGCCCGGCCAGCAGACCCGGCGGACACCCGGGGCGCCGCGCTCGGCCCCGCGCAGGAGGCGGGACGCGCGGGCCGCAGCTAGAGGCAGGCGCGGCCCCTCCCTCAAAACAAAGGCTTCCCCCGGGCACTCCCCCGGCCCGAGAGTCAGACAGACAGTCGAGGCTGCCCTGCCCTGCCGGCGCGCCCCGTCTCCAGCTCCGCTCCCGTGCTGCGCTCACCGGCCTCCGTCGCCTCAGCCGCCGACTCTCCCGGACAGCGCCGCTCGCCGAATTCGGGCAGCTCCATGAGCAGCTGCGCATGCGCGCCCCCAGCCCGCGGCCATGCTGGTGAGGGGCGGAAGTGGCCCTCTCTAGCCTCCGCTCGCCCAGGCCCTGAGTTTTCCCACTTCCGTCGGCTCCATCTTGATGAGGGCGGAAGGGTACGACTGCCCGGGGTCCGAGAAGATGACGCTGAAGGCCGAGGGGCTTTCGGCGAGAACGGGACAAATACTACTAACATGGGCTTCCATCTTCCTGCTGGACGGGGCCTTTTTATTTAGCTCCTGGAAAGGGAGGCCCGTCGGCCGGCGGCGCCATCTTTAACGAGGGCTGGCCGGAGGCCATCTGGAATCGGGAGACCTATTTGTAGCGTTTCCGGATGGAGGTTGGGGTGCCTTGGCACACTTGGGTCTGGGTACACACACGCCTTTGTATTAACGTGCGCACTCACTCGCCCGAAGACCTCCAAGGCTTCCAGCCTGTGAGGCTGCTTCTGCAGGGGATCTCCACGCCCGCCCTTCGCAGACGGCGTGAATCGCAGGTGTGCGGAGTCACAGGGCTCAGAGCCTCTGCCGCTTGTATCTCGGAGATCTCGCGAGCCTCGGGACCTGATGAGCTCGGTTCTGCCACCCGCAGAACGCGGAGGCCAGTACCAGCCTGACATACAGAATGGACAGGGGACGAAGGAAAGGGCACGTGGGAAACACAGCCTCGGCTGGTGCACAGGGAACGTTACGTAAATGCAAGTTTCTCTTCCCAGTTTCCTGACCACCGCGAACCCAGCTCTAGTTTCTAGCCCCAGGTTTCCATGACAACCACCGAGCAGGAGCCCCGGAACAAGAAAAAGGACAAGGATGGGCCACACCTGAAATGGCGTGCCTGTCACCCAAGACTTGAATAAGAATGATGAAACTCCACACTATTTACGTGTAAAAATACAGCTTTTATTCTGAGACACAGGCCCCTACCGGGATGGGACCTATGGCCCCAGCCCGTCTAGAGAAGCCGTCCCGGGCCCCGAGCAGTGCCATTCCCTGTCCCTGAAACAGGAGGAAGTTGTTCCCAAGGGGAAAGAGGCCAAAGGGATCTGTGGGGCACCCCCGAAGGCCGCGGGAGGCAGAGCAGTGCCTCCAACAAGCACCGAGTTCTCGGGAGAGCTCCGCGGACCTGGGGCTCCTCGCGCAGAGTGGGGGGCCAGGAGCCAAACGAGGCCCCACAGCACAACGAGGACCAAAGACCTGGAGGACCGTGGGCTCTGACCTGGCCCGTGCTCCCCACCTCCACCCCGGGGCTTCCCTGAAGGGAAGTTCACAGCCTCCGGAGGGAGACGCTCACCCGGAGTTCCCCTTCATTCTTCCCTTTGAGACGCCTCTCTGTTTTCTGCCCACTGTTTGTCCCTTTTGGCCGATGACCTCACCCCCTAGGAGCAGGCACTCGGTGGCTCTCTTGGGAATCTCCTGAGGGTGAGTGCTTTGTGTCTGACACAAGTTTCGGAAAACCAACCGGGACAGTGCCTCCCACAGTCAGAGAGAAGCTGGAGGGCTGAAGCCCTCAGAGGCGGGCGCGACCTCTGCTCGGGCTGCAGAGGACCCGCGGCGGTCAGGGACTACAGAGATGGAAGACCGCACACGGCACCCTGCTGGCCCGGCGCCCGGCCCTGATCATAGTCCCTCGCCCTTCCCGAGGTTAGCCTGTGTTTCAAACGCATACGTTCGGCGCTGTGGGGGCACCGGGGGGTACAGGGCCTGGGGCTCTCTTGGGGGCAGACTAAATCGGCTCCGGGGTTCAGACCTTTCCGAGCCTTCAGCAGGGAGCTCCAGGAAGCTGAGGGGCCGAGGGGAGTGGGCAGGGATCCCGCTGCAGGGAGAGGCTCTGGACATGAGGCTGTAGTCCTCACCCCCTGTGCAGGTCTGAGTCCTCCGGACCCCCTGAGCCTCAGTTCTCTGGCGGTCCCGGGCCAGGGCCACAGCGGCGTCAAAGGAGAGGCTGCCCCCATTCCGCCAAGAGGAGCGGGAGGCTCGGGACCCCCAAACCCTCTCCCCGGGAGTCCCATCCAGCCGGCCGGGCCTCGGGCATGGGCTTGCAGGCGCCACGTGGATCTTGCTACCCATTGCAGCAGGCATCTTGGCAAACTGTGGCTTAGGGGGCACCACCGGCACAGAGCGGACCTGCTGGACCTGAACCAGGGTGGAGGCCAGGCGCATGCCCACACTGCCAGCTGAGCTAGGGGGACAGGGGCACAGACTGCAGCCCTCTGGACTGGGCAGCCCCTTGGGCTCCATCTCCTCCGGCCGGGGTGGCCGTGGGGCTGCCCATTCTGTCTCAGAGGGCTGATCATCGCTCTCTTTGGCACTGTCGACCTCCAAGGACACTTCTAGGAGAAAGCCCCCTTCCAAACGGTCCCCTCCAGCCCTCTGCTCTCCCTCTGCCTCTCCATCCCCACTCTCCCGCTCCTTGCCGACCTCCCCTGCTCCTCCTTCAGCTGCTGCTTCTGTGCTTCTGTCTTCACCATCTCCTTGGTCTTCTCTTGCCTCTAGGTCTCTGTTCTCCCCCTGCCCTCGGACTCCCCCCTTAGCCTCTCTGCTTCCCTCAGCCTCTTGTGTGTGCACCACCTCCCAGCTCTCCTCAGCAGCTTGCTTTTCCTGGGCCCTCTGCTGTGGGTCCCTGCCAGCTTCCACCGTGGCGTCCTCTCCTTCCTCAGCCTCCTCCTGTCTCTCAGTTGTCCTTTCCTGCCCCTCCTCCTCACCCCACTCTCCTTCTGTTTTCTCCACACCCTTAGCTTCCTCCATGTGCTCATCCTCCTGCAGACCTTTGGGTTCCTCGTCCTTGGCTTCTGTCTCTTCCCCACGCCCTTCATGCAAACTGACCATCATCTCTTGGCTTCCCCCAGCATCCCCTCCTTCCTCACCTGCCTCTCCAGCCTCCACCCTGCCCTCTGGACTCCCCTCAGCCTCCTCCCTGATGTCCCACCTGCTGCCAGCCTCAGCCTCCTTGCCCTGCCCAACCTCCCAACACGGCTGCCCCCCCTCAGCCTGGCCCGGGGTGTCCTGTCTTCCACACCCAGCTGCGTCTTCCTCCAGACTGCCCAGGCTCTCCCAGGCCTGGGGTTCGGGCCCCAGAAGGGGACTGAGGTCATCGTAGGCACTCAGGAAGACTTCCTCCCCGCTCTCCTCCTCTGCCGCGGGCCCAGGGCCTGCCGAGTCTGGGGAGCAGCAGCTGGGGGCCAGGACAAACTGGGCATCGTCCAGAGACAGCTCGTCCAGCGGTGGCTCCACGGAGAACTCCTCCACCTGTGGGCACGGCACGAGGCTCAGGACCAGGGTCCCTGTCTCCCCTCTGGGTTCTTTGCCTCCCCTCATCCCAGCATGGCTCCCCCTCACCTGAGGCCCAGCTCCTAGCAGCTCCTCCAGGTAGCCGATCCCAGGGTCGTCATCCCCAGGGGAGAAGGCTGCTCCTGCGGCTCCAGCCTTGGCCAAGTCCCCAGCCTCCACCCACTCGGGCTCCGAGCTGCTTGAGTCCTCTAGGAAGGAGAAGGAGTCCTGCACCTCCTGGGACAGGCAGTCCTCCAGGGCCGGGGCTGGGGCCAGGGCCGCTGGGCCTGAGTCAGCCAGGGCACCCAGGGCTGGACTTGCCTCCAACTTCTCATCTGTGGGAAGAGAGGTAGTCCCAGGAATACGAAGGTCAGGGTCAGCCCCGACCCTTTTCCCACATGGGTGGGTCTTCCTGGCATTGCTGCCCTAGGGGCCCAACATGCCCAGGTTGGCCCCCTACCTGGCTGACTTGGGGCCAATACTCTGGACTGCTGGCTTACAGCTGCCTTTGTCCTGTTCCTTCCAGGTGCTGGGCACCGTGCTGTACGTTTTAAAATGCACTATCTCATTTCCCCACGAAAGCGCCCTCTGCTATAGGATGTTTGCCTCCATTTTACACGTGAGGAAACTGAGGCTGCCAGAGAGTAAGCGGTTTGTCCAGGGTCACAGGACAAGGGGCGCAGGCGAAGTGTGACCCCACAGCTGCTCCGTGGCCACGCCCTCACCCCCAGGCTGAGCTGCCCGCAGTTCTCATCCGAGACACTTCCGGAACGCAGTGAGAGCAGCGCGCGGCTCCTGCCACCGCCTACCCCAAACCGATGGCACGTGGCTTAACCAAGGCTCCGGTTCGACTGCTGTGACACAAGGATGACAGCACTACCTGTGTCATAAGACCATGAGAAAACGAAAAAAGCTAACGCCTGCAAAGTCCCTAATACAGCACTTGGCACATAAGAAGCCTCCAATCAGTGCCAGCTGGTGTGGCTGCTCTGACTGCCGTCACTGCCACCGGCAGTGCGTGTCCACCTAGCGCGTGGCAATCCCTGCCACGTGCATCCGACAGGACCCGCCCGTGCGTGTGCAAGAGCTCCTCTGCATGTGTTTTACACAAGTGCATTGTGTCACTGGGTCCCCTCAGCCCTGAACCAGGGCTGGCAGCAAAGGGAACCACCCAAAGCTGAGGGCTGAGGCCCCTTCCCTCCCCCATCAGAGCTTCCGCCTGTTCCCCAGCCACCACTCCCAGTCCTGGGCAATCCCTGGGTCCTCACCTGGGGGGCCTGGGCCGGGGCCGGGGCCAGAGGCAGGGCTTGACCGGGGCTGTAGGGCGGGGCACTCCAGGCCACGGGTGAGCCTGGCCAAGGACACGTTGGAGATGATGTTCGGGGGCACGCTGAGGATGGAGGTGATGTGCAGCGGGAGGTTGACGTTGTACGGGTCTGAGATGTGGACGCCGGCGCAGCGCTCCGCACGGCTGCCGCCCCCGGCACGGGCTGCTGGCCGCCCGGCTCGCGGTGTTCCTGGCTCAGAGTTCGTGCTGCCCAGGGCCTCTGCCTCGGGCTCCACTTCACCCTCTGCTCCCTCCGCAGAATCGTTCTCCAAACTCTCAGGCATCAGCGGGCTGGGCCGGGGACTGCTGGGTGCCAGCAACCCCTCTGGCTCTGCGGAGGAGAGGGAGGCAGGTGGTGGCCCCCGCTGTAAGGGACCTGGAGCATTCAGGGATGCTCTGGAACAGGACAGAACGCTCCACGCTTCCTGGAGCCTGCAGGGCCACGCCCAGATTCCCTTGGCCACACAGCAAACCTTCCCCAGCCCACAGGTCACCTGTGGGTCAGCCCTCCTACACAGGCCCGAGAGCCCCCCTCCTCCTCCTTCCCTGCAGATGCCATCACTGGCTGCCCCCCCCCACCGTGTCCCTGCACGTACTCCTGTGAGCACACCCATAGAGCAGAGGACAAACACCCTGTAACCTGGTGCCCAGCACTGCGGCTGGGATACGATAGACACACGTCATGTGTTTTGAAATTAGTGGGTGCCCTTGGCTCTGAGCACACACACACACACACACACACACGTGCACAGGCAGTGGTCTGGTTCACAACACTGTCGTTCCCCTACAGACACACTCGCAGACGCTCACAGGCCGTGCTGTGAACACCACGGCACACTCGCGGGTGCACGCCTGTGCTCACCGTCGCTGGCCCCCACCGACGCACTCAGCGAGTCCATGCTCTTGGCTGGCCGCAGGGTCCCCTTATCCGACTTGTCCTCTGCAAGACAATCCATCGGTGTGTGGGTCCAGGGCCTGGCACGCCCGCCGCGGAGCGCCCGCCCATCGCCCCACACTCACCTCTGTCCTCAGCCCCCCGTGGGAGTTTGCGCTTGGTCTCGTGGCCAGAGCGACCCAGGTTGAAGATGGATCTCCACTTCCTGACCTTCAGGGACCCTTTCCTCCTGGAGGCAGTGGAGACATCAGTAGGGTTGGGCCTGGAGGCCAGCGTGGGGTGCAGGTGCGGGGGGGACAGGGGCGCCCAGGAGGGAGGCCTTACTTGTGCTCTGCTATCTCAATGATAGTGTGATAGGGCCGAATCTGGGGGGGTCCATCGCCAGCCTGCAGGACGCTAGGCAGGTGGTAGGGCAGCGACCTAGGCATGAGGTCCTCGGGGCCGCCCGATGCCCGGAGCCCTGGAAGGGATCGCCATCCGCCACTCTCCAGGTCACCGCCTAGGGGGAGGAGAGGACTCACCAGCCAAGAACAGAGAAAAGACAGGGCACCGGCCCCCAGCTCCTCCTCACACCTAACCCCTTGCGAGCTGGGGACACGTAGGGAGGGAGGACCCTGGTGCAGCCCCTCAAGAGTGGGTGCGTCCTCAGGGGCCAAGAGGGCCAGAGGTTCCAGGACTGCGGTCTGGTGGGCCGGGGTGACAACGAGCCGTCGCTGGTGTCGAGAGCCAGGAGGGTGACTGGAGGTCCACCCAGGCCCCGCGCTATGCGCAGGCGGAAGAGGCCCACACAGGCTTTCTCATCTGCAGGTTGGGGAGCCCGAACCAGTGGTCGGCAGGCCCTGATGCTGACGCGACCCCTCAGACAGGCAGTGGCGGCGGGGGTGGGGGGGACACACACCAGAGAGGGCAGGGCCCCCGAAGAGCCGGTCCACGTGCGTGAGGATGAACTCGACCACGATGGACTGCACACGCACCTCCATGAAGGCTGCCGTGCCGTTGAAGCCGGAGGCCTCTATGTCCTTGGACCTGTGAGGACACGGAGTCATCCTGCCCTTATCACGCGTCCTTATCCACACTCTCCCTGGAAGTGCCTTGCATCCTCTCCCCGCTGCGCCCTTAACCCCCACCCCACGCCGCTTAAACCATGTATGTGCTTCACGTCTCCAATGCCACCTCCTCCAGGAAGCCTTCTTGGACACCCTCCTCAGAATCAACCTCCACTTCCTTCGCACTCACTCCAGGGGCCTGTCTATAAAGCATGCCAGGACTTCTCACAGCCCGCCTTGCACCACAAGGAGTGATCCACACGCCAGTTCTCCGACAGACCGCAAGGCATTTGCTCAACAAACACTTGACCAGGACCCACCCTGTTCCAGTCCCTGAGCTCCGTGACACAGGGTGACCCGAACCCTAACCCTTAGGGACTTCACTCCAGCTCAGAGCTGCTGTCAAAGCGGCGAGCCCCGAGCCACTGGGTGTGATTCTGAACCTCCCTGTGTCTCACTGGGCTGCGTGGGACCCTCAGTCCCCCCTCTAGCGCACCCACCCAGCCACCCCGTGCTGCAGCCGCCTCCTGGGGGCTAGGCTCTGCCAGGACCCCCACGTGCCGCTCACTCGCGTGCCCACCTCAGCAGGTTGGGGGCCCACACGATGGCCAGGTTGCGGGCGTGCATGTTGGTCTGGGCGCTGAGCGAGGCCATGTGCACCAGGTGGCGCATGAGGAACTCCAGGGTCCTGCAGAGAGGGCGCCAGGGTCGGGGTCACACAGGGGTCACGGGGCAGGAGTAAGGCTGGGGCCTGGGCGCTGGGAGAGAAAGGGCAGGCCCCAGGTGGAGGGAGCCAGGGCGGTGTGGGGGAGCCAGGAGGGGGTGGGGAGGGGAGGTGCCCACACACCTGTAGTTTGGGACAGGGAGCTCTCGAAGCACCTCCAGGATCTTGACCAAGCGTTCGGGCTCCAGCTGCACCGCCACAGCCTCCTGATGGGGGGTGGGAGGGAGGGGGCAGTGTTCAAGAAGCAGGAAGGAGTCAGCGACCCAGCCTGCCCTGCGTCCTGCCCGGAGATATGAGGCAAACCCTCAGACACAGCTGTGCTGCCCCGCACTGCCCTCGACCCGGACCCACGAACACACATGGACAGCGGCAGGGAGAGCCCGGAGTCTGGGGCTACAGACCTGTGGCTGAGCCCTGGCTGTGCCTCCGAATGGCTTTATGACCTCGGACAACTCACTCTGGTCACTCTCTGCCTTAGCGTCCTCTGCCGGTGACACTCCAGCACCGGAGCACATCCACCCCTCCCCCCAGGGGCTTCCAGGGCAGTGGGGTTGTTCCAAGGGATCCGGGGAGGCCTCACCCGCCCCCACCCCCCGCGTGGCCAGCGTGGGCGGGTGGCACGCCCCTGCCGCTCGGGGCCTCCTGGTGCTACTGTGTCAGCGAAACCAGGGCAGCGGCCCCTCGGGCCTCCCAACTCACAGCGAACTTGTCGTACAGCCGGTACGTGAGCAGCGGGTCCGGCAGCTCTCGGAAGTAGGCCTTGCACAGGGAGGACACGCAGTGGATGTCCTGCAGGTAAACGTCTCGCCGCAGGTCCGGCTTCCGCTCTGCCTCGAACTCCTGCCTGGGGAGGTGCAGCGTGGTCAGGAGCGCTGGGCGTCAGGAGAAGCGAGGGAGGCGCTCCGGGCCGGCCTGGGGGCCAGCGCATGTGGGGCTTGGAAGGAGGACACCGGGCTGTGCACGTGGACGCCCAGGGCAGGTGTGAGGAGGGTGAGTGGGTCGGTGCAAGGGCGGGGATCCATGTCGGGGGCGTAGCTGCAGGTGTAGCTGCAGGTGTAGCAACGTAGGCATGGGTGGGGGTCGGCAGAAGTGGGGGCTGAGCCTGAGTGCATTTCTGGGTACATGGACGGATGGGGGAGTGCGACCTTAGAACAGGGGTGTCAGACTCACGTTCACCGGGGGCCACGTCAGCCTCGCGGTCGCCTTCAAAGAGCTGAAGGTAATTTCAGCTCCGAACAGTTAAGGAGCAGTTACCATTGTGCAGCCCTAAAATTACATTTGGCCCTTTGAAGGCAACCGTGAGGCTGACGTGGTGGCCCCGGTGAACATGAGTTTTACGCCCCTGCCCGAGAAAGAAACATAAGTGTCGATCTTTGCAACATTGGCTGCGACACTGAGGGCGCAGGTGACCAAAGAAACAACAAGCTGAATGTCAAAATTACAAACTTCCGTGTGTCAAAGGGCAGCACTGAGAAAGCAAAGAGAACCCACAGAGTGGGGGAAAGGGCTTGCGAGTCAGATTCGACAAGTGTCTAATATCCAGAATATAAAGAACTCTCACAATTCCAAAGAGGCGAACAACCCACTTTAACAACGGGCGGGGGCTGGAGCAGACGCTTCTCCAGAGGAGAAGCACGAGTGCCCAATGAGCGAACAAAAAGATGTTCCACGTCATTGGCTGCTGGAGGATCGCACGTACACATGAAGCGTCACTGCACACCCACGGGGGACGCTACGATAAAAGAGACACAGAGCGACACACATTGGCAGGGAGGTAGAGAAGTCGGGGCCCTTGTAGGTGGGGACAGAAAACCAGACAGTCCCTGTTTGGCGGTTCCTTTAAAAGTCCAACGGAGAGCTGAACCCTGTGACCCAGCAACCCGACTCCTACGCACACACTCTGGGGGGCGGGGAACTCACGTCAGCACAAACACGCACACACGGACAGCGTGCGGCACCGTCGTTCGCAGCAGCCAGCAGGCAGAAGCCACCGAACAGCCCGTGGCCGACGAACGGGTCGGTGCAGGTGGTCGGACCGCGCACTGGAGCATCATTCAGCCACGAGAAAGGGAATGAAGTGCTGGTACACGCAACAACACACGGGAGCCTCAAAAGCATGCCGAGTGAAAAAGGCACACACGCAGGGCTACAATGACACGATCTGCGTGTGAAAGGAGCAGAAGAGGAAAGCCCGTCCCGGCGGGAGTGGACGAGGGGTGGCCAGGGCCCGGGGGAGGGGTGTGGAGCGACGGCGGTGGGTGTGGGCTTGCTTCGGGGGAGGTGAACGTCCTGGAATCAGTGGTGACGGTTGCACCACCTGCGAATATACTCGAAACCACTAAAATGTACATTTTTTCTACATTTTTTCTCCCGACCCTCACCCCAGGACACGCTCACTGGTTTCAGAGAGAGGAGGAGAGAGAGAAACGTCGGTCGGTTGCCTCCCCTGCGTGCCCCAACCAGGGATCGAACCCACAAACTTTTGGTGTAGGGACGACACTCCAACTAGCTGAGCCACCCGGCCAGGGCCGAAACGTACATGTTTAAATGGTGGATTTTACGGTATGAGAATTATATCTAATTTGTTTTAAAAGCTGGGTGTGTGTGTGGGAGTGGAGGGGTGTGTGTGCATGTGCGTGTCCGTGTGTGCACGCCAGCCTGGGGCTGGCAGCGCATGGGCTCAGCTTCTCCTGAGCGGACTCCAGAGCACCTCCTTTAGACAGCGCCGGGCACTGTGTCTCCTTCTCCCCCGCCCCCCCTCTGGCTCCCTGGCCTCCGGGCCCTCCCGAAACTGCCCGACTCACCGGAGCCTCTGGATGTTGGAGGAGACCCCCGAGAGGCGGTAGATCCCGTCCACCACTCCATACTCCTCCACGAACTCCGCACAGCTCCTGAGCACCTGGGGCACTGGGGGCAGAGGGGCAGGCACGGAGGCGTCAGAGCCGCCTGGGGTCTGGGAAGTGGGAGCACCAGCGAGGGGCTTGGGGAGGGCAGTGCCCGTGGCATGCAGCCTGTCACGAGCGTCAGCCCCAACCCACGAACGCCCCCTACAGTCCCTCTGCCCCCACCAGGTCTAGAGCCCCAGCGTCACCCCCACCCCGGGTAGGGGAGCTCTGTGCCTCCCCAGACTGCCCGCTCCTGCCAGGAAGCTCTGCCTTCGAGGAAACCACTCGCTTCTCTGGGACTTTTAAAGGGGGGACAATCCAGTTGGAAGTGCGTCCACCCACTTCCAGGATCAGGCTTCACCCTGAATCCCGACCACAACTCGGACGGGGCTGGTGGGGATGGGTGCGAAGCACACCTCTGGGAAGGCCGTGCGTGGACGTTAGCTCCGTCACCGAAAGGTGCACAGAACAGTGGCAGACCTTCGGCCAGGCCAGCTCAGGAGAGAAGCACCCACGCACGGGCCCACTGAGCGACCCTGTGTGCGTCACACATTGTCGTCCCTGTGCGGCAGGGAGAAGGACCGGGGACTGAAGGACCAACGGGTGCCCGGGGCCAGCCCTCGCGAGCCAGGCTGCAAGCCCAGAAGCTCAACGAGCCGAGTGGCTCTTGCAGCCCCGGCCCCTCCTCTGTTCCTAGACCGTAATAAGCTCCTTAGGGGCAGGCTCTCAGTGTGGCCCGTCTCAGTATCCTCTTACGACCTCCCAGGGTGTCTCGTGCACGGGAGACTCGAGTGTTGAACCCCAGCTCCACGATTCCCTGTTTTAAATCCTCAGATATAACACCAGAATCACATCGGAATAAAAAACGTCAGCTCCCCAGCAGGGAAGGTGAGACCTTCACAAATGGGGTCCCAGCTGCGGCCCCGGCCACAGTGCCAGGGTGCTCCCCAACAGGCC
Source organism: Phyllostomus discolor (assembly GCF_004126475.2). Taxonomy (NCBI): domain Eukaryota; kingdom Metazoa; phylum Chordata; class Mammalia; order Chiroptera; family Phyllostomidae; genus Phyllostomus; species Phyllostomus discolor. The sequence continues at coordinate 27,490,963 of NC_040916.2, read as the reverse complement.
CTGCGATCCAGCCTTTGCTCCTCCGCGAACAAGGTGGTTCCACGTCCTCCCCTTGATGCCCACCGACGTCCCCTCCGGGCTGGAAGCGTCCTCCCCTCTGACTCTGTCTGGGGAACGCCTGTGCACCCCTCAACACACCTCGAACACCGTCCCCCAGTTCTGAGCCCTTTACTTGTCCTAGCTCCGCACTCCTTTCTTTATCCCGGCGTCACATACTTCACGCTCCTTGTTATGATTTGTTTCTTTTCCATGTGTGACTTTGGACACAATGTGACGTCCTCCCCGGCATCCAGCCCAGTGTTGAAACACAGTATGCAGTAAACGTTTATTGAGCGACGCAGTTCATCAGCAACCAGTTACGAGAACTGGTGGCACCTCGTGGAGACAACGCAGAACGTTGCCAAGATAAACCCTCGGGTCCTGCTAACTGAGACCCACCGAGCCCACGTGTGGGGTCAGAAGGCGCTGTCTCCCCTGGGCGGCCGGGCCGTGTCCTCCCACGGGCGTCAGGAGTCTCGCAACTGATTGAGCTTCCCTCCGCCTCGGCCGCCTCCACCAGCCGCAGAGAACCTGGCTCACCGTTCTGGGCACCGACCCTACCCTCCCTCTCGTTTTCCCCGCAGCCCAGTTCCCTTGTGCTTTGCCCTTTTCCTAAAGCTTTGGGTTTGGGAAAGCTCTTTGTGGAATTCAGCCCATTCCAAGCTCTTTGTGGAATTCAGCGAGACCGAAATACAGAACGAAGGAAATGAGAAACCCGTCCTCTGTGATCGAAAACCCTCCTCGTGGGACCCGCTGCCCGTGCCCTCTGCCCTCCTGCGGCCCAGAGCCAGGACTCAGGAAAGGTCGCGGAAGTTGAGGAACCCTTCCCCAGGGGCTGTGGAGGTGTGGGCCGGCACACCAGTCACCTCGAGAGTGACAGCTTCCTCAAGCTCTGCAGCCCCGTCCCCTCTCCCACCCCCACTGGCTCCTGGCCCTGGCTCACCACCGTCCCTCCCCGGGCCCCGGGCCCCCCCGAGAGGGTCCCTGAGCTCGGGCGCCCAGCACTGCCTGCCGATGGTGCGAGAAGGTGGCTTCTCGTCAGAACGGAGGCTCTGCTCTCGGGGTGTGAGGCTACACCCAGTTTTGGCCGCCGCATGACTCACACACAGGCGGCTGCCACCTAAACCAGGTCCTTTCCACAGGGACTGGAACCAGCAGACAGGCCTTCCCCGCCCTGTCCTCTGCTGGTTTCAGACCTCCAGAGAACAGAGGCAAGGGGTCAAGGAGATGGGGGAGGAGAGAGGGGTCAGAGCTACAAGTCAGAGGCAGGGTAGCGGAGGCAGAGTTGGAGGGGTGTGGGGGCGGGCCACAGCCAGGGCCCCGAGAATCAGCAACCTCAACAAGGTGTCGAAAGAGATAGAGATGGGGAGATCGGGACGGCTTGGGGCAGAGGGCTGGGAGACGGTGTGGAGATGGGTGTATCTGCAGAGGAGCCCAGATCGTCACCGGGGATAAACTAACCAGACACACCAGTCCCCACCGGCCAGGGCTTTCGTGCCTGCCGGGCCTCGGGTCGGAGAGGAGCCACCTGTCTGTGCCAGGAGAGCTGGGCGAGGGGCGGCTGTCGCTGCTGCTCTGGTGCCAGGTGGCTCCCCCCTTGGGCTCGGGGGAGGCTCTGCTCAGCACAGCCGCTTCTCCCGGCCCCCGGGATGCGCTGCGATCAGGACGCAGCAACCAGGGGTCTGTCCTTCCAGAGAGCGGCCCCCGCCAACCGGCCCCACGGTGAGAGGGCCTTGTGCCCTTGGCCCACAGCCTCCATCCCTGGAGGAAGCCCTCCCTCAAAAAGGGTCCCCTCGCACGGGCAGCTGGGTGTTGCCCACGGGGAAGAGCGAGGCCCAGAGAGGCCACGTCGCTGTTCCACACTCTTCCTCAGCCCCTGGGCTTTCCCTTCGCCAAGGCCGGCGGGGATGGGGGCCCCGAGGGGAGGAGAAAAGGGGAAGAAGGTGTCTGGGGATGTGGGGCGGGGCCCTGAGCAGGAAATGAGCAGGAACCACGTCCCCTGCCTGCACTGCAGGGGCCACAGCCCAGAGCGAGGGGAGGACAAAGAGGAAATGACAGATTGGGTGGGGGTGGGGTGGGGGAAAGAACGAGGAATGAAGAACGGGCCCTTCTCTGGGAGGAGCCGGACTTGCCGAAAACAAGCTGAGCTGGGCCGGGCGGCCGGGACACCTGCGCTCACTTTCAGGGCAGATTGAGAAACGCACAGAGTGGCTGCTCCCCGCCCAGCGCGGAGCGAGGGCGGCCTGCAGCCGTGAGGTCGGTCCCTGGCCCTGCTCCTGCCCAAGTCCCCTCCCGGGCCACCCAGGTCCCACCGGCCCCCCTGGCGCCCCCCACCCTGCCTCCTGCTCCCTGGCGTTGCCCACCACGGCGACAGCGGCTCTCCGGCCCTCCGCTCCAGACTGGTCTCCCTCCGCACGAGGAGAGCAGGGGAATCCCAGACGACGGGGAAGGGCGTCCCCACCCTGAGTCTTCGCCTGAGGCCCAGCAAGGCTGCGAGGGGACCAGCGCCTGCACCTCCAGCCCGCACAGCCCTCCACCTGGAGCCCCTGAGTGGCCACCTCAGACTCCAGGGGGCCCTCGCCCCATCCCCTTTCATTCAGACCCAAGGGCCTGCCGTCTGCCCCCCCGCAGCCTCCCTCTCCTGTCCCCAGGTGTCACACAGAGCCACCTGCCTTCTCACGAAGCAGATTTCCACCTCGCCTGCCCCTCAGCCCCCAGCCACCGTCCCCGTGGGCCCCTCAGGACCCCCAGCAGCTCACGGCGGCCTCCTTACCTTCCTGGCCCGAGTGCTGCAGGTGCTCCTGCAGGTCGCAGCCGAATACCCGCTCCTTGGAGCCACCCTTCTTCTTTCCCTTCTGCCGAGACTTCATGGCTGGAGCCCCCGGCCTCCGGCCCGGCCACCTCCGGCCCCCGGGACCTTTGGCCTAGCGGTCCCCCATGAAATCCCAAGCTGGCCTCCGGGCTTGGCCCAGCCCCAGGGGGCAGGGCTCTGAACTGGGGGTGGAGGGTGGCCTGGGCGACAGGCAACAGCCCCGGCCCCCCGGGGCTCCCGCCGGCCACGCGGAAGTGGCCGTGGAGGAGGAAGTGCCAGGACCCTGGCACGAAGCTGGGTCTCGTGGCCGACCTGGCACTCGCCCCTCTCGCCTGCTCGGGCCCGGGGCAGGAAGCTGCGCAGCGCCCCAAACCCGCTTCCTGTTAGAGCATCTTTGCAACCACAGGGCCGGGTGGGGGAGGCCGCTGACATTCACATCCTCACCCACCTCGGGCCCGCTCATTGGCTGGGGCCACTGATGTCAGAGCCTTGGGCAGGTGCTGGCGCCCGGGCAGGTGACACGCCCTTGGCGACCAGGATTCTGGGGTCCCGGGTGGAGACCTGAGGCCAACCTGGGAGCGAGGCCACGCAGAGCCGTGCCGAGCACACACAGGGCGGGGTCGCTCGGGCCGGGCCCTGCTGGGATGTCCCTGAGCCTCGGCGTGCACACGGGTGACCCCGAATCCTTCCAACTCGGGCACCCCAGGGCACTCCTCTGGGGGCCGGTTTCTGTGTCTGCCTCTCCAGAGCACCCAGCCCCCCCCCCCAGGAACTCACGGGTGGCCACCCGTCCATCTTGTGGGTGTCATTCCTCTCCTGTCCCCTCCCGACCACAGGCCCCTAACTCCTCCCTCCCTGGGACCATAGGGGCGGTGGCGCTGAGACAGGGGAGAACAGGGTTTGGGGCTTACATGGCTCCGGGGGCAAGGAAGGGGCCAGACAGAACAGGAGTTTTCCATCTGTTTATTTAAAAACAGAATATCGCTTTGTATGTACAAATGTGCACATATTTACATGGAATGTACATATGAGGAAGCCAGATCCGAGGCCCCGGGCTGGCTGGGGGGCAGGGCGGGGAGTCTCTCCTCTGTCCCAGAGACCCAGGAGGCGTGAGGCCGGGCGGGGTTGGGGCACTCGGCCAAGGGACTCGGGGCATGTGCGTCTGGGAGGACCAGGCGGGAACAGGCCCCATCTAAACCCAGCCTGCACCCCGAGACACCGCCAGAGGAGCCCCGAGGGGGTGGCCCTGAGACCCCGGGGATGGAGATGGTACTGCCCCCGGCAGCTCCGTCGTGTACCCTGGACCCCCACCCTCTTTCCCCAACAAGCGAACCAGGAACCCTCGGCACCAAGTCCCAACAACCACCCACAGGGCACAGGCCACTGTGGACACCGCTAAGAAAAGAGGAGCCCAGGGGACCCAGGACAGACCCTGCCCCCAAAGTCACAACCCCGGTGGACACCTCCAACCCCACCGGCTCCAGGTCCCCCCCAGAGAGGCCACCTGGGCTCAGGTGCCCAGAACGAGCCTCCCTCAGACCCCCAGGAAGTCAGTCCCGGGGTCTGGGCTGTGCCCGGCTCCCACACAGACTGGCCTCGCTTGAGGTGGAAGCGACTTCATACAAATCAGAAGTCTGTTTAAGTCCTTTTCTTCTCAAAGTGTTCAGAACGTTGGTCCTCGAAGGGAGCGTGTCCGTGCAGCAGGCCCCGGGGCCGGCAGAGGGCAGGGGGCGGCTTCTGCAGCGGCGGGAGTCCCCACGCGCCCTCGGTGCCCAGTGTGGGAGCCCAGCTCCCCACTCGGGAGGCCAGGTTCCAGCCCCAGCGGTGCCCGCACACCTGGGGATGCCCGCCGTCTCCGCCTCCGTCTCCAGCCTCTGCGTCACTAATACTGCTCTGGGGTCTGAAGCAAACGCCCGTGTTCGCAGGCGGAGGTCACACAGCCACGCACACAGCACTCGCCACGCTGCGTCCCGGGCACGGCCACCCTCCACGCACTCCCCCGGCCGACACTCGCACACGCACACACACACACACGCACTCAGTGACCTGCACGCACGGCGCAGGGACGCAGCCAAGGGCCGCCCCGGCACCAGAGCCGGGGCCGGAGGGAAAGGTCGAGCAGTCCGTGGGGCGGGGGGGCCCGGGAGAGGGGGGCGCCCCCACGTCGGCAGAGGAGGCCCGGCCCGGGGGGGCGGGCCTGGGTCAGACCAGGTGCCCCCGCCCGTTGATGTAGATGCCGTTGCCCGTGGGCTTGGCCCGCAGCGTCCCGTTCTCCTGCACAAAGTGGCTCATGGCCTGCTTGATGCCTTCGTCGCCGTCCTCCTCCTCCTCCGCCCGCTCGGAGCCCGGGGACAGCAGCTCGGTCTGCGTCTCTATCTCCCTCACCGTGGTCAGCGTGGAGTAGCTGCGGCCCTCCGGCTCCTCGCTCTGCAGACCGAGGGCGGGGGCGTGTCAGGGGCCGCAGCCGGGCAGTCGGCCCCAGGGGCCCGCAGGGGCAAGGCGGGGTCGGAGGTCAGGCCCAAGCAGGGGTCAGGGGTCGAGACCGTCTAGGAGGCACAGGGGGCCCCAGAAGGAGCTGGGAGCAGGTGTTGGGTTGGGGACTCGGGGGCAGCAACAGCGACAGAGGCAGAGCAGGGGCGTGGGGCTGGCGGCCGGAGCCGGGCTGAGGCGAGGCGAGCGGGTCAGGAGGAGAGGGGCCTTGGACCCGGCCCACGGGGAGCAAGAGGGGGGCCTGAGGAGCGTGGCGGGGACACCGGTGGGGCCGGGGGCCTCACCATCACAGAGCAGCTACTGTTGTCCTTGAGACTATCGGGGTGGCCCTCGGCTCTCAGCCCTACACTCTCCTCCGGCTGCGGGGGCCCGGACATGGGGGAGGAGTCAGGACAGGGCTCGGCCTCTTCACACTGGCCTCCACCAGCCTCCTCCCGGACCACCGTCCCCCAGTTCCCCAGCCCCAGCCTGGGATCGGTGCTCACGGTGGCTTCCCTTGGAGCCCAGGAGATGCAAAGCAGGGGAGGCACCCCACAAAAGCACCCTGGCCCAGCCCCCGCTGGGAGTCAGTGGCCAGAGGGCCGTGCTCCTGGTCAGCAGCGGGGGAGGAGGGGGCACATACCTGGCTCCGGGGGTCCCCGTGGTGGGAATGCATCCTCCGGATGGAGTTCTCCCTGGTCAGGGTCAGCTCCTCCTCGCTGGGAAAGACACCAGTGGGTCAGGAGCAGAGGGTCGTGGGGGCCCCCCCCAGTGAGCCCCGCCACTGGGACACGAGGCCGTGGGGTGGTGCTGTCCCTGGCGTGTGACTGAGTGGCCGCAGAGTGCGTGTGGACGTGCAGGAGCGAGCACGCGCAGACACCCGGGCGGGCCTGCGGATCCTCATCCCGCCCCGGTCTCGGCTCCGAGCTCCGTCTCACCTCCCGAAAGCCTGCCCCCACCCCCACCCGCTGGTCCGTCAGCTCCCCCTCCCTGGCCCCAGCCCACCCTCTGCTGGCCCCTCTGTGCCCCCCGAGCAGCCAGGACTCACAATTTCTGGGTCATCTGCTGGGCCTTGCGCCGGTGGTACAGCGACATCAGCAGCACCACCACCACCAGCAGGCACAGCAGGAGCGCCGCGATCACGCCCACCACCACCACCGAGGCGGACACCACATCCACCTGCTTCCCCGTGGTCTCCTCGGGGTCTGCTGCTGGGGACAGGCCGCCGTCTGAGCTGGACGCTCGGGTCCCGACGCCCCCCCACCACTGTCCGCACGAAGCACACCCAGCACCACCCCACAGGCCACGGTCCCACCCTCCCCGCTGGCTCCAGCCCCCACACCTGCCCCGGGGCTTACCGGCGACCTCCACGGTGACCCGAGAGTCCCTGGAGGACAGCGCGTTGCTGACGTGGCAGACGTACACGCCGCTGTGCTCGGGGGCCAGCGGGGGGAAGCCCAGGGTGCCCCCTTCCACGTGAGCCCCGCTCGGCAGAGGCCCGTCCAGCCTGGAGGGTGGGGGAGCCGATGGGTGCCGGCCGGCCGGGCGGGCCAAGGCCGCCGCCGCCCGACAAGCCCAGACGGCCCTGCACCGCCCTCCCGCCTGTCGTCACCGCGCCAGGGCTGTTCCCACGGTGCCCCTCCCTCCCCCAGGCAGGCCTGGGCAGAGGCCCCCTCCCCCCCGCCGCCCAGCCTGACCCGGGCACCCCCCACACACGCGTGCCGTCCCACGAGCTCCCGCAGGCCCCGAGTCACCCGGCCCGGGGCACCAGGTACCCGGGGCGTGGCGTCTGCACAACGGGACACTTCATGCCGCCTGGGACCCGGCGTGCTTGGAAAAAGGGACCGGGGCCGCCCCCTCGGGCCGCACACCGCAGCCAGGGCAGAGCCCCGGGCACAAAGCTGCGCACCCATCACGGCCCCCACATGTGGGCCCCACCCTCCCGAGTCCCCGGGCAGCAGACCCTGGAGAAGGCCAAGCCCTCCCTCCGTGAGGGAACGGGCAGAGGTGGGGGCGGCCATAGGAGTGTGGGTTTAACAGCAGCTCCAATCAGGTATCGCTTTGTCTTGCCCACTTCAGGAAGCTACATACATGTATGCAACATTAATATTTCAGTGCTTCAGCATTCAAAAGTTAGAAAAAAAAAGCCAAGGTCTTTATTAGCTTATTCTGGGTACAAGCCAGGAGCATTTAACGACCATGTGTGTTCTTGTGTTGGTCTGAATGTGCACCCCAGTTTATCTGGGGCTCAGAGTATGTTGTCCCAGCCCATAATGAGGACACGCCAGCCTTAGAGGGAAGGACCCTGGTCCCCTGCGAGGCCGCGAGGCCCAGGCCCTTACCGGGTCCAGTTGTAGGAGGGAGGGGGCTGCCCTTCACTCAGGCACTTGAGCGTAGCGCCTTCTCTGCCCACCTGCCACAGCTTCCGGTCTTCCAGGCCCCTCACGGAGGCCTCGGCAAGGACTGGGTGGGAGGCGGGAGGAGAAACACGGGAACGACGGCTTTGAGCTTGCTGTGCCTCGAAAGGCCCCCACGCCAGGCCCCACCCTGCCTGGAAGGGCCCCCTGCAACCTCTGCTTCCTCCCCGTCGCGCCAGCCCCACTGCCGGCCGCTCGTTGCTGGCAGAGCCTCACCACAGACCCTGCCCTCTCAGGGCTCAGAGAGTCCACAGTGGCTGCCCCTCAGGGCCTCCTCCGCATGCCCCTGCTGGCCCCCAGGGTGCCCAGCAGAGCTGGAGCTCAACAGTCCGACTGCTCCATTCGCCTCCTTAGCAAACGTCGGTCGAGGACCAGCTTTGTGCCAAACGCTGGGTTGGCAGCAGCAGCAACCCGTGGCCTCCCCCACAGGCGCGAATGCAACGCAGGGAAACACCTGTGGTTCCCTGGGCGCCTTGCCTGCACCTTCCCTGCACCTAGCGGGGCGCCCTGCACTCCCGGTTCCTAATTCCCACTGGAGCCCTGGAAGCGGGGTGACTGCACTCCCAGCCTAGGGAGGCCGAGGGGCAGCTGGTAAGCCGCAGCGCCCGGGCAGCTCCCAAGGCTCCCTCTGGACCCAGTTGCAGGTTGACGCGTGGCTCTCCCAGCAGCCCTGTGAGGCAGGCGACTGCCTTTGTCAGGAGCGGGGCACTGCAGGTGGGAGAGGCCCGCGGCCCTCTGGGGCGGCCCGGCCCGGCCCGGCCCTCCCCGCGCGGGCTGGCGTTCTCTCAGCCACGTGTCACGGCCCCGGGACCCTGCCAGCCGGCCTGGTACGACTCGGGGTGTCCCAGTGTCTCGCCCATTTTCTTGATGCCCGTGGGGCCCCCGGGCCCCCAGCACTCACAGGCCACTCGGAGGACGTGGGTGATCCTCTGGTCCTGCAGCAGCCCCGGGTGCGACACCACGCAGGTGAGCGGCTGCCCGTTCATGCTGCGGCTGGGCACCAGGTGGAACTCGGAAGTGACCGCGGCCGAGCGGGAGTGTGCGAAGGAGCGGTTGTACATGGTGCCCTTGACCTCCGTGTCCCAGGTCACGGTGGGGGCCGGGCTGCCCTCCGCTGTGCAGGAGGCGGCCAGCGTCAGGCCCTGGCCCTCTTCCAGCGCTGGGCCGGGGTTCAGTGAGGGCAAGGGAGGCACTGCGGACAGACAGACGGACAGGAGGCGTGGTCACACAGAGGCTGCTCCACCGGCCAGGCAGCCCCGCCCCTCCCCGCTCAGCCCCTCTCCTTGCGCCCAGAAAGATACCAGAGGAGTGGTGGGATTTGGTGTTTTCTACAATAAGCTGGGCCATTTTTGAATGAAAACAATGAAGTAATTTAAAAACAAACCAGATCACATGTATATAATAACAATAATAACAATAATAGGCGTCATTTATTAAGCACTTGCTATACGCCCAGCATTATGCTAACTGCTTCACGAATGTCATCTCGTTTAGCCCTGCCAGCACACCACTGAGCTGCACAGAGGCCACCGTCCCTGGTCCGGAGGTGGGGGCGGGGGCTCGGGGGGGCTGAGGGACGTGTCCCTAGACCCTAGACCAGCAGCTCCCGGAGCCGAGGCCTAGGTCATGTGCGCGTTTCTTGGCAGGGCTGGTGGGTGGAGGGGCAGACGCCAGCCTTCCCCGACTTCGTGCGGGCAACAGCCCCAGGACAGAGTGGGGAGACCTCGCTCAGCCGTAGGTCTAGGGCTTCCCTTGACCGCACCTGCCCACAGGGCCAGGTGACGCTTTCAAGGACAGCGGCGGCTCCGACCGCACGCACTGAAGCTCCAGATCAAACGGCACTGGCCCTACCTGGTCATATCTGGGCCTGCACGCCCGCTGGAGGGAGGCTTTGAAAGGGAGTCTTTAAATGTCGTGGAAACCAGTAAGTTCAGCTTGGAGAGGAGAGTTGGGTGGGGCGGGAGGAAGGCCTTCTGCTCTCTCTCTCTTTTTTTTTTTTTTTTGAGAGAGAGATTCTCGTATGTGCCCTGATCTACGTGGAACCTGCAACCTTGGCGAGTCAGGGACCATGCTTTAACCAGCTGCGCCACCAGGCTGGGGTCTCCGCTCTTTGCAATGTGGGCCGCTGGGCAGTCGCCCGGTCCCAGCCACAAGGAGGTGGGACAGGCCCGGGAAGGCATCGGGGCGTGCTTGGAGGCTGGGGAGGGGGCGGGCTGGGGCACAGGTGAGAGAGAACCAGCGGGCTGCCGTGTTGCCCCACAGGTTGGAAGAGACCGAGGGGCAGGTTTCAGGTCAGCGGGAGGAAGCGCTGCTGACGAAGGGGTTCTTCCCCAAGGCTGACCCGGCTGAATCAAGTCGCTGGGGTCACCTGGAGGTTGCGGGGGGGCGGGGGGGGGATGGGCTGCGCGAGGCGCCCTCAACCTCCGCTGCTACCCCACCTCTTACTCCTGCGCCCGCCCCGCCCCCGCAGGCGCCCTGGGGCCTCCGCCCGGCAGCGCGCTTACCCAGCACTCGGAGCTTCAGCTGCGCCTGGAAGCTGCCGGCGGGGAAGGTGCTCACGCGGCATTCGTACTCGCCCTCGTCCGCCTGCACCGCGTTCCGCAGCAGCACCGCGCCGTCCAGGGGGTTCCGCGGCGGCGGCGGCTGCTCCACGCGGCCCTCGTAGCCCGGGCTCACGTGCAGCCCGTACTGGGCGTGCAGCAGCGCCAGCTCCCGCAGGCCCTCGCCCCCGTCCAGGCGCACCCAGGCCACCTGCGCCACCTGCTCGTCGGGGTCGCCTCGGTAGAAGCAGGGGAGCCTCGCGTCTTGACCCAGCACCACGGTCACCAGGTCCGCGCTCTCCAGCGCGCCCGCCGCGCCCCGGCCTGCAGGGGCAGAGAGACGGCCAGGGTTAGGGGGCCCCGCCGGGCCGGAGAGGGAGGGGGCGGGGGCGCATCCTGAGGATGACAGTGAGGGGGGCCCTTGGGGCCATTACCTCACTAGCACCACAACCACAGGGCATTCCCAGCAGGTAGGCGTTATCATCACATGCAACAACTGAGGAAACCCTGACCGGGGAGGAAAGGACTTGCCTGAGGCCACGCCCAGGAGGAGTGAAGCGTCACATGCTCCCCTGCCCGGGGTGGGGGCTGCGACCGACCCAGGGGAGACCTGGCCTCTGCCCTCAGGGCGCTGGGGGTCCTGTGGGGGGGGGGGCACCACGGACAAGCCTGTCCCACCCAGGGGAAAAGAGCGCCTGCGGGAGGTGTGGCCGGGAGCCGAGGCCACAGCAAGGGCCTGGGTGTGTGGGCAGAGCCCACCCTGCAGAGCATCCTTCTCGAGGCTTGAAGAGGACGCCTGGATTCCCAGAGAGAGGAAGGTGTCCTGCGTGGGGGGGGGGGGCCTGGAGGCCGCGGGAGAGGAATGAGCAAATCCCCCCAGACGGGAAGGCCGGCCGCAGGTCGTGGAGGCTCAGGGCAGATGCGCCGTGGGCGACAGGGTCCGCCCGGGAGCTGCAGCCAGAGGACTAGGAGGCGGGGACAGCCCAGGCGGCGGGTGCACCCGTGGGGCACAGCAAGCGGCACTCAGGGGCGGCCCTGCAGCCCCGTCGGCAAGGAGGGCCCCTCTCCGGCCCCGTGACAGCGCAGGTGGGGGCAGACAGGGGCCCAGGTGGGGCAGCCCTGACTCAGTGCCCTGCGAGGAGGGGCCAGGCGGGCCCCTGGCTGGTGGGTGGCGGGGAGAAGGGGCAGTTCCTGGGAGAAACTCGGCAGGACCATCACTGCCCGGGAAGAGAGACGACGGGCAGACCCAGACGCGATCCACACCCCTGCCGTGCGGCCCTATTCCCACGGCCCTGCCCGGGACGCCCTCCTCTCTCTCGGGTGGCTGCTGCTCACCCCAGTGGACGCCTCCTGGAGCCCACCCCCACCCCACTGTGGGCGCAGGCTGCTCACTGCCACCCCTGCAGCGGCTCCCCCGCCCCCGCCACACACACACACACACACACACACACAGCGCTTCATCCCACGGGCTGTGCCTGCCGCTCCCACCAGCTGAGCTCCTCAGAGTGGAAACTGGGTCTCACTTCGCTCTCGGAGCTCGTGGCCTGCATCTGGCCCAGAATAGGCCGCTGTCGGGCCACCGGGTGAGCGATTACGTGCGGGAGCGAGAGACAAGCAGAAGGTGGGCAGGGGCATCGAGGAGGAACCAACAGCCTCGCTGGGCTGGGCAGGGAGGGGTGGGCAGGGCAGCCTTTGACAGGAGGGGCCGGTTAGCTGGGTTTGCTGCAAGGGAACCAAGAAGGGGGTGGACAGGGCAGGCATGGGGTGGAGGGGACAAAGGCGCCCCCCCCCCGGTGGGTCAGAGGGTCCTGGTGAAGCAGAGCCTGGGGCAGAGGGAGGGTCCCCGCAGCCCTGCTTGCACGGGGTGGGGGCTGCTGGGGGAGGAGGCTGCCGGGAGCTGGGAGGGCCCCGGAAGGGCCGGGACAGACCTGCAGGGCTGGATGCCAGGGCCCTGAGCCGCCCGAGTCGGCGTGGGTCCCACCCAGCCCAGCCCAGGAGTCCAGCAAACCACGTGCGCCCTCCCCAGCACCTCCCGTCCACCCCGGAGGGGGCAGGGCCGCCAGGTGAGACCGGGGGGGGTGGCCACAGGTAGGGGCTTCCTGCACCTCGCCCTCTGCTTCCCACGCCGCCGTCTGCGCCAGCCACCGGGACCCGAGCCCGGCCCCAGCGGGACACTGGAGCCCCGGGAGGACGACTTCCAGGGTGGCGCCCGAGTGTGCTTGTCATGCACACCCCGACACTTGACAACCACCTGCCCCCAGCTGGTCCCCCACACTCTCCCCCAAATCAGTCCCTAGGGCACGGCGGCACGGAGCAGCGAGCGCACGCCTGGCCCCACCCTCGGGTCCCTGCCGGTGAGCCCCCGAGACCCACGTCCCCAGGGACCAGCCCAGACTTTGCAGTGAGGCGCCCAGGGCAACGGGGGCGGTGCCTCTGGATTTCTCCCACAGCCCCTTGCCCCAAACCCGGTATTTGGGGGAAGCACCTCAGCTCGTGGTGACACCCGCCTCCACACACGCACACACGTGGAAGAAGGGAGCCTGGGCTCGGGTGGAACCAGAGCAGCCAGAACGGCCTCCCCTCCCCCGCCCAGGGCCTTCCCGGTGTCAGCACGATGATGTCACCAGCGCGCAGGAGACACGCTGCCTGCCCGGTGAGGTCACGGTGCGGGCCAGGCCCACCACCCTCCCCCCGCGCCTGTTTGCTGAGGCTGGTGGACTCTGCTGGCAGGCCCTCCGCCCTCTGACCCCCCAGCCCTCCACCCCGCAGCCCCAGGACGCTGGTCAGGAGCCGTGGTGATTCAGACCTGCTTCGGAGCCACAGCCGCCACCAGCCACACCTTGCGCAAGGAGGGAACAGGCCCGACTGGCCGGACGGGTCCCTGCCCAGCTTCCCGCACCCGGGCCAGGCCCCCACGCCAGCCTGCTCCCAGACGGGCCCTCGGTCCCCGGCTGCCACTGGCTGGCGGTTCCCCACCCTGAGCTTGGCCCCAACTTCCCCGTGTGTGAGAGGCCCGCTGGCCTGTGGCCTCAGGAGGGGAAACTGAGGCTGACAGCTTCAGAGAGTGTCTCTGGGGAAGGAACCTCTTCCTTACAAGGGGTCTGTCCCCATCGGCATCCCCTGAGGGTGCAGTGGGGGTCAGCAGGGAGGGAGTGTGAGTTCTGGGGGCCTGGGCGCGGGCCGCGGGTAGAGCCTGGGGCTCTCTGGCTGGTGCCCACACACTGCAGCCGCTGCCTCGCCTGCGGGGGGCGTGCTGCCCGGGAGGGTCCCGTCTGACCTTCCGGAGGGTGTGTGTGCCTGTCTGTGCCCAGGGAGCCGCTCCGGGCGGCTGGGCGTGTGGGTGCGGGGCCCAGGACTCTGCGCGTGGCGGACACTCGGGGTCCCTGTCTCAGCTGTCGAGGTCGGCGGTGCGGGGCTCCGGGTCTGGCCGCAGCACCTCCCCGGCCGCCCTCCCACCTCAGCCCAGGGTGCAGGCAGAGTCGGCTCAGGCGCAGACACCCAGAAACGAGGTCGCCGTCCCCCCAGGTGACGGGGAGTTGCCATCGAGGGCTCCCCGACAGAACGGAACAGAACGAGACCGCGCTCGGCCCTGCCCCTCAGGTCCTCACTGGGACTCGTCCCCCCGAGCCGCCAGCTGCTCCCCGGGCCCCCAGCACCTCTGGCCCCACAAGGGCTCCTCTGCAGCCACTACGGGAAAATCCGCTCTGTCTCCAGGTCCCCGAGAAGGTCCTCGGGCGTGGGTGTGGCGGAAGGGAGCACCCCGCCTGGGGCTGGGGCTCCTCACCATGAACCCTCCCCTCCCCTCAGCACACAGCCACAACCTCCCCCACAGAGGGTGGGGAGACGACGCAGGTGAGGCTGAAGTGAGAAGGCACCTGGAGGGGCCCTGAGGCCCCCCATCCAGGACAGGTGACACGAAAAAGCCGTTCTCCTTCCCCCTCCCGCACTGCCGTGGCCCTGGAGTGCTGAGGGCCTCTGGAAACTCGGAGCCTCTCACTCCGGCTGCACCCACCTCCCTCCCTCACCCCCCATTGTCCTAAGCCCCCCAGCTTAGTGAGAGCTTCCCGATCCGGGCAAAGCGCCCACCCACTGATTAGAGTCTGGGGGGGGCCACACGGATCGCAGAGAACAATGGGGCAGGGCAGGCCTGGAGGCAGCTCCGCTCTGGCCCAGACGCACAGATAAGTCCCCTAAACCCCCCGGAGCCAGTCTGAGCCCGGCTGAGTCACCCAGCAGCCACACTGTGGGTGGGAGACCCAGGATTCAACTTCTCCCAAACTCCCGAGATCCTAGCCACCCCTCAAATCCTGCCAGCCACCCCCCAAGTGTGGCCAGCTCTTCCCCCGCTCAGCTCTCAACTCATACAGATTGTAAAGGCACGGGGGGGGGGGGGGGGGGGGGCGGGGCAGGGGGCAGAGAACTGTGGGGAAGGCTGGGGCTGAGCTTCCTGCCCCTCCCTCACAGCCCTCCTGCAGGGGCTGGCTGCCCCAGGTCTAAAGGTCACCTTCTCCGTTTCAGCTCCGTTCTGCTGAGCTCCTCACCTTCCCTCCTGACTCATCTCCCACCTTCCCCACCCCTCCCCTCCGCCTAAATCTGGGGCAGAAATGGCTGTGTGGGCCTGGCTGCTGCGGCTCAGCGGATCGTGAACTGGAAGGTCACCAGTTTGATTCCCAGTCAGGGCTATGCCCGGGCTGCAGGCCAGGTCCCCAGAGGGGGCACCCGAGGCAGCCAGCCTAGGTATTCCTGGGACAGTGGGCTCTGCTGCACCCTCTCTGTGGCAGGGTCCGTCCCCTAGCACAGCCCCTGAAGCACCAGGGTGGGACGGAGGTCCCTGGGGCCACGGGGCTGCTCCGGGTCTGGGTACATCCTGCAGGGAAGGGCCTGCCCCCCCGCCCCGCCCCCCCCTGTGTAACAGCAGTAGAAAACCAGGGATGGCCCCTCCCTTTCTAGGAAACCAACCCAAACAAAAGGCTGGTCCTCATCCCCAGAGCACAGACCTCAGAATTCAGAGAACCCCTCACCCTCTGACCCCGGGGGTCCAGCTGGGGCCCGAAGAGCCAGGGAGAAGACCCTGCCGGAGGGGTGCCGGGGTGCCGGCAGGCTTGGGGGGGAGGAGGAGGGGACCTCACCCGGAAGCTCGTCCCATTACAGAGAAACAAAGAGCTGCGTGCTGCGCCTCCCAAGCACACTCCTCTCCCCGCCAGGGGTGGGGCAGGGCCCCGGGGCGCAGCGCTCTCCTGGCCCCGCAGTTGGGGGTGCGACGTGCTGAGGCAGAAGGTGGTGGTGCCTGGGGAAAGCTGGCCTCGGTCCCCACTCAGAGATGCAGCCGGGCCGCCCCCCTTTGTCACCGCAGCCAGACTGACCTCCCGGCTGGACACTCCCACACACAGGCTCTCCGAGCTGGGAAGCCATGGAGACCATCAGGTCCTGCCTCTGGCTGTCTTAGGTGCCCCCGGCCCCCTAACAGATTAATAGCTGAACTGGGGCCAGAGCCCAAGGCCTTTTCAGGGGCAAGAAACAGTCCAGCTTCCCGGGAGCCACTGAGGAGATGCCTGAGCACAGAAAAGCTGGACGACGGGGGTAGCAGTGTGAGGGGCCCCGCTGGTGCTCGGGCCGGGGCCTGAGGTTTGCACCCTGGCCCTCGGGGCGCCCGCCAGCCCTGTGTGTGTGACAGCACTGTGGTGCCTGGCTGGGCACCAGCCTGCAGGACCGTCATGGGGCCAGGCTGTCTCCCTGTCCACAGCCCCCTTCCGCCAGGCACTGGGCAAGGTCGGGGTGATGCCCTCCCTGGAGGGGGCCTCCTCTCCCCTTCCCCTGGCTTCTGTTAGGAAGAACAGCTCTGTGCCGTGGAGAAAGACTCCAGGGACCCTGCCCTGCCACAGGCATTTGTCCTGGACTCAGAGGGCTCGGAGCCGGCAGACCCGGCGGTGACCGGCAGGGCTCCCTGGCCGGCCTGCGTCTCCGTCTCCCTTCTGTCCAGCGCAGGAGCTGCAGCTGCGAGCTCTTTGATCCCGGCTGAGTCCTGAGACTCAGCATCTCCACTCCTGAGTGTGGGCAGGTCCTGCAGGAGAGCGGCTGAGGCCCTGGCCCCGGCAGCTGGGCCCCGCCCTCCTGGCCTGACCCAGTGAGGAGGGTAGTCTGGGGAATGGAGCTTAGGATGTGGGGAGCAGGGGCCAACCGCCTTTCAGTTTTAAGATCGGAGGAGAGCAGCCCCACCGCCTGCACGTCCAGCCCTTGACAGCTTTGGCTGGGGACAGGGCGGGGACGATGCTGGCCCCACCGGACAACCAGGCTGCTCCAAGGACTGGGAGTCAAACTGTCCTATGAGCAGGTCCCCAGGCCCCCAAGGGGGCTGCCTCCGCTACTCATCACCCTGGGCACGGCCCACGCAACCCCACCGGGGTCTCCTTGGGCGCAGCATGCACTCTGCCCCCATCTGAAGATCAGGAATCCCGCTCACTTATATGTGCTTTCCATACACCAGACAGCAGCAATACACGGCATCTGACTCAGACAATGGGGAGCAGGGACGAACTGGAGGGAACCACACCTAGCTAGACAGGGTTCCCTACCCCAGGTCCCCCATCGTCTGAGGAATCACCTCATGAGCCCGCCATGCCTCTAACAATGAGTCCAGGGAGAGTGAGGGGCCGTACCCCCAAACAGGTGCCTGGTGCTGGGACCCTGGGATGTCGCGGGCAGAGGAGAGACGCCCTGTCCTCCGTCTGGGCATCGGGCATCCTGCACTCCCTCCTGTGACTGTGGACCAGCTCAGCCTGAGTCAGCCTGGGCGCCAGTCAGCAGCTCCAGGCCCAGCGGGGAGGGGAGGGCCACTCCCAGAGACCCCGAGTGGAGGGTCCCCTGTCCCTCCACACTGGTCCCCTCCTCCCTTTCCCCCCACCCCCGAGGCAGCTCCAGCCTCGGCAGCAGTCATCAGGGCCCCCAGACGTGGTGGCCTGGCCCAGGGCAGGAGGGGACACCGAGGGGAGCTGGCCTGGCCCTTCTGGGGGCGCGACCGGCAGCCGGGGTGGGAGAGCGAGTGGGTCTCGGTGCAGACTCGTGGGAGGGAGGGCGTGGGTGCCTGCACACCCAGCCCGGGCTCAGCAGCGAGGGTCCCGGCGGCTCCGGGAGGCCTACCTGTGAGCGACGCCAGGAGCAGCAGCGGCAGCCAGAGCTCAGGCCCCCACATGTCGGCTCCCAGGGACAGGGGCCTCGGTCCAAACGCAGACCTGCCCAGCGTTTCCGAAGGTCCGCCGAGTGCTCCCTGGGAGCCGGCTCGGGAGCTGGAGAGGGCGCCGACCCGGAGGCAGCGGGAGTCGCAGAGTCCTCGGGCGCCCGCGCACCCGCCCGTCCCTCGGGGGCTCCTGCGGGGGGACCCGGCCCGTTCTGCCCACCCCACTGCGGTTACCCCAAGGAGCCGTGGTCGGAGCTCTGCGCTCCCCCAGAGCTTCTTCCCACGCTGTGGCCAACAACTACGGTAGAAACCTGGGAACCTGCTCAGCAGGTCAGAACAGGTGCGTCTCTGGGGGCTGGGCCTGGCACGGAGACGCAGAGCCACCGCCCCCACGGCCCGGGCCAGCTGATGGGTGCTGGGGAGGGAGGGGAGGGGCTGGTGGGGTGGGCTCCCACCGTCAGCTCCGGGCTTCAGCTGGCAGTGTGTGTGGACGGGGCTGTGGAGAGAGGGGCAGGGCAAGGGGGGGGACGGGGAGGGCAGCAGCAGGCCCTTGTGGCCCCAGGAGGGAAGGAGGTGCGGGTAGGAGGAATAAGGCTCTTGTGGGTGGAGAGGAACCTAAGCACCCCACACCCTGCCAGCCTTGCTGCCTTCCCGGGGCCTTAGCATCCCCCCAGTCTCCTGGGGGGGCAGGTGGGGGGGGGGCTCAGCTTTGGAGGCCCAGACTCAGGGACGGGCAGAAGTGGGGACAGCCCCAGCCCCGTCCCTAGTCCCTCAGATGAGAAGCAGCCGAGAGAACAGAGGGGGTTGCTTGCAGGAGGACCTCTCCGGGCCCACTCAGACGCCGTGTCTCCGAGGCGGGAGGCCACTTCAAAGACCCCTAAGAAGGAACCTGAGGGGCCCGCACCCCACCCCTAGGGAGGAGACGCCAAGGGACTGACCGGAGTCAGCCCCCAGGTCCCTGGCCTCCCCAGCGGGGCATCGTCTGGGCACACCTTCCTGTTACCTGGCCAGGAGTCCCACAGGTGCAAGGGGTCCCTTCCCACCATCTCCACGGTCACCTTGCCCATTTATCTCGTGATACTGGACCTCGAGAGGACGATCTTGATTTAAACCGTGTCCCCCCGCTCTCCCTTGGCCTCTGCTAGGCCCTTTATTATAGTTTGTGCACCTACATGCAATTTGTGTGCATCTTATCTCCTTAACTAAATTGTCAGCTTCAGCTCAGGCAGCACTGATTGAGGCCTGCTGTGTGCCAGGCAGCCAGCAGGTGTGTGAACCGAGGGACAGGACGACAGCTGTCGTCTGTGAACCAGAAAGTCAGTCATCCACGCCGGGCAGCCCCCAGCACACAAGGGACAGAAGACCTCGTCTTAAAGGCGCGAGTCCAGGACGGCAGGCAGGGGTGTCAGGACGGAGACCCCTGGTCGGCAGCTGGGACCGGGCCCTTCCCTGCCCTGCACCAGGACCCCACTCCGGCCCTAGATCCCGGCTCCCAGCCGTGACCATGCAGTGGCCTCTTCCTCAAGGGAGCAAGGGCCAGGCGGGCTGCCCAAACTGCCCGGTTCCTGCCCACGTCCACCTTGGCGAGCCCCTCTCCTCTCAGGACTCGGGGTGGAGGGAGGGTTCCGGCTGGGGAGCGGCCGCACCCTGATGCTGCTTTGAGATCCCCGGTGGCAGGCAGGGGTGGGCAGGGCCGGGGGAATGGGAGGGGAGCACCCCACGTTATAATTACCACACGCTGGATCCTATCGCATGGTTCCAGAGCTGCTCTTCCCCTTCCCACGGACGCACCTCTCAGGCCCAGGAAACCCAGGGAAACCGAGGCACGGCCAGGGAAGCAGGCCCTGCGTCTCCATCAGCTTTCCTGCTCCTAGCACACCTGCGCCCCTGCCACAGTGCTGCTGGTCCAAGAGCCACCCCGGCCCCAGCCACACGGAGGGCAAATGGAGGTGGGACTCCACAGGTGGTGTGGAGGCCAGGAGGGACCATCATACTTTCACGGTCCCTGTACACAGCAGAGGTGGCCTTGGGGGAGGAGGGTCTTTCTCCCCCTCCCTCCATGTGCCCCCACCCCACCCCCTGAGCTGCAATCCAGTGCCTTGGGGCCTTGCTGGGGGGGGGGGGCAGGGACACGTCCTCATACTCAGGCCTTTGCGTCCTTTATCTGGGGGGAAGTCTGTGGAAGGCAGGTTCCAGGGTACGGGCTGCAAGGAATGCTGGCTGGGGAAGATTCCCAGAGCAGGGCCCCATCTCATCGAGCCCCATTCCCCTCATGCCTCCTCCCACCCTCCTCCCACCCACATTCCGGGCCCTAGAATGGGAGCAATTCACACCGGGTGGCATCTTCAGCACAGACGCTTGTCTGAGCGGCAGCCGGAGTGCCTGCCTGCATTCATCCACCCGGCGAGAGGGAGCACCGCTCGGTGCCAGTCCAGGGGGGTCGGGGCCTTGCGCCCGGCCCCCGCCCTCGGGGAGCGCTGGGTGAGCAGAGACAGCGACGGGAACCGCGCCTCCTGGTGTGCTCCCGGCGAGTGAGCGGCCCCCGCGTCCATCCTCAGCCGTGGGCACGGGTGCGGGTGCTCGTTAGCTGTGCGTGTCCCAGCACCCGCCTGTGGCCCCGCTGGCCCGTGGCAGCCACACACCTGAGCTAAACCGGTTGGAGTGGGTTATGCTGAAAGTTTTGTTTGTGTCAATGGGTCTTAGAGGTGAGTCAGGCAGGGCCGGGGTGGGGTGGGGTGGGGGGAGGAAGAGTGAGAGTGAGGGTCAGACCAGTGGGTGGCGGGCGGGAGGGGCTGGGTGTTGGGAGGGTGGGTTGGGGGCAGCGGGGCAAGCTCCCGGGTGAGTAACATCCTGTTTGTCTGTGGTGAGATCCCAGGTCAGAGGAGGGACACGGCTTCAGGAGACACAAGAGCAGTAGCACATCAGGGTGGAAGCAGCTGGATGTGCGTGGGCACGGACAGGTCTGCGGTCCCTCCTGTCCAGCGCTGCTCCTCAGCTGCTTGTCGCCTTGGCTTCTGCACTTCGTACAGAAGGGGCTGGGGTGCCGACTGGCATCGTAGTGGGAGACTAGGGATACGGGACTTGCTTCCATCCCCTAGGGGCCGCAGGCACCCATGGAGGGGCGGGGAGGGAACCCGTACAGGACACGGGATCCCAGCATCTTTTCCTCTGCTGAAAACACCTGTTCTCCCCTCAGGCCTGAGTGCCCCTGTGCTCGGTGTCAGGGTGACGCCCTATTCCCCACGGGACCCCATGTGCTGCGCAGCCACATCCTGCGGACGCCTCGATCTCCAGTTTCCAGCCCCTTCCTTAGTGACCACCACGGCTCCCGGGCACCTAACAGCATCCATCAGAGCTTCGGGGTGGAATCTGCAAAGGGCCCTAGAGCCAGGCAGAACCACCTGGGCAGCGGGAGGTGGCTGGACGGGACGCACAGGGCCCGGCTTCTCAGCCCAGGAGCGCTCTGAAAACAGTGTCACGAAGGTCAGGGGCCAGGCAGTGGGTGCAGAGGCAGGTGCCTTTATTCCTTGGTCCCGGACTCGGGCCAGGCTGGTGCTTTTAGGAGGCCCTAGGGAGAGGCCCTGGCTGGTCCCAGGCAAGAGTAGGGGCCCTCATGGAATCAAAGTCTCCCCAGTGGGGGCAGCAGCAGGAGACAACACAGTGAAGAGGAGGGGAAAGCAGAGGCGAGGCGGGTTCCTGTGGCCATGGTGACAGTGGATCCTGGGAGGGGCCCCATGCGGCGCTCCCTGCAGCCCGACTGTCCCCAAGGGGACATCCTGGGCTGGCACCAGGCCCTGCAGCTTCTCTGCTGGAGGTGGCGGGGCGGGCTCCTCTTCCAACCAGAGATGGCTCATCTGGCCCTCAGGTGCAGCCCCCCAGCCACCCCACCCGGCCCCCCAGGGGAAACCCCCTGGGGCCCCGAAATCCGGCTTCACTCCGGCTTCACCCCTGCACCAGACCTGGGGGTGGTGGGGCAGCTGCAGAGCACAGCAGGTCAGTAGGCAGTACAGGGCACTGCAGTGTAAGGAGAGTGACCCCACCCTGGGCAGCACCCCCTACATCCTAGGGCAGTGACAGATCGGAACCATGCTGCTGGGAGGTCAGCCAGCCACAAGCCTCAGGGAGAAGACTGGCTTTCAGACTTCAGCAGAAAGCATGAGAAGTTAGGGGTTTGTTAGACTTCCCCATGAACTGGGAAACAGGGTCCTCCATGTTGGACTCCAGCGAAGCGATGGCTGGCGCAGAGGCTTTCTCCGCTACGACGGAGCCGCGGGCTTAAGGCGCACATGGGGTGCCGGTCCCGGCAACCCTCCCGGTCCTCTGGCTGTGCCTCCTGAGCATCCCGCCCGCGCTGCCTTCTCGGACTGACGCAGGATCGAGTCAGGGCGGGCAAAGCCCGGCTGTGCTGCCGGACCGCTGGCCCACGCTGGCCACCTCTGCGGCTTGGGCCATCGAGGTGCAGAAACCGGAGGCCAAGGCGGCAGCGCTCGCCCCACGTACAGCCCAGCTCCGGGACGCAGGTCCAGCTTCGGTCCCGCCCCGCCCAGCCAGAGCGGGCCTCTGTGTGCCCTGCCCGCCGTGGCAGAAACCAGCCGCTTGCATCCGGGCCCCTTCGTTTCTCGCTGGGTCCCGGGGGGACAGAGAGGAGCCGCCCAGGGGCCCGGCTGGAACGGGGAAGATGCGAGGCGGCCGGAGTCGGTCCTCGCCCCGCCCCTACTGCCCCCCGCTCCCGCGCAGCTCACCAGGGCGGCTCCGGCCCTTGGCTCTGCTGCCCCCCAGCGGCCAGGCGGAGCACGAAGGTGGGGCTGCTGCGGACAGATAAACGGTGCGAGTCTGCGGCCGCAAGGCGGGGGCGCCCCTCCTGCCCCCGGGAGCCCGACACGGCCCCTCCCGCCCCGCCGGCACCTAGCTCGCCGCTTAGGGATGCGGTCTTTCTAAGATCCTCTGCCCCGCGCTGCCGCAGGCAACCGGCTTCCAAGACTTTCATTCACCTCGCACAGCTCCTATCGCCACGGTAACCACGCTGCCCGGGCTCCCGTCGCCACGGTAACCGGCACTTTGCGACCTTCGGTTTGCGGCGTGATCGCGCCGGGGTCGCGTCGCTGCGCCGGTTGCTGGGCGACGGCGGAGCGAGCGAGCGAAGCTGGAGACGTCCGCTGCTCGGGGACCCTGTGGAGGCTTCTCCGCAGCACCCCTGCACCCCGAACTATGGCGGCCGCGTCCCCGGGCAGGGCGGGGGGCTCGCGCTGGACATGGCGCCCGGTGGCCCGGGACGCGCTGCTGGCGCGGGCCTTCCACTCGTGCACTGAGCTGCGGGGCCGGCTCTATGTGGTGGGGGGCCTCCTGAGCGGCGGGGCGACGGAGCCGAGCGGCGACACCGTGGTCTTGGACGTGGTGGGGGGCCTGGCCGTGCGAGAGGGGGCGCGGGGCGGCCCGAGGCGCAGCCACCACGACGCGGCGGCGCTGTGCGGGCGCTGGCTGTGCACCGTGGGCGGCTGGGACGGGGCGCGCCGCCTGGCCTCGGTGGCTGCGCTGGACACGGAGCGCGGGGAGTGGGAAGCGTGGACCGCGGAGCCCGGCAGCCGCCCCCCCGCCGGCCTCAGCGGCCACACCTGCACCCGCCTGTCGGACCACGAGCTGCGGGTGGCCGGCCGGGAGGGCGGGACCCGCACTCAGCGCCGCTACGGCAGCATCTACTCGCTGAGGCTCGACCCCAATGCCCGAACCTATTGGTATGGCCCCATCCTCCTCCCTGGGCATGGCCGAGCTCTCCTGCTACCGTCCCGTCCCTGCCTGCTTTCTACCCTTGGCTAAGGGGTGGGAACCGGGCAGGACAGCGCGCAGTTTCCAGAACCCCGACTCAACCTGACCCGTGCGTGCCCGCAGCTACACGGAGGAAAGCTGCCGCTCGGCCTCCCGATCCGGGCACTGCGCCGCCCTGCTCCCGACCCGGGGGCCCCGCCCAGGCCACCAGCTTCTGCTCTTCGGGGGCTGCAGCTCAGCTGACCCAGAAGTAGCTGGACAGTGGGGTCGCGGGAAGATTAAGGTACTGTTCGTGCCTTGCTCAGGGCGGGAGGCGGTTAAAATCGGGACGCTGAAATTCCTCCAGTCCCTTTTCTCCCCCCAGGAGGAGCCGCCCCAGGCCCCTGGTTTGATGGCACAGCTGGGAAAGCTTGTGAGCATCAGCCAGGGGTCCCCGCAGGGGCCCCGGGGACTTCGGTATCACTCCTGTTCTGTGGTCGGGCCCTTTGCTGTGTTATTCGGTGGAGAAACTCTGACCAGAGCCAGAGACACCGTCTGCAACGACCTCTATGTCTACGACGCCCGTGAGAGCCAGCCTTGCGGCTGAGGACTGAGCGGGGAGCCCGGAGACCATAGGAAGACAGCGGGTAGTCGTGGGGTGGGGAGAGAAAGAATTAGCTGACAAGTTTGAGGAATACGCCGAGTATCTGGTTCTGCAGAGGCCAACAATCAAGTGAGGTGGGAAACCAGGGACAAGCCTATGGTCTTGTTAAGAGCCCATCAGTGCCAGGAGCCTCAGTGCTCCGACCCGCCTCTCTCAACAGGCACTTCCCCTGCTCTGTGGTTCCGTTTCCCATGTGCGGACCGGGCACTGAAGCGCGTGGGCCACCGGACCTGCCTTTGGAACGACCAGCTGTACCTAGTGGGCGGTTTCGGTGAGGACGGCAGGACGGCCAGCCCGCAGGTCTGCACCCTGGACCTCTACCTCTAAGGAACCATGCCAGGTGCACAGTCAAGCCTCACAGTGTTATTACTAGAGCTGCCTGCCTCACGTCAGATGTTTATTAAATTGCAATGTAAGAGCCAGGACTTGTGTTTGCATCTCTGGGGCGAGGGTAGCCAACAGCAGACATCTTTGTGCGCAAGGGGAAGGAGAAAGTGTGGGTTTCCTCTGGTGCCGGGAGCCGCAGGCACCCACCAGTGCTTCCCCTGCCCCAGCGAACCCCACCCCCACGGTGGGAGAAGGCTCCAGGCTAGAGCTCAGCATTCTGACCAAAACATTTAATTAACAAAAAAAAATATTACAATAGCAGAGGAAATAATAATAAAGAGAAATGAAAAGAAGGCGGAGTCAGGGCAGGAAAAGATGCAAAGGCCTTGGTCCCTAGGAAACCAGCACCCCTGTGGAGCCAGCCTTGGCCCCAGCCCCATCTGCGTTTTCCTGGGCTGGCTTCTCCTCCTCCCCCATGAGGCGGATGTTGTGCTTTTCCCGGAATTCATTTAGTTCTTTTCCCTTTGCCTGAAGCTGCTGGGTCAAGGTCTCGATGATCTTCTGAATCTAGAGGGCAAGCAACAGACATCACATCATGTCCCCCACCTGGGGGGAGAGCGGCTGGGGGAGTGGGGAAGAGGGGACACCTCCGACCCCTGACCCCAGCCTAACCTGGCAGCAGAGCCCGCACACTTGGGGTGACTCCCGTTACTCCTTTCTCAACCACGATGGTTCAGGAACCTCAGTGCGCATGAGAATCACTTGGGCTGCTCTTGTTTTTTTAAGATTTTTATTTATTTATTTTTAGAGAGAGAGGAGGTGAGGGAGGAGGAGAGGGAGGGAAGTATCAATTGCACGGGCCCCACCAGGGGTCCTGGCCTGCAACCCAGGCATGTGCCCTCACCAAGAAACGAGCCAGCAACCTTTCGGTTCACAGGCCAGTGCTCAGTCCACTGAGCCAACCAGCCAGGGCCGGGCTGCTTGTTTTTAAAATGCCTCTTCACTGGCCATACCTCCAAAGGCTACACATCAGAAGGGGGCCGACAAGCCACGCGTCAAACCGGTCCTCACGGTGATGCAGGTGCAGGGGTCCGTGGGGTGCACCACCGGAAACCCCGCCCTCAGCGTGCCCCCCGCCCCCTCCCCGGTCTAGGAGCTGGGTCCTGGGTAGCAGCAGAGCACAGTCTGCAACAGGAGCTCCGCCCCAGGCTTTCCCCTGCCCGTCCCCTAAAGCCCTGGCTGCCCCTCGTCGCCCAGACCTCTCCTCAAGGGCCCTCGCTCACCTGCTCCTTGTTGCTCTCCAGGGCGGGCAGCACCTCTTTGACGGTGCGCTCCACCAGCACCCCTCCAACCATGCGGAAGCACCTGCGGGTTTCGTCTACCTCCTTCAGGGTGTCGATCACCAGGCTGGGGTGGACGACGGGGCAGGGTCTCAGAACAAAGGCCCGTGCTGTGCAGCCCTGCCCCCCAAAAGGCCTTCCAAGTCCCTACCATCAGCACCTCTGGCTGCCTCACCTGTGCTCATTCAGCTCCATCTCCAGCTCGGCCGCCTTGGATGCCAGGCCCCGCTGCTCCTGCCGAAGGCGGTTGAAGCCAGCAATTACCTAAGGGGAGAGAGACAGGGAGAGGACACACCATGGAAATGACACAGGGTCAAGACGCCACACAGGACCTTTACAGAGTTGCGGTGGGGGACACCTGCCCAGGAAAAGGAAGGGACCAGGTCTGCAATTCCTGCTTAGCTCTGCCTGGAATGCCACGCACCAAATATGGCCTGCTCGCCTGTGCCTGCTCCGTGTGAGACCCCTGCCGGTCCACCTGCGGTAGCAGCTGGTGAAGAGCAGGCATCTGCAACAGGGATGGGGTGCAAAGCCACAGGCGCTCTGACAGAGGAGGGGAAGGCCCAGGCCTCGGTATTCTAGAAAGATCTCTCATGTAATTCCACAGTCAGAGAGCGAGTGGATTAAGCGGGAGCCTCCACCTTCTCTCCTGAGGAATGGGGACGGTGGTGCCCACTCCCTAAAGCTCACAGGCAAAGGGGTCAGACAAGGCTTTGTGGTGACTGCCCCCGCCTGGGCCTGCCCAGCGGCCAGCCCCCTGGTGAACTGCCGCACGACACGCGGGTTCCTGCAGAGCTGCCATCCACAGGGCCCGTGCTCCCAGACCACAGGGACAGCGACCTTCTCTGTGTCCGAGTCTGCCCACGGAAGTTTGGTCTTGGGTGGAGACACACACGGGCAGAAGTCAGAGGGAGCTAAGACACCTGGTCGTCCTTTGTGTGAACTAGTTACCTGACTTTTCAGTGTTCAACCGTGCCAACTACCCACTGCCCTTCCACAGCACCCCTTACAGAGAAGGAACTTGAAGCTGCCCACACACCCCCTCTGCGGCCTGCGCGCCCCGGACGGCACGGCCCCCTGGGGGGCTGCTGCGCTAGCTGCAGCCTGCAGGGCGAGCATCGGGGAGCGGGTGGGGCTAGAAAGGGCACAAGAAAGACCACATGCTGAGACCACGGTACTTGAACAGTAAAAAGTAAATAAATTTAAACAAGAAACATCACATGTAAAGGCTGATACGTGACACTACAGCCCCTCACTGCCCAGAGACCGTGGAGAGAAGGGAAGCTCTGCGAACCGGACCGGGCACCAGCGGCACGGTGGGCTCCAGACCTCGCAGCGCTCCGGGGGCTGCGTCTGCAAAGGCGGCACGGAGCCAGGGGGAGGCGGGCGCGGGTGGGGTGTTGGCAGCAGCAGGTTTCACGTTGTCTCTGCCGCTCACGGGCTCAGGACCTTGGACAGGCGTCGGACATGCTGGCTGCAAGCCGAGCCACCAGCAGAGCACTTCAGAAACACGAACACCGGGGCCCCAGACAGCTGCGCGGTCACTGGGCATGAGGCCCAGGCCCTAGCATTTCTAGAAAGATCTCACGGTCGTTCTGTCCTTGGAGGGCCGAGGTGCCTACTTCCTAGAGCTTCTCTGCCATGGGGACCGGTGGCGTGGACGGCCCTGCAGGCAGTGAGGTGTGCTCCTCACTGCCACGGCCTTCCTTGGACTCTCCGGACCACTCCCACCAACGCCGACTCTCTCTCGCGCACACCCCCCTCCAGTCTCAGGATGCCCAGGCGCCTGACCCCCCTCTCTGTGACAGTCCCTGCCACCAGCTCCCTCTGCAAGCTCGCACACAGCAATGTCGTCCCACGGCTGACCTGCCCACCCTGCCCCCCTTCTGCTTGCGGCCTCAGGAGCCCAAGTGTCGCCCACCAGGGCTCGCTGCCCTCTCCAGCCCACCCTTTCCTCTCCATCTGCTTCGGTCCCTCAAGCCAACAACGGCCCTGGAGACCCAGCACTGCTGGGCCGGCAGCCCCACTCACAAGAGTGGCCTCTCCACGGTCAACACCGTTCCATCCGAGAAGATCCCACGATGAAACCAGGTTCTAGAGGTTCCCACAGCACCCAAACCACAGGCTTCTGGGCGTGTGGTTGTTCGACTCATCGATGAAATCGGCTTACCAGTCAGTGTCTAAAATCTCTGAGGCCCGACCTTTTTGTCCCAAATTAGTAGGAAACCACTCTTTGATTTAACGGAAGTCAAATGTTTTTTAATGTTCTTCAACCATTCTTGCTAATTAACAACTCCTATTTCCTCTTGGTCCAGTTTACAAACGATTAATCAAATACCAAACTAAAATTAATCTACTTAAATGTATGAGTTACCCACAGTTACTACGGAAAATTTCAGCCACTAGTGCGCTTCAAGGAAACAAAATCTCTTAGCAGCTAACTGCAACTTCACCGTAACGTGAATGCAGAACAAGCTGACCTCAGCCTGCCCCCTCCGGCCCACCCAGTGACGAGGACAAGAGGCTGAGCCCCAGTCCCAGCGTCTGGCTCTGAAACACAACTCTGCTACCGGCCTTCTCCCCACCAGCCAGCCCTCCTCGGGCTGGCTGTCAGGGGCAGAAAGGGGCAGGCCATGCTGCCTCTCTCCGATCTATGGAACCATCATCTCACACAAACATCTCTCCCGAAAAAGAATCCAATGAAATTAAACTACCAACTTTTTATCCTACTCAAAGTAACTTCACCCTAGCCACTACAGAGAGCTCTTTATAGTCTCATGACTGGCATGTACACATTATTTTATGCAGCACATGGTTTTCTTCCCCCAGCTTTATTCAAATATAAAATTCCACTGTGCAAATTCAGAGCATACACACACCTTCCAGGGCGTCCAACCTTGCAGAGTCTCAGGGCCACACTGGAAGAAAAATTGTCTCGGGCCCCACATTAAATACACAAATGCAAATGAAAACTGATGAGCCAGAAAAAGTTTTTAGGTAAATTTACGACTCTGTGTTGGGCCACATTCACAGCCACCATGGGCTGCACACAGCCCAAGGGCTGGACACCCCGGTGACAGTGCAAAATGGTGACCACAATAAAGTCAGTCAAAAACACACCTGTCACTTTACACAGCCATCTATTTCATTTTGGGACGAGAATATTCCAGGTCTCCTGTCTCAGCGACCTCCGCGCACGCAGTGCAGGGCTGCGGCCCGGTCACCAGGCCGAGAGTCACGCCCCCAGAGCCCACTCGTCTCCCACCTGCGCGCCCGTCCCCGTCAACCACCCCGCTCCCCCCGCCCGCCCACCACCGACGCGCTCTCTGTGTCCGAGTGAGGGGTCTGCAGACCCCACGCTTCGTGAACGAGATCGTGCGATGTCTGTCTGTCTGGGACTTACTTTCACGTAACGTGATGCCTTCGAGGCCTGCCCGTGTTGCTGCAAATAGCAGCACCTCTTTGTTTCTTGTGGCTAAGTCGAGTTCTCCCCTGTGTGTGCTGCTTTCTCTGCTGATCCCTCTGCAGGAGCAGCTTTCTTATTTTAAGGGCTAGAGCGTTTACACTCTGTTCGTATATTTCTTTAGAATGAACTGTTCCTCCATTAGGTTTTTTTAGACTGTTTCCAGTATTTCAGTAATAAACAGCATGATTTTAGATATCTGGACAAAAAGCACAAAATTTCAGAGCCATGGGGGGACTCCTGGTCAGGACGGCAGCGCAGGCCGACACGGCTCACCTCTTCACAGAACCCCATCACGATCACAATGAAAACACTAAGCGGCCACCACTCTGAACCGAACCGCCCTCCACGGGGTGGGGTGGGGGGGCGCGGCACAGACCGAATGGGCTGCTCCTTCACCTGTGTGCGGTGAATGAAAACTTGGGAGGGGTATCTCAGGAGCAAGGAGTCCCAGCCCCACACCAGGCCCCCCAGCCCAGGGTTCCAGTGCCAGGAAGAGAAGTCCCCACAATTGCTCGCTGCAAAACTGGCGGGGACTGAGTCAGTGGCAGAAACTGCTGGAGCCCAAGCAGTTCCTCTTTTTTAAAAAAATATTTTATTTATTTATTTTTACAAAGGGGAAGGGAGAGAGAAAGAGAGGGAGAGAAACATCAGTGTGTGGTTGCCTTTCATGCGCCCCCCACTGGGGATCTGGCCCACAACCCCGGCATGTGCCCTGACTGGGAATCAAACCTGCAACCCTTTGGTTTGCAAGCCAGCGCTCAACCCAGAGCCACACCAGCCAGGGCAGCAGTTCCTCTTAAAGAGCCCACACATGGATTCAACTACTCAGACTCATTCCCTCTGAGCTCCAGCACTGAGGTGGCAGCTTGAAGGGCACCGGTGCCATACTGGGAGAAACTGGAGTGTCTGGCATCAAGGTGAGCAGAAGCCATTGTCCCTTTTCTAAACACCCCCTAACAGACCTTATAGGCTGGTGCCATATCTGAGACTCCAACAACCTAACACTATTAGACCTGCCTTGGAGATCCCTGAGACTCCACCCCACCCAACTTATTAGGCCCACCCAACCTGTTTTTCCATATGAATGGCTAATCCTGGCTCCTGCTACACAACTTCCTACATCCTCTCAAACAAGCAGCAGCCGGCCTCAGTGAGCCCCAGGCCCACAGCTAGCAGCCTGGATTCACAGCTTGGCTTCACCTGGGAACCTCCAAGCCCAGCACAAGGAGCAGCCATCTCAGACTGCTTTAAGCTCAGGCAGGGTGGCCCCAAGCAAAACACAGGTGGGGGCTGACCCTGGCCTGCACCACCTGAGAAACCCCAGGGCCAGTGCACCCAGTGGACAGCTACAGATCATGTTAGAGCACCACCACCTGCCCCTGCACAGCAGATCCTCCACAGAGAGCGGAGACTGGGGGTCAGTGGTCACAGCTGGTCCTCGCAGAAACTGACCTGGGTAAATACCTCCCACTGATCGGCCAACAGCAACCAAGGCTCAACCACAAGAGGAGGGTGTACTCCGCCCACACAGAGGGAGCACCCAGCTTGGGTGACAGGAGAGGCTGTGTCACTGGACCCTACAGAACACCTACCACACTAGGCCATGTTACCAAGGGAGTCATAGCAGCTCTACTTAATACATAGAAGCAAACACAGGGAGGCTGCCAAAACACAGAGACAAAGAAACATGACCCAAATGAAAAGATCACAATTCCAGAAAAAGTGCTAAACAAAATGGAGATAAGCAACCTCTCAGATGCAGAGTTCAAAACACTGGTAATAAGGATGCTCAAGGAACTCAGCAAGGACCTCAGCAGCATAAAAAAGATCCAGAAACAAAAGATACACCGACTGAAATAAAGAACAATTTACAGGGAAACAACAGTAGAGTGTATGAAGCCAAGAAATCAAATCAATGATATAGAACATAAGGAAGCAAAAAAACACCAATCAAAACAAGAAAAAAAAAGAATCCCCAAAAATGAGGATTGTATAAGCAGCCCCTGGGACAACTTCAGGAGGTCCAACATTTGCATCATAGGTGGGCCAGAAGGAGAAGAGAAAGAGCAAGAAGTTGGAA
The DNA here is from genome assembly GCF_004126475.2 of Phyllostomus discolor. Lineage (NCBI taxonomy): Eukaryota > Metazoa > Chordata > Mammalia > Chiroptera > Phyllostomidae > Phyllostomus > Phyllostomus discolor. The sequence goes on along the minus strand of NC_040916.2, from coordinate 27,459,893 downwards.
ATCTATGTGAAAAAATACTGAAAGAAAACTTCCCTAATCTGGTGAAGGAAACAGTCACGCAAGTCCAGGAAGCACAGGGAGCCCCAAACAGATGGATGCACAGAGGCCCACTCCAAGTCACCTCATAATGAAAATGCCAAAGGTTAAAGATAAAGAGAGAAACTTAAAAGCAGGAGGACAAAAACAGATAGTTACCTACAGGGCAGTTTCCATAAGACTGTCAGCTGATTTCTCAAAAGAAACCTTGCAGGCTAGAAAGGGTTGGCAAGAAATACTCAAAGTCATGAAAAGAAAGGGACCCATATCCAAGATTGCTCTACCCAGCAAAGCTGTCATTTAGCATTAAAGGGCAGAAAAGGAGCTTCCCAAACAAGGAAATTTTAAAGGCATTCATCATCACCAAACCATTATTTTATCAAATATTAAAGGAACTTATTTAAGGAAGATCAAAACTATGAATAATAAAATGGAAATAAATACATACCTATCAACAACTGAGTGAAAAAAAAAACAAACTAAGCAAACAAGAACAGAAACAGAATCATGGACTCGGAGAGCATTTTGATGGTTGCCACATGGGAGGAGGGTGTGGGGGACTGGGTGAGAGGTGAGGGGATTACAAAGGACAAACAGGGCCCTGGCTCCTGTGGCTCAGTGGACTCAGTGCCAGCCTGTAAACCAAAAGGTTACCGGTTTGATTCCCAGTCAGGGTACATGCCTGGGTTGCCAGCCAGGTCCACAGTCAGGAGCATGTGAGAGGCAACCACATACTGATGTTTCTCTCCCTCCCTTTTCCCCTCTCTCTAAAGGCAAATAAATACAATCTAAATAAGTAAATGAAAAAATATTTTTAAAAAAGAAGTACAAATAGGTAGTTACAGAATAACCATGGGGATGTGAAGTACAATGTAGGAAATGGAGAAGCCAAAGAACTTACAGGCACAACCTGTGGACATGAACAATGGTGGGTGGGGGGGCATTGTCTGAGGGAGTGAGGGTGCTGGGTGGAGGGGGGTAAGGGGCAAAACCAGGATAACTTAATAGCATAATCAATACAATATAATTTAAAATTTTTTCACATCCATCTCTTGAATCATACTCCCAAAAGTAAGACAAATGAGTCAAAAAGGTGGTAACGTGACTTCGGCCCCCTTGCCCACTGCTGTGAAGCTCCCTCGAGATGGACAGATGGGTCTGTGGTGCTACCAGCAATGTTATCACCGTGCGTGTTTCCCCAGAGACCTGATGGTGCTTTTATTATTTTCAACTTAATGGTTTTTAAGTAGGAAGAGATCTTAACCCCAGACTACGCACACCCACCAAATTCTCACAATCCGTGCGCTTCCGTCCATGGCCCCTCCCCCAGGTTCCTGCTGTCCCCCCGAAACCCCGCCCCAGCTCTGCACTGCCTCCAGGCGTGCCCCTCAACCCACTGTCCACAGTGCAGCACAACTGACCTAGAATTTAAATCTCACCACATTACTCCTATACCCAAATCTTCGATGGCTCCCACCGCTCACATCAGGATAAAACCCGAACTCCACACAGCAGAAAGAAGTCCCATGACGACCTGGTCCCTGCCAGCCTCTCCCAGTCCGCCCAGCATATAGCAGATCGTCAATAAGCGGCAGCTGCTATTACTACAGAACATCATGCCCAAGTGCCCTGTGGATACATAACTTAAACTCAGGTCACTCAGAGCTGAGTTGATCCTCCTTTACCCCATTTTAAACGGTTCCTCTCCCGGTCTCCCTTAATTCCGCTACAGACACCGCTCTAGCCCTCCAGGCAGAGAACCCTGCTTCCACTCTCAACACACTCTTTCCGGTCAACGGCCGAATCTACTGCACCTACCTCAGCAATTTTCTTGGGCTCACTGACACCCCCCTGGTCTGGGCCTCACTACTTCTCGCCTCAACCACTGCCACAGTCTTCCAAACCGTCTCCCTGTTTTTGGACTCTCCACATCCACCCCATACACCGGTGTCATTTTAACTTTCCTAATACTTGATGACATACAAAAATGTTCACGATATGTTACTAGGCTTGAAAAGCAGATGACAAAACAGTATATATTGTGTAATACTAATTTTATAAAATACATAAATATGTAAAACATACATTTCCTTTCATCTACACACATACAAACCCACTAAAGGTCTGTATACTCTCAAATATACTCCAAAACAATAAGAACAGTTCTCTCGTGATAGCAAGATCATGGGTAATTTATTTCTTATTTTGTTGCTTTTCCTGAGTTTTCTACATTTTCCACAATGCACATATTTCACATTGTAACAGAAAACAAATCAACAGTACAACATACCCTTCTGTGACTGCCTCACTGTTCCCATTGAAAGTCCCAAATCTGCCCTGGCTGGCGTAGCTCAGTGGATTGAGCGCAGGCTGGGAACCAAAGTGTCCCAGGTTCGATTCCCAGCAAGGGTACATTCCTGGGTTGCAGGCCATAACCCCCAGCAACCGCACATTGATGTTTCTCTCTCTCTCTCTATCTCTATCTCCCTCCATTCCCTCCCTAAAAATAAATAAAATCTTAAAAAAAAAAAAAAAAAAAAAGTCCCAAATCTGCCCTGGTCAGAGCAAACCCTGTGAACCGGAAGGTCGCAGGTCTGATTTCCGATAAGGGCACGAGCCTGGGTTGCAGCATCCATCCCCAGTCAGGGCACGTGCAGAGGCAACCGATCGGTTTCTTTCCCTCTCTCCCCCCCACTTCCCCCGCTAGCTCTAAAATCAGTAAGCATGTCCTCTGGTGAGGATTTAAAAAAAAAAAAGTTAAGATGTCCCAAAATCTTTGCCATGCAAAGATTCAATTTACTTTCAGGACCTTTTCCTAATGCACACCCCATGATTTAACTGAACAGTCACTGCACTTCATGTCCATCTAGGCCTTCCCAGCTCGCCCCCGCTCACCCTAGTTCCACCAGCCCCCGTTCAACAGCACCCAGTCCTCAGGCTCAGCTCCAGTCTCTCTGATGGGATCGTGTGAGTGAAAAAAAAAAAACCCCAAGCAGGTCTGACTGTCCAGCCCCTCAGTGGAAAGCCGTGCTCTTCCAGACGCTGTCGGTAAGTTAAGCGAAGACTCCGAAAACTCAGAGGACACCACACCCTACTTCAAGTGGCAGTCGTTAAATGACAGAAGATATACAAGTCCAGTGTCCAGCACAATGTGTTACTGCTTCCATCTCGCTGTGGCTCAAATGTGCAGCAACCAGAAATCTTGTATTTTTCACCCAGTGATCTCTACAGTCTCAAAACTCAGTTATCACAATTCTTGAGTCTCTTCTGAGGGATTCTCTCTCTCCACGACCGTTTGCTTCTTTTTCCACTTTCTGAACAAAACCCTAGATGATTTCATCCATAACCATGGCTTTGTCTACCATCTACAAGCTCAGAATTCTCTAACCTATAGCTCCAACTCAGATTTCTTCCTGTAACTCAAGATTTATACATCTAGTCACTTACTACATGTCTCTACCTGGATGTCCCACAGGAAGCCCTAACTTAAAATCCTACAATAAACTTATTTTCTCCCCACAAACTTGTTCATCTTCTTATAGTCCCGATGGCACCAGCATCCACTGAAGACAGAAACCTGAAAAACATCCTAGATTCCTTGTATCCCTTTTTCTTCACATCCAAGTCTTGCAGTCCATTCCAAAACTTGAGTCTACCTGCCTCCCACACACATCAGGCAGCTTCGTGCCTGAGTGCTTTCAGGCACACTGTCCCCTCCACCTTGAAAACCCTCCACTTCCTTCCTTGCTTGACTAACTTCTCTCATCCTTTAGAACTGCACTGAAGGAGCACTTCTAGAGAACAAAATAACCAGCATTTACAAACACACACTGCATTCTGGTCACTGGGCAGAACACTCTGAATGCATTGTCTTGCCTCATAATCACAACGCCGTGATGAGCCAGGGACCGTTAAGTCTTAACAGGAGGGAAAGGGCAAGAGCAGTAGTAACTCCTGGGTGGTGGCAGACATGAATAGTAGAAATGTGATCCACACACACGTGTGTCTGACCCTAGTGCTCTTCCTATGGTCACAGCCCCCCCCCCCCACCTTACATAGCTTCTCTTTCCCACCTCCTCCTCCCCCAATCCCATAACCTCATGCTCACTAGGGGTCCCTCCACCACCTGCCACAAATAAGGGCCTGTGTGGGACGCTGTCAACCTTATGGCTTGGTTTGTCTTTTCTCAAAGGGGTCTGTGAGCTAACTTTATAACAAGGCCTATTTCCTTCTTCTGTTTCCCAGTACCCAGCAGAGTGTCTGGCACATGGCAGAAACTCACAAAGCATTAGGTTCCTCTCCCTTTCCTTTTCCCCCGTCTGAAACTCTCTTCCTCCCTCCTCAAAATCCTATAGCACTTTATACCTCTTCTGCTTCCTAGTACCATTCTGTATGGTTTATTTTCCCCAAACAGACTAGAACTCTTTGATGGCAAGGAAGGGGCAGTTTTAAAAACCCTCATGCAAATACCTTTGCCTCTGTAACTGTTCAACAAATAACCGGTAAAAGAATCCATAATTAAAAGAGCTATTGTTTAATTATGCTTTCCTTTCTCTTATGAAGATTTCTTTTCATCTCTGTTAAACACTAGCCAAGGTTGGCAAACCATGGTGCCCAAGCACAAAGGGCTTTCTGATTAATTTATAAAATGTTTCCCGATGTTAAGCACAGGAAGGAAATGCAAACTCGGTTTAGAAAAGGGTTTTTGATCTCTAAAGAAACTCAATCTAATGATTCCCGAAATCAAAGTAGTAAAAACGCAGGACTTATGCAGTGTGTGCGTCACGTGGCTCTGCAGTGACGGCGACTGTCCACTTACTTTCAGGGTCAGGTAGCCGACTCCACGGCCAGCCCCAGACTAATCCCCTGGGTTTCCTTAGGAGCGGCCGTGCCCAGCCACGGCCTGTGGCGGGCCGCGGAGAAGTAGGGAGAGCGTGGACCCAGCTCCCACCAGATCCCGGCGTCTTCCCAGACCCTGCATCTCAGGGATCCCTTCCCGGGGGCTCTCCCGGCACCCGAGGGGCGTGGCTTTCTCGGCTCTCCGGGCCCCGCGGGCTTCTCCAGGACCCTGCCCGCCCCGGTGCCCCTGCGAACGCGGGCCTGGAGAGAAAACCTGCGGCAGCTGCGGGGGCCCCCTCTGGACCCAGCGGGCTGCCCTCTGGCGCCCTCTCCGCAGCTCACCTGCTCGGCCGACACCGCCCCCTTCCCCGCGCCGCTCCCGCTGCTCTTGCCGGCGCGACCGCTGCTTTCCGCCATCTTCGCCGCTTGCGGGGCTTCCGGCGCGCGGCGCGGCGCTTAGGTCACTTCCGGAAGCGGGGCTCCGCCTCCTCGCTCGGAACTGCCCCCCCCCCCCCCTTGTAGACTCTCCACGTCGGATGGTGTTAGCTGTGTCTACATGTAGGACCTGCTCCCCGAGCCGCGGGCGTGGTGACTCCCACCAGCGGTGCCTTCACATGTGCCACGGAGACACCACCCGGGGGGGGCAGGCTGAGCAGAGGGGGGTGCGGGGCGCGATCGGCGGAGGGGTCGGGGTACCGCAAAGATCCTGGGTATGCGATCCAGCTGTGCAGGTGCACGGTCCAGAGGGGCGGGGGCGGGGAAGTTGCTGGAAGGTGCCTTTTGGGCTGCAAGAGCTTGGCAGAGGACAGGGCTTCAGGTCAATGCGAGGTCGCTGGAAGTACAGGTGACTTCTGTCTTCCCACCTCATCGTCTCTTCCTGTGGCCCATAATTACTTAAAGTGTGTTTGGAAGATTGTTGGGGGCGGGTTCTTCACCGGCAGGGCCTCAGTTCAGCCTCATGGTGTGAAGCGAGAAGTCGGAGAACTCTGGAAGTGTTGCATGAGGGAGGGGTCGAGCCTCGTCTCTTGCCTTCCTCAGGCTCAGCTTCCTGGTCAGGGCTCCTCACCACCTGTCCCTTCTGTGGCGCGGACTGCGGATACCTCAACGCTCAGTACTCTGTGCTCAGTCAAGGTAACATGTTTTGTATCCTCAGTGCCTGGCACATAGTAGATGCTCAATAAATACTAAATGAATGGTGATGGGAAACAGTGGGGTACCCACCATCCACCGGACATGTGATGGGCAGGTCATTGTGAGCACAGAACCAAAGGGAAGCCCAGCTTTCCTGCGCCCCACTTGAGCCCCTTGCTATCGAACTTGGGTTTCCCCACGCTGGGAAACCTGAGTCCCACCTGCACCATTCGCAGACCCAGAGCCATGGCTAACTCCTCTTCCTCCTGGGAAATGCCCCTGGTTGCTGTGTGCCAGGTAACATCCACACCAGACAAGCAGCAGAACTTTAAAGCTTGTGCTGAGCTGGTTCGAGAGGCTGCCCGATTGGGTGCTTGCCTGGCTTTCCTGCCAGAGGCATTTGACTTCATTGCACGGGACCCCGCGGAGACTCTACACCTGTCTGAGCCGCTGGGAGGGACCCTTTTGGGAGAATATGCCCAGCTTGCCAGGTATCAGGAAAAGGGGGAGGGAGGGGTCTTCTCTGTTGGGCAGTGTCTGGATTGCTGGGTGTGAGGGTGGAGCTTTGGGAAGAGTGCCAGTGTCCACCCCCCACCCAGGGAATGTGGACTCTGGCTGTCCTTGGGCGGGTTCCACGAACGTGGCCACGACTGGGAGCAGACGCAGAAAATCTACAATTGCCATGTGCTCCTGGACAGCGAGGGTGAGACCTCACAACCCTTTTTCGTTTGCCTCTCGCCAAGCTCTTCCACCTAAACGAGGGTTCTCCAGAATCGTTGTCTTTGCTCTATTTCCATGGCCAAGGGCTCCTCCTTGGGAGCAGAGGGGCTACATCGGGCTTCTGGAGCATCAGCATCGGATACTCCTTCTCCTTCCTCCTCTAGGGTCAGTAGTGGCCACTTACAGGAAGACACACCTGTGTGATGTGGAGATTCCAGGGCAGGGGCCGATGCGCGAGAGCAACTCCACCATGCCTGGGCCCAGGCTCGAGCTGCCCGTCAGGACACCAGCGGGCCGGGTGAGAGCAGTGCGGGGAGGAGGAAAGGGAACCGGAGGGCCAGGACAGGAGTACCTCGACGTGGCCACACATCGAACATCCCAAGGAGCAGGGCAGGGGGTGTGGCTAGATGCCAGGACAGACAGGACGGTTCTTTCATTCCAGGTCGGTCTGGCTATCTGCTATGACATGCGGTTCCCTGAACTCTCTCTGGCACTGGCTCAGGCTGGAGCAGAAATACTTACCTACCCCTCGGCTTTCGGGTCTGTGACAGGTCCGGCCCACTGGGAGGTAAGAGTGCCCCATCAGGCCACTCGGGCCTTCTCGCCACCTTTTCCCTCCGCCCGACTGGTTAGATTTTGTCCGCCGCCTCAGCTGGTTGGGAAACTCACTCCTAAACCGCTGCCTCCCTCTCGTGTGCTCAGCAGTCAGTACCGTGCGTCAGTCCTTGGCAACTACAGCTGGTCACGGTGGGTAGGTTGGCCTAGCACCCCCCACCCCACACACGCACCAGCTGCCACACGTCTCCCCAGGTGCTGCTGCGGGCCCGTGCCATCGAAACCCAGTGCTACGTCGTGGCAGCAGCTCAGTGTGGACGCCATCACGAGAAGAGAGCGAGTTATGGCCACAGCATGGTGGTGGACCCCTGGGGAACGGTGGTGGCCTGCTGCTCTGAGGGACCAGGCCTCTGCCTTGCCCGAATCGACCTTGGTTACCTGCGACAGCTGCGCCAACACCTGCCTGTGTTCCAGCACCGCAGGCCTGACCTCTATGGCAACCTAGGTCGCCCCCTGTGAGCTGGCGCTGCTGCACGGTGTAGGTGGGACGCAGGCGCACCGCCCCTCACTGGGAGGACCGCGACCCTTCCGAAGGAGCGCAGGCTCAGCTTCTTGGGAAAGTAGGAAGTCACCTAAGCTCAGATTTTAGTTTCAAAAAGGTGGAATTTTATACAGTCACTGTTTATTTCATGAAAACTGAAATTATGCTGAGGGCTGAGCAGCACTAGCATTGAAAAAAATATAATCATCATAAAGTCTGTGTCTGGACACCTCCTTTGGGAGCTGAAGGAGGAGATGGTGTTGTGCCCGCTGGACTTGGCCCCGGTTCTAGGCCGCTGGCTCATCAACACGCCTCCTCCCCAGATGAAAGTGCAACACTCAGTGCATGTGGACGGGGAAGGACAAAGAGGGCCGACACCGAATCACTTCGCTTTCCCCTGGACGCCCTTTGCCCGAGCCAGAAGCAAGCAGGGGGAGGGCTGCAGGGCACCTCACTCACTTCCACTTGCTCGGGGAAAGCAAGTGGCATGCGCCCCCTCCCCTCTTCAGGGGGAGTGTTTGCGCCTCAGCACCCCCATCCCCCCAGCGTGTGCACACACGCCTGGCTGGGAGGCTGACCAGGCTGATCCAGCTCACCCATCCTCCGGGAAGAGGGTTAGGCCGGGGGAGAGGCGGGGCTGAGCCCGGAAAGGGAGGGAATGGGGCAGAGAGGAGCAGCACCAGAGGCCAGGAGAGAGTGGAAAGGGCCACAGCTTCTTTTTAAAAAAACTCTATAATTTGGGAGAGGATGGTGATTAATTTCCAAAAGACACTTCGGTCTCACCTTCCACACAACACAGCTTCCTTACTCACAGCCCTTTAGCGAGTCAGACGGACATGTGAGAGCCCCTCAGGGCACCGGACGCAGCCTTCGCTCCGGCCCCTTGCACACACTGTCCTACGGACTTGGCTCCTCCCTGCACACCTGTCTCGGGGCCGGGGCGAGGTGGCTGCAGACTCATCGGGCTGAGTGGGAAGGGACACGGGAAGCCCAGGCACATGGGTGCAGGGAGGGGTGGGGGACACCACTTCCATTTTCCTTTGTCTTTTCCTTAAAAAAAAAAAAAGGCAGGGGTGTGATTGGTTGGTTGGAAGGGGCGAGAACAAACCCAGACAGTCTGTGTGCTCCCGAGGTGAGTGCCAGGAGGAGCCCTGGGAGGGGAAGGTCAGGGCAAGGCCTGCAGCATCAAGTTCCTCAGGAGTTTCTGTCGGCCCAGCTCGTAGTCCTCCTCGTCCACGTTCACCAGCAGCTTGATGGCTTCGTGGCCCACCGCCTGCTTGAGGGAGTCTGTGATGAAGACGCCCTTCAGCGCCTCCAGCAACGAGCCGTTGATGTAGTCGCGCCAGAAGGCGTCGAGGTAGGTGAGCTCGGAGAACTTGATGTCACAGATGATGGAGCCCAGGTCCCGGGACTTGAGGATGGTGTTGGCCTGGTTGAAGCGCTCGAACTGGCGCTCGAGCGGGTCCTGCTTGTTGGAGAAGACGTTGCCCTGCAGAGCGGTCTCGTGCTGGCAGTACTCGGCCCGGACCCGCAGCCTGATGTCTGCCGGAGAGAGCAGGGGTGGACCAGGGACGGCTGTGAGGGATGAGCTTCCGAGAAAGGGTTGGAGAGCTGCAGAGCGGTGAAGCTGGAGCACCGGACGGCCCCTCCCCCTTGTCCAGGGGCCCCCGAACCAGCCCGAATGCAGGTGGTTCTGCAGCGGAGCGGGCGGCACCCAGGCCCGTTATCCGGCCGCTGGAGCGGCACCTCGCCTCTGGGAAGCACCTCCCTGGTCGACAGGCACAGGACACGCGGCCCTCCCCCACACAGGGTGACCTGGGCTGCCCTGCAGCGAGGAGCGGGGAGGACGCCGTGCTGGCGCCCGTGACCTGGTGCTAACTGAAAGCTCAGCCCCACTCTGCACCGGCACCCACAGGGAGCCTGCCATGGAGCGCGCGCCCCTGGGACCCACGGACTTCTCACCACATGTCTGCTTCTCCTTGGGGTCCGGGGTCACTGACTTCCGGCGTTTCCGCTGGCTCCCAAGTGTGGCTCTCCCTCGAGCTGGCCTCTTGCTACACATCTGAGGGCCCGAAGTGGGGCAGCACACCACAGGGTAGTGGGGAGGCACTGGCAGGGGGAGGGGGAGAAGACGGGGGGTAAAGGCAGAAGCTCAAACACTGCTCTTAGCATGAGGAAGGAATCACTTAGACTTGGCAGGAAATTCAGGATCCACAATGTGACCTAGGAGGACACAACGTGGAAACAATCACAGGACCCAGGGGACGCAACAGCGCCTCACCTGATTTTTATGGGGCTATGGAAGGAGGCAGTGTCCTTCCATTTTAAGCTGGGACTATGATGGGTTCCATGTCCTTTCTGTCTTTTTTCTTTAAAGATTTTATTTATTTTCAGAGACGGGAGAAGGAAGGGAGAAAGGGAGGGACAGACACATCCATTGGCTGGGTTCCCTCTCATGCACCCCAACCAGGGACCTGGCATGCAACCCAGGCAGGCACCTCGCCTGGACATCAAACCTTGTCCAGCAGGATGACGCTCACCCCACGAAGCCACGCTGGTCATGGCCTGTGTGCCCTTTCTGGATGATGGAGTTGGGGGAGTTAAAACCCTCTCACCTGTTTTAGGGGATTGGGGAGGCCTTGGCTCTGGATCGCTGAGGGCTCTGGGGGTCACATAGCGAATCGATGTCTCCTCCAGATACTTGTCTACAAGGTCGGGGCAGACTGCAGGGGGAGAGGGAGTCATTTGGGAAGATGCTGCCCCCCTCCTCCTGGTCCAACCCTCCAACGGGCCTCCCCACAGCCCCGGGCACCCCCAGGGCCAGTGCTGCCTCCCGCCGGCACTCCCCGCCATGCCCACGTCCCCAGCCCGGCCCCTCACCGGCCCGCCGCCTCTTGAGGGTGACGTAGGGCAGCAGGTCGTGGCGAGTGATGATGCGCAGCAGCTGCAGCACCTGGCGGAAGTTGCTCTCGTCGCAGCGGCCCTGGCGCTCCAGCGCCAGTAGGAAGTCACGCCCGTTTCGGATGAGGCCCCGCTCGTGGTCGTCGATGACGTCCACGAAGAGGAAGGACAGAACGCGCACGTCTCGGTGCGTCAGGTGGGTGCCCACGATGTCGAACATGCGGTGCAGGCTGTACAGCCCGTGCTCCTGCTCGCCCCGCTCTTCCGGCCACGCCTGGCTCGCCCGGCGCTTCGGGCCCGCCATGCTGGGGGCTCAGGTGCGCGACGCCTTCCGGAACCCCTGCTCAGCACCCGCACGCCCCGCTGCGCTGTGAGGACGAAAGAGCCTGTGAGCCCTTCGGCGGCAGGAACCGGTCTCGTCCCCCCCGCACTGCCAGTGCTGACGCCGCGCCTGGCACAGGGCAGCGCCCGGTGAGCGTGTGTTGGAAACTGAGGCCCAGAGCTCTGCACCGACGGCAGATGGTGCCCTGGGTCCCAGACGCCGCTGGGGAGCGGGCGTCACTCCGCCTGGGTGAGGACGCAACGTGGGGCGGGGCTTTAGCGCCGCACGTTCAGCAGGCGCAGCGATTAGCTGTCGCCCTGGGAGTCCGGGCCTCCAACACAGGGCCCTGGGTCCCCGGTGCTGCCCGCAGCCAGCTCGCCCCTTCAGTGCCGCACAACTGAGCAGAAGAGAGTTTGCCCTTCAGCTCGGGAGCTGCTGCAGGTGCGTCGGGGCCGCCTGGGGGCAACCGAAGATCCCCAGAGTGAGAACCAGTGTCCGCTCCGTCCGCACCACTAACAACCCACGTGGCCCTGTGACCTTAGGCAAGTCCCACGGCCCCATCTCTCAAACAGGCAGGAAGGAGGCCACTGCTCAGACCTGGCAAGGATCCGATGGAAAAAGACACGTTGAAATCCGTTTGCGAATCTCACACAAATTGTCCTGAAAGGGATTTCAAAGAAATAAGCATCCTTGACCTCAGTAGCCCAGGCTCATCCTTCCAGAAACCCATCTTTAGGTTTCCTCCAATCCAGCCAGGTCCAGATGCGTAACTGCTCAGAAGGCTAATCAGTCACACACACCAAAAACTCATGAATTTAAATCCAGAAACATTACTAAGCTCCTATTTTTTTAAAGATTCTATTTATTTTTAGAGAGAAGGGAAGGGAGAAAGAGAAACATCACTGTATGGTTGCCTCTTGTGCGCCCCCTACTGGGGACTTGGCCTGCAACCCAGGCCTGTGCCCTAACAGGGAACACCACTGGAGACCCCGTGGTTCCCAGGCCGGTGCTCAGTCCACTGAGCAGCACCAGCCAGGGCTCCTATGTGTTTTTTAAAACTGATTGATTGATTTTAGAGAGAGAGAAACACTGAGTAGCTGTTCCATTTAGTTATGCATACATTGGCTGACGCTTGTATGTGTCCTGACGGGAATCAAACCTGCAACCTCCGCTCATGGGGCCGACATTCTAACCCACTGAGCTCGCTGACCACCCAGGGCCACCAAACTCCTATGCTGAGCATGCTTGTGACTCCCCTGCTCTCCCTGTACCCCTGAACGCTCAGACGCACTTTGGACAGGCCGCCTTCTAACTTTTCCTCGTGTCTGTCATTTACCAGCCCCCTCGTCATGGGCCGATCACAGCCTTCCATTCATTTTATGATTCGGCGTTTGAGTCACAAAGTTCCTCCATCACCGCAGGTGACATTGAGGCCTCAGCCAACAACCACCCCCCAGGTCCAGCCCTGCTCACCTCCACTCTGGCCACTCACCCTTACTGCCCCTCTGACCACGACCTCCAGCTGCCTGCCCATCAGACACCCCCGGTGGTGCTGCTTAGAGCCGCCTCGCCTTCCCACCTTCATAGCCCCTGCCCTGGTTCAGGTCCCAACAACCTCGTGCCCGGACCTTTGCCAACAGCCTCCTATGGGCTCTGTTTCCCATCAGCCTTAAGGCACCTAAACCCACCACCACACCCAGGTGAACCGGCTACCTGAAATGCACAAGAGACCACATCGCTTTCTGCTTAAGACCTACCTTCACCCCCTTCCTTACCTACAAAAACACTCCAAACTCTTTACACAACACACCAAACCTTCCAAGACCTGGCCCTGCCTACCTTTCCAACCTCATAACCCACTTTTTATTCTGTAACATTTTATCCGTTTGTTAATAGTTCATGTACATCACGCAGTTCACTTCTCTGCCATCCAAAGGCTATTTACTCCCTTTGCCCGAGTGTCCCTCTTCCTTCCAACTCCACGCCCCCGCCACAACGCTCTTCCACAAGCCAGCTCCTCCTCGCCCTCGGAGAGTCAGCTTGGGCAGGGTAAGGGGTCCTCTCGTGTGCTCCCGTGGAACACTGCTCACTGCCGGTGCCCTACCTGCCCGGGCGCATTGCGGCGATCTGCCCGTGGAGAGGGCTGAGTGCCTCGAGGTGGACGGGGCCTGGCACCCAGGCTCCACCCTCTCCACGGGACCATCACGTGCAACACCCGTTAAGTGGTGAACTCGAATAAGTCCAAGACTGGGAGGACCTCGTAAAAAATAGATGCATGCAACTCAGTCACCACGCACGCGCTCCGGCCAGCTGCAGCCTCCCGACACGGCAGCGCCACCCAACCCACAGCGCCCCGCTCGACGAGACCGAGGGCCCGTCCATTTCGTCCACCAAGAAACTGAGTCCAGGTTGAGAGAAAGAACAGAAGAAGCCACCCCAGAATAGCCAGGAGCCAGTGGAGCCTGGTCCTCCTGCCTCGGTGACCCTAACCACCGAAGCTCCGAAACTCAACGAACTTGAGAACAGAGGGGTCCGCTCCTGGGTCGCTGACCCCACACCGTGGGTTCCGGTGTGTGGACAGGAAGCACAGCCCACGTCTATCAGGAGCTGCCCCACCCACCGCAGGGGAAACAGCTGGGAAAACAGCTGTTCCGGTCCAGACTGGATTTCCTCGTCTCCCCCTCCCGTTTGCCCCAACGCAGTCTCTGGGTGTGAATGCAGGGGCCTGGAGCAGACAGCTCCTGGCTCAGAGCAGGCCACCCGGGAGAGGCAGGCCTCCTCAGAGCCGTGGTGACTTCTCCTTGTCCCCCATCCCACCTGTTCCCTCTGGCCACCTGTTGACTCTGAGGCTCCCAAAAAAGCAGATGGGCAGGTTTCACATTCAGCCAGTAAGAAGGCCAAGCCGCTGCAGCCCTCCCTAATTCAGAGTGTCCTGACTGTAAACCCCGGGAAACGAAGAAGCACAGCCCCACCTAACAGGCCACTGGAAACAAGGCGGAACACAGGAGGGCTCTGCGGTCCTTATCACTCTCGTTACTCGGCAATGGACACCGTTCTGGGACCGCCCTCAATCCTCCGAGGGTTAACTCCCTACACTTGAGGGAAAACACAGCCACTTCCAAGCTCTCGGGTCCCAGGCCGGATCACTGACGACACCTGAAGCGATCAGAGCCTGGAGGTCAGTGTCTCTACACCAGGGGCGACTTTACCCCCGAGGGGGCGTTGGGCAGCGCTCGCACACGTTTCAGATGGTCCTTGGTGGAGAGTGATGGAGGGCGTTACTGGCAAGCAGTGAGTGAGCAGAGGTCACGGGTGCTGCTGAGCACAGCACAGTCGCCCACGACGAAGGATTATCTGGCCCAAAATGTGGACAGTTCTGAGGACGAGAAACCCTCCTCTCCGTGGGGCAGGATGAAGGGTCTGAGGGCAGAGAGATGGCATGCCGCTCGCCACCAGAGGTCTGGAGGAGAACGCTGCTCGGCCACTGGAAGCGGAGCCCGCCCGACTCCAGGAGAAGAGAAGCCGGCCAGACGCAGGCTGGCCTAACGAACGCTCAAGCCCGACCCGCGCCCGAGAGCTCCATCCCACTCCAACCTCGACTCCAGCACCTGCTGTTGCCATGCAGGTGAAGGCAGGTGGTAGGGCTACACGCCCTGGGCCCCATCCCACGAGGTCTCATCTGACCTAGTTCAACCCGGACCCAGGATAAGAGGATAAGCCGCCCTGTGCAAGACAGACAGACACGAGGGACCCTGCGCTGAACCCCCAGGGCCAGCTCTGCAGCCCCAAGGCCAGGCCAGCAGCTGCCCCTTCCTGTTGGGGTGCCAATCCATTCAATGAAGCAAAATGAAGAAGAGGCCCGTGTCTCCCAAGGCCACGTCCTTGGGAGACAAGTCAGGAGGCTGGGTAACAGGCAGCCCTCGCCACTTAATCATCACCTCGGGCAGGGAGCTCACTCACTCAGCAACCCAGGTGGGGGTTCCAAGAACCTATCTAACTTCAGCATTAAAAGAACATGGCCAACTTCCTCTTAAACCAAAATACACTCAGCTTTCTGTGGCAATGAAGCAAGGGAACTCAGCTTAAATTACAGAGAACCTAGACGCAGCTGCCAGGGCAGTGAGGGGAACGCACCCCTTCGCAGCGGCGGGTGAGCGAGAACTCCGGTGTCTCGGGGCCTGAACTAACGACAGACACCACCAAACACACACTGCAGGCAACGTGAGTTCTGACCCCACTGGCGGATTGAGTACATGTGGGAACCTAAAACATGAGTCCCCACTTCAGTCTCCCCCAGTTGATCCTTTGCTCTGATGAACTGCTGCATTTCTTAGAGCTGCAGCCTGTGTCTTCTCTTTAGGGAGGCCCCAGCCAGCCAAGGACCTGCAGACAGTCCGTGTCCACCAGCCTTCCTCTCGATTGGTCATTCGTAGGTTTCTGCTTTCCAGCAAAGTCAGGATCCTCCCAACCCGGGGCCAGATCTCTATTTTCACAGCCACAGGTATCTGACTCTCCCAGAAGCCCTTAGGGAGCAAAGTTAAGTGGAAGAACTGAAAAAGTGATGCTCTGGACAACAAGGAGACAGAGTTCACGACCCTCCAGGGCATTTAGTGGACAATGTAGCTAAGGGCAATGTTCCATGTGTTAAAAAATGGCTCTCTACAGCAGACCAAGACTAGCTAACAGCAAAATGGATCCGGGAGCTCACCCTAATTTCTGCTCTCCTTCCCTCGCACCTACCTCCAGTTACCGCAGCAGACCTGTGCACTCGGTTCGGCAGGTGAGAACTCCTTCTACCTGCCATCCATCCCACTACCCGGCTCAACCCCAACACATTTCTCACGCCATTTCCAAGCCTTTGCATTATTTGAAAACAATTAAAAAGTTCCAGACTTACCTCTGCCAGAAAGTTAAGTTTCCAGGTCTCTTCCTAGCAGGTCAGAAGCCAGTAGCAAAACAAAAACAAATAAAAGGAAAAAGAGTCAATTTTCAAGCTTTATTTTGAAACCTCAAAGGCCCAAAAAGTTAGTCAATCTTAGTTGCACAAATACAGACACACTCAGATCCCTCCTGATGGAGATGACCCTCCTCAGCGCTCCATCCAAGACCTCACCCCCAGCCAAGTCTTCGCCGGCCTCTCCACTAGTCACTCTACACACAAAAACGACTCCCAAAACCCCCAGACTCAGGGCAAGAAAGGTCCCAAATTCAACAACTTGTGAGGAAACCAATTATCCTCTGACACCTTCTCAGCTGAACCCCCAGTTCCTTATGAGACCCGCCTAATTTTGTTACAGTATTCACGTTGGTTCTCATCTTTAAGGAGAACGGGGAAAGTGATACAGCCAAAAAGAGACACTTCCCATCCGCCCCGCCACTTATCGGACCACAACTGCGCTCCCAACTCTATCTCAGCCCTTTTCCTCGCCCAGCACAGACAGCACGATACCCAGCACGGCAGCATGCAGCAGCGCTCGGACGTGCACCAGGGACGTTTTCTATGTGTAAGTGCTGACCCCTCCCTCCTAGCACCCAAACAGCACAGGAAAGGTCTGGAAACCAAGGCAGGCGTGTCGCCAGCCCGCTGCCGCCCGGCGCACCGGTCCCTCTCTCGGACGTGCAGAGCCTCCCCTCGGGCACGCGGGGCTCCGGCGACCCAGCACGGCTCTCCTCCCCGCGTTCCCGCACCGCTAACAACAAGAAAAGTCCTTCCCTGCGACCACACTCCCGGGACGCCGTCTTCCCCGGTTCCCCTTCTTTTCCCAACCGGGAAAAACAGGAGAGAGGAAGCCAGGCAGCGCTCGAGACCAGACGCGGCCGAACGCTCAGCGGAGTCCGGTCTGCAAGCCCACCTGACCGCCCGGCTGCCCTCCCACGTTAGCACGAGCGAAGGCCTGCCGGCGGGGACCGGCTGCAACCGATGCCCTCAACTCCGCTCGGGGCCGCCCCGCGAAGGCAGCCGCGGCCCCCTCGCCGCCCGCAGCCCCGGGACCCGCGTCCCGGCCCACTGCCCTCCCTCCCAAACTTTCTCGTCACCTCGTCACACCGGCAGGCTCTCCACTCCCCAAGCCTCCGCTCTCGCCTATTCCACCCGAGTCCTGCCGCGGGCCCTGCCCCTGCCACCCCGAAGGAGCACTTTCAAGCCCTGCCCCAGACGTCGCGAGTCCGACCCTCCGCCGCCCACGTCTCCAACGCCCCTCGCGGGACTCCCGGCCTCCGCCCGACCGCACGCCACAGCCCTGCCCTCCGCACCCCGGCTCCCCTCCACCTCCGCCCCGCGCCCCCAACCCCGCGCCCGGCCGGACGGCGCCCCGCTCCGCCCGGCCGCCCACCGTCCCGCCGCCCGGCCCGCGGACGCCCCCGCCCCGCCGGCCGTCCCGCACGCCCCTCGCCGCGCCCCTCCCCCACCTGGCAGCGCCGTCCCCTCCCTCCCCCGGGTCCTCGGGCTGCGCGTCGCCGCCGCCCCTCACTTTCCAGCCCGCAGCCCTTCGCGGCCCCGCCCGGCCCCGCCCCGCCTGCTCGAGCCCCCTCCCCGCTCCGGGCGCCCCGCCGCCTCACCCCGGGCTCAGGCTCGGCGACGCCATGTTGGATCCATCTGCGCCGCTCCCCCCGCCGTCTCCCGGCGCCGCATCCGGGCTCCTGCCGCCGCCGCCGCCGCCGGCGCGGGTGTGGGGCGGGGGAGGGGAGCGGAGCGAGGCGGGCGGGGCGGGGACGGGCTGCGTCCTGAGTAGCGCCTCCGGAACCCGGCCCGCCGCGGGCCAGCTGGTGGTGGCTTCAGGGCCACAGTAGGGCACGGGCCGAGGAGCCATGCCAGGTGAGGGCAGCCCGGCGACGGCCTGGCGCAGGCAGGGCCTGGCTTCACTTCGGCGGTCAGAATGGGGGCTGGCGGCCATCTTGCTTTAGGGCAGCCGGGCAGCGTGCGCGTCTCTGGGCGGCCGGCGGCTGCGGGGCCGCGCAAGGGGGCACAGAGGGTCGCGTTTGTGAATGTGGGAACATCGGTGGCGCCAGAGCTGCCGGCGTCGACTCGAAGACCCACGGAAAGGCGGGCTGGCGGCCGTGACGCATAAGGGCGGAATGGACGGGTCGGGTTGCAGCGGACGGGGGCAGGTTCGCGAGGAGGAATCGACCTTTGCCCTGAACTTCCTGTTAACCCCGACGTCCGGGAACCTGGGTCCGCGGCCCCGGGCACTGCTCGGCGGCCCTCTCGCATTGCCCGCGGAGCGTCCGTCTGTTTGAGCACCTGCGACCTGGAGGGAGCGTCACTCGAGCAAAACCCTGGACTGTCGGGAACTGGGGCTGGGGGCCTGGTCAGCCGGGAGTGGTCTGTGAGTTTGGGGGACCCGATTACACAAAGCCTTGTAAATCGGTTGGCTTTATTTATCCTTAGAGCAACGAGTAGGCTGTGAAGAGCCTTAGCAGAGGTGACAACAATCACTAAGAAATCTGCATTTTAGAAAGATCACTAGTGCGCTGGGGACAGCAGTGGGCTGGAGGGGACGAAGTTAGACGCAAAGAGAACAATTGGGAAGTCCTTACCCGGCCCAGGGATGGCTGTAGAAGGGAGCCCGGGGTGGGAGAAATAGATGGGAAATGGGCGTGCGGCACAGGGAGGAAATGCAGGATATGCCCAGTGCTCTGACTTGAACAGGTGGGGAGTAACGGTGCCTTTTTTTGTTTTGGATCGGAAGATGAGTTTTGGGTGCCCTGGGTTATTTACTAAGCAATGGAATGAGGTCGTGTGGGCTTGGAACCCAAAAGAAAGGTTTGGTGGGTAGGTGTGCGCGTGTGCATGTGACTAGAAATGGTTGGTGAAGCCTTGGAAGTGAATACGATAGCCTAGAGAGAGGAATGCCTGCGCTTCAGGGGTTCCATGAGAAAAGGAAGCCAAAAAGGAGCAAAGACAGAAAAGAAGGAAACCAGGTGGCACATATCAAGGAAGCTGGTCAAGGGATTGAATGTAACAGCTCAGGTGAGATACGACTGAAATGTGTCCATTGGGTTTTGCAAGAGTAAGTCATTTAGTAATTTTGGAGAAATCCGTTTCAGAAATTGTTGGGTAGGAAACCAGACAGAAGTAAACAGAGTGACTGGAAAGCCACAAGGTACAAGGTGGGCAAAAGTAGGCTTACAGTTGTTAGCATGGGAAGTACTACAATTATTAATACGTATTAACATAAGAACAAACTATACTTAACGCCTGGCTGGTGTGGCTCAGTGGACTGAGCGCAGGCCTGCGAACCAAAGGGTTGCTGGTTTGCTTCCCATCCAGGTCCCCAGTTGAGGGTGTGTGAGAGCAACCACACATTGATGTTCTCTCCCTCTCTTTCTCCCTCCCTTCCCTCTCTAAAAATAAATAAATTTTTAAAAAACATGCTTATGGTGTTGACTGTAAAAAAGAAACCAGCAGGAGAAAGAGTTTTAGGGGGCTGTGGGACAGCCAGATGCAGGTGTCCTAATGGCAGTTGAATATACGGATCTAACTGTAGGAGGACAATGTATAAATGAGGAGAAAAGGAAGTGCAGAGCAATCCGTTTTTGCACATTTACCCAGGCATTAAAAAATTAACCATGAAATGTGAGCCTGGGATGGATGAAGTATACATTTTTAGATCTATCTTGACTGTTTGAATTTGTTTTGCTGTGTGTATATATTCCTCTTACAGAAAACTTTGTAAACATTCCAATGATATATAGGCCAGAAATCCTGAACCCTAAACATTTAAGGGCCTGTTGAAGGCACAGATTTGGATAAGCCCCCCAGAGAACAGCAGAGGGGCAAGAAGAGTGCTCTGGGAATTCCCTCACTTAAGGCACAAATAGAAGAGGAAGCTTTGGAGGGTCTTTGAACAGGAACAACCAATGATGGGAAATAAACACTGGTTGATAGTTGTCACAGAACCAAAAGGAACAGAGTGTTTCAGGGGGGTGGAAGTTGTTAAGAAGTGTCAGGTGTCCCCAGAGAGGCAGCTTACGGGAAAGTGCTTTTGGCTCCAGACCCAGGTTTCCTGGAAGCTGGCACAAAGGTCAAAGCCTCCCCCCACATCTCACGAGTCCCACATCCATGCTGTCCTGCCAGTCTGTGTCTCCGTGGGTCTTGAAGTTGACAGCAGCCAGCTCAGGTACCACCAATGTTTCCACACTTCAGGATGATACTTTCTCACATGTGAAACTGACATTAAAAAAATGAAGGAATTGAAAGTTGAAGTTGAGATGGTCGACATCTAACTAGGGATCATGAATTTTCCTAAAAACGCCACAATAATAGGAAGAGTTGGCACAGAAGTTACTTAGTAAGTGCTGAAGTCTGTAAGCATGAGGCTAAAGGGTGGTAAAACCAAGTGGCATGACCTTTGAAGATGTTTGGAAGGTGGACAGCAAGGAGGAGGGCGATACCTGCCATCCTGCCATCCTGCCATCCACTCCTACTTTGGAAGGTTTGAAGGGAAGACACAGATGTGCAATTAGGGAAAAACCCAAAAGTTTCCACCCCACCCATTTCCCCCCCAGTACCCACTGGACTCTGTTCCTTTGTAAACAACCTTCCCTTTGTCCTCACTACTCTTCCTAGGGGGAGAGTCATTTGGACAGAAGCGGCTGTGACCAGTGGAAGGGGATGTGCCCCGCCCACAGAAGCCCACAAAAGGCAAACACAGGCCCCAGTTAGGTAGAGTCCCCTGGAAAGGTCCATGCCCGTGGCCCGCAGTGGTTCGACACCTAGCGATCTTGGCTTCATGGTAGTAACTCCTTTCCAGGAGCCCACCTACCCTCCAAACCTAACCCACTCCTTCCAGAGGACTGGAGACGGCAGTCCACGCTGAGAATGGCCTGTTCACATCTACTGTCTCCACTATGTTGTAGGAAACAGCTCTCAACTCACTGTAGTGCTTGGTGATTTGAAAGCCCTTTCTCTGTTTTTAGAAAAAGACTACCTTTTATTGATTTTTTTTTTTAGAGAAAAAGAGGGACATTGATTTGCTGTTCCACTTATCAATGCATTCGTTGGTTGCTGCTTGTATGTGCCCTGACTAGGGATCGAACCTGCAACCTTGGCGTGTCAGATTGCTGCTCTAACCAATTGAGCTACCTTGCCAGGGCCAAAAGTGTACCTCTTTGTAACTTGCACTTTTTGGTCCTGTTTTTTTCTCTCTGGATCATAGATCATTGTCAGTCCTTCAGATAGCTACTGTGTCCCTATGAACTATTTTTTCCAAGTCTCTGGTGGTACCAATTCAAAGTGTAGATCTCTCATCTTCCGTGACCTGAACTCTCTTAAGGCTGCTGGTCCCAGTCCATGCTGTTCCCCATCTGCCAGAATTACGATCTTTTCAAACCAGACAGCTCAGTCCACACCCCATTGGCAGCCCACTGTCACAAGTATCCCCTTAACTCCCATGCCCACTGAGCCCCCATCCCTGCCTGGGCTTTACTCTTGAACTTTATCCCATGGGGAATTGCTTATTTGACGGTCCTCTCTAGTTCTTGGTCCCCCCAACTCCAAGCTGCCCTAGTTGCTCACCCAGGCTTCATACCGGCTCTTCAGTTGAGCTTCAGCCTAGAACTCCAGTGTCTCCCGGTTTCTCAATAGGGGCCACAATGAGTCACTGGAAACTAATGCTCTGCTGTCCAAGATGCTCCTTAACCTGCTTCCTTTTCTTCATTCACCAGCTCTGACCCTCGCTGATAAGACTTGGAACAAGTTCCTTACTTGTCTGAGTTTACTTTCTCATCTGTAAAAGGGGAAGATATATCCACCTTATAAGTCACTGTGTTAATTATTATATTAAATAATATACATGAAGTGTTACTACAGGGCCTGCCTCATTGTAAGTGTTCAATAAGTGTTAGCTAACATTGATAGCAATTTTCATCAGTTTTCAGAAACACAGGGGGTTCTTTATAACTGCTCTCTGCTGCCCCCTGGGGATGACTTCTGGGTCGCTGGGCACCCTGCAGGCCAGGATAGAATACAGGCCCCTCTTACCAACCCCACCAGCTAATTAGAGAATCAACCAAGTCTTCTGTGGTTGGTTGTTCAATCAGCTAAAAATGCTCCTACATTCAAGCCTATTCTCTGTCTTTTTCAAAGAACCTATCAGAAAACACGTTTTCCTTGAAATCAAGATACACTGTCTCAGTGATGTTCTAGTTTGTTAATCCAGTAACACTGGCAAGGAAAGGCATCAGTCATTGACTTACTAAGGTCAGGTACTGCGACAGGCATATGTGATAGGAGGCACACTGGTGAGCAAAACAGACATGACTTCATGGTTTGCATAGTGGACAGCCACTAAGAAAGTGAATAATACGCCATTTTAAATTGAGGGAAGTGCCATGAAGGAAAGAACGGGATGCTGGGGTGGAAAAATGAGTGATCGGAGAAAGCCTCTCTCCGAAGATGCAGCAGGACACAAATCCCTCTTTAACAGCTGCTCTACAATGTAACTAAGAATCAATAATCCTAGTCTTTTGGTTTCCAGAACTCCACTAAAAATTTCCCTCTTTGAAAATGCACACACTTGCCATATTGTAAATTCCTCAGATTACCTATAGGAGATACAATTTCACTTAAAAAATGCTTCTGATTTCTAGAATACCATGTATCCAGGCCCTGAATTTATTTAAAATGCTAAGAATTCTGTTACTATTTAATTAATGAATTTATAAATAACAAAAAATTGTAACTCCTCACATTACCTCATTTCTTCATGTTTTCTTCCAAGACTTAGCTAATTATACATGTTTTTATGTAGCTAAAATAATAATGTAACACTTATTATTGCATAACAGCTTCTTTACCTAAGTAACTCAAAAGAATCAACTTTAAAATTGTTATAAATAAGAGTAGAATTTAGTACAGTGGGAGGGGTAACATGCAGAAGTAAATATTCTTTATACATACAAATAGTAAGTTGAAGATACAATAAAAGAAAATGCCCAACCTAGCTGGTGTGGCTCAGTGGATTGAGCACTGGACTTTGAAGCAAAGAATCACCACTTCAATTCCCGGTCAGGGCACATGCCTGGGTTGCAGGCCAGGTCCCCAGTAGGTGGCACATGAGGGGCAACCACACATTGCTGTTTCCCCCTCTCTCTAAAAATAAATGAAAATCTTTAATACCCAAAATACTTTTTTAAAAGAAAGAAAATACCCAATAGCAACAAAACAAAACAAACAAAAAAAATGCCTAGGATTAACCTTAACAATAAATAATGAACACAATCTGTATGAATGAAATATTTAAATGCTATCTACATAAAAGACACTTGAACAAATGGAAAGGAACATTATGTTCTTAGATGGTGAAAACATATAAGGATATCAGTTTCCCAAATTTGTCTTTAAATATAATATGATCTAGATTAAAATATCAGCAAGATTTTTAAAAAGATTTTATTTTTAAATAAATATTTAAAGCTATTCGATACGATAACATGTGAATCGTGCATTTCAGGAGGACAGTGCCTGGACAGAGCCCAGAACGAACGGCCTGAAATTCTACCCAACTCTCCAAGTTTGGGGAGGTGACCGGAAGCGTTTTCTGTGATTACTTCTCTGAGCAGGAGCGGAAGTCACGCTTTCAGCAGTCTGCGGTTTGTTTTTTTTTTCTTACAGCTAGATGCCATATTCAGGACAGAGGAATCCGTTTCGATCTGCTCTTCCCGTAGCACTCACGAGCAAGGCACAGATTTGTCTTCGCTACTGGAAAATAAAAGTCGCATTCAAGGCAGTGTTAAGGCAGCCCAACGCCTCATCTTCCCTTAGTAAAGATGGCGGCGCCCTGAATGTAAACGACAGGTAAAACCAGTTCCGCGTTTCTCCTGCGCCCTCGTCCAAGATGGCAGACGAGGCCACCCGGCGTATCGTGTCCGAGATCCCGGTGCTGAAGACTAACGCTGGACCTCGAGATCGAGAGTTGTGGGTGCAGCGACTCAAGGAAGAATATCAGTCTCTTATCCGGGTTAGTTGTGCTACTGCAGCCAGCCACGTCGCAAAAGCGTTGCGGGTAATCTTGTGTGCTTAGGAATAGGCTCCGTGTGGAAGCCGCTTCCGGTTTCAACGTTTACCTCCCAAATTCACAGAAACTGGAGAAATGCGGGGTTGGGGGCTTTGGGGTTGCGGATGGAGGAAAGCCGACAGAAGAGACTCGCATTGGGAGCTAGAGTCGGACCAGACTTTCTAGCTGAAAGCAGCACTTGTTTTAGGGATACGTCCCCAGGAAGGTGACGTGTCCCTCGATTTCCAGGTACTTGCTCTGCTGGATGTGAGGAGGTGGTCTAGGTCTGGGTCCGCGTCTCTCTGCTCCCTTTCACTCTTGAGGGAGGAACACACATTACGGCTGGAAATTCAATAAGTGGTAGTTGCAGAATCGCGAAGCTGAGTTCACTGTCAGGAGCTAGCCATGCCATCAGCTAACCATCCACCCCTCTAAGAAGAAAGTTTCAGTGGTTAGTGGTCTCTGTTTCCTGCCGCTTGCATTCATTCACTAAAAATGAATGAATGAATGAAATAAACCTCTGTTGTACATCTAGTTGGTAGGAAAGCGATCCTAAAGGAGAGGGAGGCCGAGAAGCTGTTCGGGTGTTTTGAAGCAGGAGGTGAGATACCTAATCCAGTTTGGGTCTGTTCAGGGAAGGCTTCCTGGCAGAGTCAGTGCTTGAGCTGAGATTTGAAGGGTAAACATAAATTATCTGGATAAAGCATGAGGGTAAGAGAAAGACATTCATGGCAAAAGGGACAGAACGAATAAAGGCAAAGACGCTAGAAACTCCATGAGATGTATGAAGAAAAACAACTAGCTCAGAACTGCTACAGCATCAAAAATGTGGCAGGGAGTGGTGGGCAAGACTTGAGAGATAGGTTTGAGAGCTCGAATTTTATCTTGGTGGCCTTGGGATACCTTTAAAGGATTTTAACTAGGAATAGCCTGATCATATTTGGATTTAGGCCAATAACAACGACAGTAGAGAGAAAAATAGAGTTGACAGGGATAAGATTGAAGGTAGGAGATCAATTAGGAGGCTGCCATTAATGCAGGAGAAAGAAAGGTGATCTAAAGTCTGCAGTTAGTTGCAGTGAGAATAGAGAGCAGAAGTATATTTGAAGAACATTCAGAAGGTAAAATCAGCAGGACAGTGTGAAGGGCTGGTGGGCTAGAGCAAAGAAGAAGGAGGGTCAAGAATGATTCTCAGGTGTCTGGCCTGGGTGACCACGTGAACCCTGATGCAACCACCTGAGACTGATGCAGTTGGGGAAACAAGTTTGAAGGAACAGAGGGAAATACTACACTTGAGGTACCTTGAAATGAAGAGAGCAATTTCAATATATAGTTGGATACTGGAGTCTGAAACTTGGAGAAAATGTCTGGATTAAAGGTAAAGATTTGGAAATCATCAGCATGTGGGTGTTAGTCAAAACCAGGACTATATGAGGTTCTCCAGGGAGGGACTACCCCATAAAATGAGTTGTGGGCTGAGGGCAGACCCTGTCAGAAGTGAGAAGAGAACCCAGGTTATAGTCTTTTGTGTTAAGTTGAGTGGAATCCAAGCATTCTATTCTCTGCTCTGGGCAAGTCTCCTGCTTACCAATGTAGCTTTGTCTTTAGTTTTGCTTACAGCATAAAAAAGGTTGGATTAATGTATTAAGAGAAAGTAATCACATACTTTTCATTTGAGGGAAGGAGGACAGCTCTTGGTTCCAACTTCCCCCTCTAAGACCTAATTCTCTGCTTTTAGTATGTGGAGAACAACAAGAATGCAGACACTGATTGGTTCCGACTGGAGTCCAACAAGGAAGGGACTCGGTAGGCAGACCCTCTTGGGGGGTATTGGGGTGGGAATCTTACATGGCTTTAGCATATTAGTGTCTCAGAGCTCATTGCCAGGCTTCCCCTGCCTCGTATTGGCTGTGTCCACTGCCACTGCTTCTGAGTTTCCCAGTTCCCATCCCATGAGTCTCCCATGGGAGACTGGTCACCTAAGCCAAGAAGACATCATTTCAGTATGAGAAGAATAGTCAAGTTGGACTAAGATTTGGTCTTTTTTGTAGGTGGTTTGGAAAGTGCTGGTACATCCACGATCTCCTCAAATATGAATTTGACATTGAGTTTGACGTGAGTATGATGGAGGGAGAAATATGGAGGTTAGTAGAAGGGAGGGGATTACATGATTAACAAAGTAACATTTGAAAGGATCAAAGAAAACTTTTCAAAAGGGAGGGACAAGCTGAGGTTTGAAGCAAGCATAGGATACAGTTGCTAATCTCCAAGGCCAGAATCCTGGTGTGCACATGCTGCTTGGGGAGTTTGCCAAACATTTCAGTTCAACCAAGAAATGTGTGCCTGATTGCATTAGTTCCTTTCTATCCTGATTCTCTTTTTATTCCTCCAGATTCCTATCACTTATCCTACTACGGCTCCAGAAATTGCAGTCCCTGAACTGGATGGAAAAACAGCCAAGATGTACAGGTAGGACTGAGCAGGAGATGGGAAAGGGTCAAAGGAGGGCTTAGGGAGGAGCTCTGAGAGGCAGGGATTGTACCAGAACCTACTGGCCTAGCGAGGCTCCAGGCTTCCCTCTACCAAGCCTGGGCAAAGTACTTAGCTGAGCTTGTTCTCAATTTGGATCACTAGTAGTCTTGCGCTCCCCAGAGACTGCTGTACTTCATGGTAAACCTTGCATGTCAACAGCTTCTTCCCTCTTGTCCCCATGATAGGGGTGGCAAAATATGTCTGACCGATCACTTTAAGCCGTTGTGGGCCAGGAACGTGCCCAAGTTTGGACTAGCTCATCTCATGGCTCTGGGGGTAAGTCTGGGGTATTTGGTGTATAAGGGGGAAAAAAGGTTAGGCCCTGAGCGGTATAACAAGAATAAACAAGGAACAACAGTGTTTCCCATGGGCATGTTCCTCTAGACTCTAGGAAGGAGCTTCTGACAGAACAAGACACATTGCCTAGGTGGTAGTAATCTCACAGGGTCTCCTTGTATTGCAGCTGGGTCCGTGGCTGGCAGTGGAGATCCCAGATCTGATTCAGAAAGGCGTTATTCAGCATAAGGAGAAATGCAACTGAAGTATCAAGCCACTGAGGCTGGACAGAGGGACCTTTGATAGTCTATGTTCCTGTTTTCCTGTGTGTTCCTTACTCATCTAACTGCTTCCCGTCACACTCCTCCACCCACAATTGTTACTAAGTAGCCGCAGCAGGCATTACTGGGGGTGGGAGGACGCGGGAATCAGTATTGCTACTGAACTTCTGAGACTACACGGGGAGGGGAAAACCCGGGGCTTTGGAAAAGCAGAAGTCCATTACCGGTGTATATCCCTTCCCCAAGAGAGGTCCTGACAGGATAGGGGGCGACGGAGAGTAGGTACATAGTGTTTTTGGTTTCTGGAGGTAATTCATCAATAAAATCTGTTTCCTCTGGTGGCCTGTGTTTCTCATTGGTGGCTGTCAACTGCGTGGGTGAGCTGGCCAAGACACCTGTACAACTGCACTAGTTTGGCGGCGGACCGGGGGTGGGGGGCGGGGACCAGGAGGAGGATGCTCTGGTTAGGAGCTGGGGAATGAATGGAAAAGGTTTCACTGCTCTTCCTGCTGCTGAGCTCTTCCTTTGTCTATCCACGGGGAGCCTCAGGCTTTGACGTGCAAGGTGCCTGAGAAGAGGTTTGGCGGGGCCAGCGTTCCCCGTCTACAGGGATCTTCCAGCAGGGCCCAGCTCTGAACCGATGCCCTGCAGCTCCCTGGGAAGGATCTGCGCTGCCAGCCTGGAGGCTACCCTACATTTGTCTGATTCACATCCCTGTAGGCCACAGAATGGGGTGAAGGGACCCTATACTTCATGGGCTTGGTTGGCAGCAACGGTGCAAAGACAGTTCTAGGTAGGGCCGGGAACTGGAGATCCTCGAGTTGGCTGCGTTTCCATGGAGTCGGCGGCGGAGCCGAGGGGCGGGGTCGCGCAAGCGCCGAAGAAGCAAGAGCTGGGTTCCAAGTGCGGCTGCGCAGGCGCCGTGAGGGACGCTGAAGCCGGCGGCCGGTGGCGGGCGGGACCAACAAAGATGGCGGCGGCCCCGGCGGCGGGAGAGACCTGGGCGACAGCTGCGGCTGAAGCTGCAGCCCGGCCCGCGGGGGTGCTACCTGGGGGCAGTGGGGGGCGGGCCTGAGCTGGGGCCTGGCCCCGGCCGGGCTCCCCCGCCTCTCACCGGGAGCAGGTACGGGCCGCGGCGTTATGCCGTGGGGTGCGGGGAGACTGCCCCGGGACCCGGGAGGACACCCTACACCAAGGAGGAGGCACAGGGGCCGGGCAGGCCTGGGAGACCCGGGTGGAGGGACCGCGTCCGTGGGCCGCAGGGAATTAGCGCTTGACTCCGTAGCCAATCAGCGGCCTCGGCCTTTCTGCCCTCGAGGGGGGCGGACCCGCCGCAGCCCAGCCGCTGTGCGAGAGGTGCAGAGATCCGGGTCTGGGAGTGTCCGCCCTCCCTCCCGCTCGCCACGGCCCCTGATCCCCGACTCCACGTTGGAGCTCAAGCGGGGGTAGGGAGTCGCAAGTCACCCGTTTATTCGGCTTCCTTTGCAGTCCGGAGGAGCAGGGTTGAGGGTGGGATGCTGTCTTCTTGGCTGCTGTCTTTGCCCCCACACTGACCACAGGGCCTAAGGGACTCAGGGCGCATCCCACTGGACTCCCCAGGTATGCGGCCCTTGTCTCCAGCGTTCAAGTGATGATAAGGACAGCTGAGATTGGGGCTGTCACTGGCTTCTCAGTAAAGCTGTTTTCTGCAGGAAGGTGGTGAAGGATATCTAGTCAAAGCCCTGGGCTGCTGCTATCTCTCATTCATTTGGTCAATGAATACTAAGTGTTTACTTTGTGCCGAGCATTACACTAAGTACCGGGGATACAGTGACTGATGGGATAGGCATGGTTCCTGCCTTCAGTGCATGTAGCAGCTAGGATGGCAGCCTATCTTCCGTCCATGCTCATATGCTGACCC
This sequence comes from Phyllostomus discolor, assembly GCF_004126475.2. NCBI lineage: Eukaryota > Metazoa > Chordata > Mammalia > Chiroptera > Phyllostomidae > Phyllostomus > Phyllostomus discolor. The sequence goes on along the minus strand of NC_040916.2, from coordinate 27,430,864 downwards.
TCTCTTCTCCCAGGTCCATCCTGTGGTGTCCACAATGCCCCAGGCCTCTGAGCACCGCCTGGGCCGGGCCCGAGAGCCACCTGTCAATGTCCAACCCCGAGTGGGATCCAAACTGCCGTTTGCCCCCCGGGCCCGCAGCAAGGAGCGCCGAAACCCAGCCTCTGGGCCGAACCCAATGTTAAGGCCTCTGCCTCCCCGGCCAGGCCCCTCCGAGGAACGGCTGAAGAAGATGGAGCTGGGGCGGGCACGGACCTCTGGCCCTCGTCCCAGAGGCCCCCTTCGGGCAGATCATGGAGTTCCCCTGCCTGGCTCACCACCCCCAGCTGTGGCTCTGCCCCCACCCAGGACCAACCTAGCCCGTTCCAAGTCTGTGAGCAGTGGGGACTTGCGTCCCATGGGCATTGCCTTGGGAGGGCACCGAGGCGCCGGAGAGCTCGGGGCTGCACTGAGCCGCTTGGCACTCAGGCCTGAGCCACCCGCTTTGAGGCGTAGCACCTCTCTCCGCCGCCTCGGGGGCTTTCCTGGGCCTCCCACCTTGCTCAGCATACGGACGGAGCCCCCTGCTTCCCATGGCACCTTCCACGTGGTATCTGCCCGGCCCTCCGAGCCTTTCTACTCCAATGACAAAATGGTGAGGACTTGCCTGCCACCCCACGTGGCCTTCCGTGCCAACGTTCCTCCAGCTTTCTTGTCGTCATATGGCTTTTGTCCTTCTCCTCTTTTCCCAAGTTCCTTTCTTAGCCTCTCATTACAGCTTTTGGACTATCCTCTCCCCTACTTAAGTACCCTTTCGGGGTTGTCTGTCAATCCCCAGCCTGGTGTGCCACCACAGTCCCCAGCAAATTCACCCAGCCATTTGGAATTCTCCTTTGGGCCCCCAGGCCCTCCCTTTCACTTGCCACGCCTTCCCTCCTAGGACCCTGCCTAGGCCTAATTAATCTCTGGAGCTGAGGAGGGGCAGGCTCAGAAGATCTGAGCTAGTGTGGTTGCCCATTTCCCGAGCCCAGTGTGCTAGGCTGACTGCATTGGGAGCCATCGGGAAAGTGTGCAGGAAGGGGCCACGGGGGCAGGAGGGGGCCTTGGAGGCAGCAAGGTGGGGGTGGGGAGCAGCTGGGCAACCATGCCAGTGCTTGGGGAATTGCCCCAGGAGCTGCAGCGCCGGCTAGCTGGGCAGAGGAGTAGGTGGGGAGCAGGCGGGACCGCCGTGGCCGAGTCCATGGTACACTCAGCTGTGATGGGCTTGCTGCTCATGGCCAGTGAGGTACGGAGACCCTGACACCAGAGAGGGGAGGTGGGAGTGTTGGGGCGAAGTGTGGGAAGCTGCTGACGGTGCTCTGGCCTTCCAGGCTCATCACACGCTGCTCCTGGGCTCTGGGCACGTGGGCCTCCGAAACCTGGGGAACACGGTGAGCGCCGCCCCATCCTCCCTGTCTGTCAGGCCCTTGAAACAGTGCTGCGGGTGGGAGCTTGCTGCCTGGGGAGGCTGAGCCCTGAAGCTCTTTCAAGGCTTCCCGGACGCTGGTCCGGAGGGGTAACGGGGTGTGTCTGCTGCTCCCCAGTGCTTCCTGAACGCCGTGCTGCAGTGTCTGAGCAGCACCCGGCCTCTCCGGGACTTCTGTCTGCGAAGGGACTTCCGGCAAGAGGTGCCTGGAGGGGGCCGAGCCCAAGAGCTCACTGAAGGTGGGGCGGCAACCCCTGTCCCCACTTCTAAGCCCTCCGTTCCCCAGCTCCTTGCCGGTCCAGCTGCCAGTGCTGGAAGCCCCAGCCCTCAAGTCTGGCACTGCATCTTTCCCGGTGCCAACTTTGTAAAGTGGTTTTCCACCTCTGAGCCTCTTCTCCTTCACCTCTTCCGGCCACTAACCTTCCTTTCCCTTCCCTGTCCCCACCCTAATAGCCTTTGCGGATGTGATTGGTGCCCTGTGGCACCCCGACTCCTGTGAAGCTGTGAACCCTACTCGATTCCGAGCTGTCTTCCAGAAATACGTCCCCTCTTTCTCTGGTTACAGGTGGGAGAGCTGGAGGGTATGGGATGCCTCTCTGGCCATGTCTGGGGTAGGGCCAAGCAGGGTCCCTGCAGCATCCTTCTGAGCCTTGAGGTGTTCTTCATCCAGGGAGTGGGGACCTGTGTCTGGCGGGGCAGGGCGTCCGTGGACTGAGGGGTGGGTCCCTTGCCTATACTCTCTGGCTGTAGCCAGCAGGATGCTCAAGAGTTTCTGAAGCTCCTCATGGAGCGGCTACACCTTGAAATCAACCGACGAGGCCGCCGGGCTCCAGCAATCCTGGCCAACAGCCCAGCTCCCTCTGCACCGCGCCGTGGTGGGGCTCTGCTGGAGGAGCCCGACCTGAGGTGAGGGTGCGCCTCTCCCCTTCTCCCCGGTAGTTCACCAGCAGCATTATTCCTTCACGGAACAGAGCCAATTGAGTCTGAGGACGGAGGGTCCGGGGACGGGCATGGGCTAGAGAGTGGGCTGAGAAGCAGGGCAGAGCGAGGGGCAGAGAGCAGAAGGCAGAGGGCAGTGCAGGGGTGTCACCGTGTTGAGGGAGGAGGGGGTAGTTAGTTTACCACAAGAAGGCACATGAAAGGTTTGGAGCCCAGTGGAGGAAGACAGCATGTTCTTCCCTAGTCCGCACTATTTTTTCCCCCTCCCATTGTGGCTTTCCCAGAAAGTCGTCTGACGCATTCACTACTCCTGTGACTGTGCCTTGAAATTTAGAGGAGCTGAGGTGTGGGTGGGGCCCAGGGCCCTGCAGACCATTTGGTGGTGCTTGGGTGCCCGGCGTTCCTGCTGTCTCACAGTGCTCCCCATCTCCCTTCCCCTTGCAGTGACGATGACCGGGCCAACCTGATGTGGAAGCGTTACCTGGAGCGGGAGGACAGCAAGATTGTGGGTAGGGAGCAGGGCACAGCAGCAGGGAGAGTCAGCAGCAGGGTGTGGGGTGGTGGCTGCCAGCTTGGGGGAAAGAAAATGATACTACCAAGGGATGTGGGAACCAGCTGGGGGGCAAAAATGTGGAAAAGGTGTGAGGGCTTGCTAGAAGTGGTGGTGTGGAAAAGGCAGGTCAGGTAAAGGGTGGGGAGAGACAGCCAAGCAGGTGTCTCAGCTGCCTGCAGTGACTTTCTCTTGTCTTCGCTTCTGTCTAGACCTGTTTGTGGGACAGTTGAAAAGTTGTCTGAAGTGCCAGGCCTGTGGGTATCGCTCCACGACCTTCGAGGTTTTTTGTGACCTGTCCCTGCCCATCCCCAAGGTGGGATTCCAGAGGATTCCGGGGTGGATGAGACATGGGTTCCGTGACCCAACCCTGCCCACCCCTGGAGTGTGGGAGGGAGCCCCCTGGGTCTCTGGAGCAAAACTGAAGCTGGGATTGGTTGAGAAGAGCTGGAAAAGGAAATCCAGAGCTGACCCTCCGTTCATGTCCCTTTCCCTCCAGAAGGGGTTTGCTGGGGGCAAGGTGTCTCTGCGGGACTGTTTCAGCCTGTTCACCAAGGAAGAAGAGCTCGAGTCGGAAAACGCCCCCGTACGTGTGGCCCAGATGGGATGCAGTCAGCGAGGGGGCTCTGGGGGCTCCATATGGATAAAAGGGGGTGCATGCGGCCTTAGTCTGCAGGACAGCATTTACACGTCTGGGTTTGTGTTGGAGTTCCGGGTCAGCCCTTGTGCTTGTAGGCAAAGGGGGCCCGGAGGACACAGAGCTGCGGGGGACGCGGTGGGGGTGTGTGCCCGGGGCTGGAAGAGCCCTTCGAGGGGAGGAGCACCGTAACCTAGGCTGTTTGATGTTCATTCAGGTGTGTGACCGGTGTCGGCAGAAGACACGAAGTACCAAAAAGTTGACAGTACAGAGATTCCCCCGGATCCTCGTGCTCCGTATCCTAATCTTCAAGTGCTGTTTCTTCCACCCACTCTTTTTCTCACTGCCCGCTTTTGCGGAGGCTGGATATCTGGGAACCGAATTGCCCTTAGGAACCCTCCGCCCTCCCCTACAAGCTCCTGGTACCACTCGGGAGGGGAGTGGACTGCGTTCCAGACCTCAGTCCCCTCTAAGGCCCTCGGCCTCCTCCATATGCTCCTTAACCAGGGCTTAGATCTTAACCGATTTTCCACCTCCCGAGGCTCCATCAAGAAAAGTTCTGTAGGTGTAGACTTCCCGCTGCAGCGACTGAGCCTAGGGGACTTCGCCAGCGACAAAGCCGGTGAGTCCGGTGGGGAGGGTCGTGGGAGCGCCCCGGGGGGAGGGAGAAGAGTGGGAGCCAGCAGCCGTGACTGGAAACGGGGGGACTCGGACTCCGCAGGAAGCCCCACGTATCAGCTGTACGCCCTTTGCAACCACTCGGGCAGCGTCCACTACGGCCACTACACAGCCCTGTGCCGGTGCCAGACCGGCTGGCACGTCTACAATGACTCTCGGTGAGCACAGCCCCCGCGTCCCTGCTGTGAAGCCCCGGGAGGGCGGAGTGCCCAGGAGGGGCTGGCCCTGGTCCCCTCCCGGGGGCGGTGGGAGGCCCACCTGGTGGGCACGAGTGACCGCGTCCTCCCCCTCCTTCCCAGCGTCTCCCCCGTCAGTGAGAACCAGGTGGCCTCCAGTGAGGGCTACGTGCTCTTCTACCAGCTGACGCAGGAGCCGCCCCGGGGCCTGTGACGCCCTTCAGACCCCGGCACCTGTGAAACCTGTTGAAGACCCTTCGGCCCCAGGCTCCCCGCTTACCTCAGAGACGTCTATTTTTGTGTCTTTTTAATGGGGAGGAGGGAGGGTGGTTGTAGCTCCCGTTATTTTTTTTATTCAGGAGTACCCTTCCACCTGGAGGTCCCCTTGTCTCTCAGCCCCGTGTACAAAGGTCCCCAGCCCCGCCCCTGTGTACAGCCCCCCCCCCCCGACTATACAATCTCACTTTTTGTGAATAAATTTATTAAGAAAAACTGATATCCTCCTCTGTGCTTGTGCCTGGGGGTGGGCCGAACTGGAGTCCTCCCGAGACAAACGTGAGACTCGCGCCAGCGAAGGGGGCTGCCCTTGGGGGCCGGGCACCCCGGACCCCTGTTGACAAACACTGGGTGCGTTGCCCGGCGGCCCGGGCTCCCGCAGGCACGGGCCGTCGCTAACAGCAGGAGCTGTTTATGGAGCAGGGTCCCCGCGGGCCAGCCTCCGGCTCCCCTGCCACTCCCTACAGCGCAGGCGCGAGGGGCGGCCCTCCGGGACTCGCACCAGGCTGGGCCCGGAGCCAAGGCGGGTAGCCCGGACCCGCTCGCAGCTCGGCGGCCCGGCCCAGGGACGCGGAGCCACCACCTGCCGCTCGCCCCACCCTGCGCACCGTCGGCTCACCTGCCGCCGTCCCTCGCTGGGCCGGCCCCTTCGGGGTTTTCATTGGCGAGCGTCATCCGGGCCTTCCAGGATCCGCCAATCAGGAGCGGAGGACGCTGCGTCGGCGCGAGCGCCGCGCGAGAGCGCGGCGGGCAGAGCCTCCGAGGGGCCGCAGGGTCGGGGAGGGGTGCGGGCGGCCGCGCCGGGGCCGCGCGGGGAGGGTGGGGGCCGCGCCGTGCGCGCAGATAGCGCGGGTGCGGCCCGTATCTCCGGGCGGAGCTGAGCGGGAAGCCGGTGGGCCTGCACCGGCCCTTCTCTCGCCTTATCTCGTCCGTCTGGTGGGCGAGTCCTGCGCCCCGGGCGGGGTCCTCGCGCTCCCACCCCCAGCTCCGCGGGCTCTGCCTTGGTTTCCCAGAAAACAGGGAGGGGCCGGGGCAGGAGCGCCGAGCCAGTGGGACTCTTCCGAGAGGGCGCCCGGGCCGGCCTGTGCGCGTCGCCCTCCTCCCCCGGGCTCCCAATGGGCCGGACTGTGGTCGTGTTGGGCGGAGGCATCAGCGGCTTGGCCGCCAGTTACCACCTGAGCCGGGCTGCGCGTCCCCCCAAGGTGAGTGCCACGTGCTGCAAAGGGCCTCCTTCATTCTCCAAGCCCGCCGCCGGCGGCGAGTGGGAGTGCGCTGCCTCCGCCCCTCTTGCCCCAGGTGGTCCTGGTGGAAGGCAGCGAGCGCCTGGGAGGCTGGGTCCGCTCCGTTCGAGGGCCCGGCGGTGCTGTGTTCGAACTTGGGCCTCGAGGAATTCGGGCGGCAGGAGCGCTGGGAGCGCGGACCCTGCTCCTGGTGAGAGGCGGCGGGCCGCCCCGAGCGTGGGGGTCCCTGAGAGGGTAGGGCGGGGAAGGAGGTGTACTCGGCCAGGCCCTTCCTTAGTTTCTCCTCTTCCCGAGGGCGTGTGGGAAGCAGGTTTCCGAGCTGGGCTTGGACTCGGAGGTGCTGCCTGTCCGAGGGGACCATCCAGCTGCCCGGAACAGGTTCCTGTATGCAGGCGGTGCGCTGCATGCCCTGCCCTCCGGCCTCAGGTGACCACCTCCTGACCGCTTGTCCTTCTGCTTTGCCCATCCTCCCGCCCCTTCGCCGCGCTCGTCACTCCTCTGTCAGCGGTCCCAAGCCGGAGGGGCCAAGGGAATGGAACGAGCCCTGGAGCCGGCGCAGAGTCTCAGCGCCCTCCTCACGGGCCTCCCTCCACGCAGGGGGCTGCTCCGCACTTCGCCGCCGTTCTCCAGACCTCTGTTTTGGGCTGGGCTGAGGGAGCTGACCGCACCCCGTGGCAAAGACCCTGACGAGACTGTGCACAGTTTTGCTGAGCGCCGCCTTGGACCGGAGGTGACCCTGCCCAGAGGCCCCCCCAACTCCCTCCCGAACCAGCTGTGGAGCCCCCACCACCTGGGGCTCCTCTGTGCTCCTCGGGAGTGCCCTCTCTGCCTCTTCATGCCCAGTGGTCACCACGACTTGGAGGGGTGGGGATGCCTTCTTCCTCATCCTCCTGTGACAGTGGAGCAGCTTCCCAGCCCAGGCCTCTGTGTCCGGCCCACCTCACGCCTGCCAGCAGAGGCAGAGAAATCCAGGGCGGCTTGTTCCTTGGTTTCTGAGTCCCAGTCTTACCCCCAAGGTGGCATCTCTGGCCATGGACAGCCTCTGCCGTGGAGTGTTTGCCGGCAGCAGCCGTGAGCTCAGCGTGCGGTCTTGCTTTCCCAGTCTCTTCCAAGCCGAGCGAACCCATCGCTCTGTGTTGCTGGGGCTGCTGCTGGGGGCAGGTGAGGGGAGCATGGCTCGGGGGCATGGCCTTGAGGACTGCAGGGGTGAGGAGAGCTATTCTGATTCCTCTCTGCCTCCTCCTCTGCAGGACAGAGCTCACAGCCAGATTCAGGGCTTGTTCGCCGGGCCCGTGCTGAGCGCTGGAGTCAGTGGTCCCTCCGAGGAGGGCTGGAGATGTTGCCCCAGGCGCTCACCACCCACCTGACCAGCAGAGGGGTCACTGTGCTCAGAGGCCAGCCGGCCTGTGGGCTCAGCCTCCAGGCGGAAGGACGCTGGAAGGTGGGAGAGCCCCTGGAGTGTGATGAACCTTCTGTTGGAGCTCCCATCTTTGCCCGAGTGTTGCGGCCAGGTCAGGGCTGGCGGGGCTGGAGTTGCTTGTTGTTTTCCTGCCCTAGCAGTTTGAATATGGGCCTTATTTGTGGTTCTTGGGCTGTATTTGTGGACCTTCCTCCAAGGCCCATTTGATGCAAGCCCAGGGGTAGTAGTCCTGTTAACGAGTGGCTGACAGATCGGTGAAGGAGCATCCCAGCCCCACTAAGCGGCTCAGAGTGGGACACACTGGCCTGTCTGGCCCACTTCCAGGAGTAACGTGGGGTGATCTTTATGCTAGCCACACGGGCTGTCCTGCCACTTGGGTGCCCAGGGAGCTGAGGCAAGATTCCCGTTACCTCTGTTTGTCTCAAATGTTTTCATCCTCCCAGGTGTCTCTAGGGGACAGCTGCCTGGAGGCTGACCACGTTATTAGTGCTGTTCCAGCTTCAGGTAATGGGGTAGCCGCCCTCCCCTTCCCCAGCTGGGGTGAGGCTGGCTGTAGGTTTCTGGGCCCGTGCCCCTGCATTGACCGCCCTGCAGGAGGCCAGTCCCGAGGAGGGCAGGTGAAGTGGCGGCAGGAAGGCCTCCTGAGCAGGCCTCTGCCGGCTCCCTCCAGTGCTCAGCAAGCTGCTCCCTGCTGAGGCTGCACCCCTGGCGCGTGTCCTGGCCACCATCGCTGCGGTGTCGGTAGCTGTGGTGAACCTGCAGTACCAAGGAGCCCGTCTGCCTGTCCAGGTGTGACACAGGAGGGGAGACACGAGGGCATGTGACACAGGAGGGGAGACACAAGGGCCCACCTGGAAACCGCCGCCCCCCTCCTGACCATCTCTTTTTCTCAGGGGTTTGGACATTTGGTGCCGTCCTCAGAAGACCCAGGCACCCTTGGAATCGTGTATGACTCAGTTGCTTTCCCAGAGCAGGACGGCAGCCCCTCCAGCCTCCGAGTGACTGTGAGAGGGGCAGCTTTGCCTGGGGGGGCTTCCACGGCTCCCCTGTGCCCAGTGTATGTCAGTGCCATGCCCTCTGTCTAGGTGATGCTGGGAGGTTCCTGGTTGCAAACACTGAAAGCCAGGGGCTGTGCCTCACCTCAGGAGCTGCTCCAGCAGAAGGCCCAGGAAGCAGTTGCCACACAACTAGGACTAAAAGAGCCACCAAGTCACTGCTTGGTCCATCTGCACAAGGTGAGTTGGAATAAATTGCCCCTTGGCTGCCCGCTGTCAGTGGCAGGGACTGGCATTTTTGTCATTACCCACCAAGGCTTGTGACATTAGTAATAAACTCTTCCCTTTATCTCCTCTCCTCTCCCCAGAACTGCATTCCCCAGTATACACTAGGCCACTGGAAAAAACTGGGTAAGTTGGGAGAGCAGCTGGGCTGAGGACAGCCAAGGAAGTCAGACCCCCCCAGCGGTGACATTGGTTTGTCCTTTCCAGAGTCAGCTTCCCATTTCCTGGCTGCTCACAGGCTGCCCCTGACTCTGGCTGGAGCCTCTTATGAGGGAGTTGCTCTCAATGATTGTATAGAGAGTGGGCGCCAGGCTGCTGCCCGGGCCCTGGGCTCAGAACCTGACAGCTGATCCCCACACCCACCTATTCCTGCCCCTGCTGGCTGGGAGTCTCTCACCCATGAAAATAAAAATTGCTAGAGCTTGGCTTGGTCTGGTTGTTCTGTCCTCGGTATGGGGGTGGGGGCAGAGACCAGCCAGGGTGCCTGGGGAGCAGGAAGCAGGAACAGAGGCGAGGCGAAGTCCTTTATTAGAAAATATATCAAAACCCCAGCCCCTGAGCCAGGTCCAGAAGAGGCAGCTACTCCAGCATGGGCAGAAGGTCTCCAGGGAGTGGCTTACTTCACCGATGCACATCCTGGGAACCATAAATAGAATAAATATTCACAGAAGTCCCGGGAGAAGCCAGATGTCTCTTCTCTCCGAGGAAGAGGAGGGACTTGGGGTCCGGCCTTGCTCCTACTCTGGGGACAGGGGACTGCCAGGAGTCATCACATAAAGTCATGACATCGAGGATTCACAGTTGTAAGACCTGGCAGGTGCCCCTAGGAAGAGGAGCCCCCAGGTCTAGAGGAGCCCAGCTTCAGTCCAGCAGTGAGGAGAGGCACCTGCCCGCAGCACAGGACTAGTCGGTCCCCCACGTCCCTCTAAGCAGTGAGGAGCGAGGGTGGGGAGTCCAACCCCTTTGATCCGGTTTCATGACCAATGCGGACAGGAAGAGTCAGTGTGAGCCCCGGGGGGCTGTGTGGTTGGCAGCAGGCAGAGGCCCAGGCCTGGCTGGGGGCCGGCGCTGCAGCATCTCTTGACGGAAGGCCTGGGAGGAGCCAGGTGGGTAACGGGGACCAGAGGGAACCCGGGGACCCCGAGGGTCAGTTCCAATGTCTGCTGTGATGTTGGTGTAGAGAGGGCCCAGCTCTCGAGCCAGCAGTCGGTACGTGAGCGAGTTCATCCCATCTTGCGTCCAGGAGTTTTGTGTGCGGACCAGGAGGTCAAACCTGAGGGTCAGAGGTTAGAGACTAAGACCCAGGGAGGAACCCAGGGACCTCCAGGAGTTTTCTGAGAGGAAGCAGAGCCGTGGGGTCCAGTCGCAGTGCCCAGGCAGTCCTCTGCCTACCTGTGGGGATTCTCCTCGTTGCCCTTGTCTCCTCGGTGCTTCACCATCTTGTAGTGCCCCACAGAGGTGGGGGGGCGAGAGATCTTCATGCCGGCCAGCCGCACCCTGTGGGGAAAGAGAGGGCACCTTGGAAGATCGGGCTGGAAGAAGGCTGCTGCCGGCTGCACGGGAGGAGCTAAGGCCAGCCCGGAAGGGATGGCAGGGTTCCCCACACAGAGAACAGCTATTACCAGTTAAGCGAAGAAAGTTAATGATGTGTAGTTGGTGCCAAGGACTGGGAGGGGAGAGGAAGTGAAACGGAAAGAGGGGAACATAAAAGCTGCCGTGTCTACATCCTCAGGCCTCGCGCCAGGTGCCCCGGGGCCGTTAGGCAGTTGGCAGATGTGGGTTTACACCTCCCACCCCTGTTCCCTGAAAGGTGCCAGGAGCTGCCCTTGTGGTGTGGGAAGGGCAGGGAGAGGAGCAGTTTTCTGGAAAGGGGCGGCCCAGCTGCAGACCCAAGCTCAGCAGTCTTGCTGAGAAGAACGGCTGAGTGGCCCCGCCTCCACCGCCTGCCCCGCCTGCCCCACCCGCTCCCAGGTGGCGGGTGGAACCCCAGCCTGGACCGAAAGGAATGCCCAGCTTTGACACACAGAAGCCAGCAGTGACGGTGGTGTGGGTGCCTCACACACACAACAGGAATTCACAGAGATGTCATCCCAGGGAACACAGGGGAAGAGCAGGCAGTGCATCTAGTAGGTCAAGCCGGAAGAGGCACAGCACGGGTATGAGATTGGATCAGCTGAGGCCAAAAGTTAAAATGTTACATGTACTGAAAAGGAGGTGGCCTCATGCCAACAGCAGAGGCTTTGAAAAACGGGTTCTGGGCTCTCCGAGTGCCGGCTCCTCCAGCCCCATAGGAAGCAGGCGGGCAGCAGCCCACACTAAGAGGAGGACTAGGCTGTCTGTAGGCCCCTTTCCGTCCTGGGACCCTGGGGTGCTCCAGCGTATGGGCCCAGGAGACTGAAGGAGCACGGGGCAGTGGCCAGCATGCAAAGCACAACCTGACGGTCTGGACTGAAAAGACTCAGTGCAGGGCCCACAAGTGCAGGTGAGTGTGTAAGGGCTGTGGCCAGGCATGGCCTGCCGGGGGGGGGCGTGGCGCGGAGGCTGACCTGGTGGCGATGTCGTCATCCTCACCGCCCCAGCCCCAGTACTCGTTGGGAAAGCCATTCATCTTCAGGTACTGGTCAGGAGTGAGCGCTGAGACGCCCCCGAAGTACTGGGGGTAGGGGAGGCTAGGGAGAGAAATGCCGTGGGTCCTACCGGTCGGTCCTCTGGGATCCCTCCTACCCACCACCCCTCGGCTCGCCTCCTTTCCCTGCAGGTGGCCTCCCCGCGCCCAGCACCCCCTCGTGCCCCCTACCTGTATCCGAACTTGTTCATGGCAACAGCAACATGCCGGGGCCCCCGGGGGTCACACACGTACAGGTTGTGGTCATTCTCCGGCAGGAGGTCCACGTCGTGCAGGAACAGGCAGTCCCACTCTTCGTCACGCAGGGCCTCCCGCACGCCCACGTTCAGCAGCTTGGCCCTGTTGAACGTCCCGTTTCCAGCCTGAAAGGCAGCGGAGGAGCAGGCTGCTCAGGGACGGCGTGGAGAAGAGGGGGCAGATGTGTGAAAGTGGGCGGCGGGGCAACGCGAGTGAGGAGAAAGACACACTGTCTTAAATTTTTCATTCAACATTTTTCTGAGCAGCTGTAGGTGCCTGCTGCTGTTGCACATCGCATCCTGACCACCAGCCACCACGTGGCGCAGGGGTCTGTCAGCCACCACTGGGCCTCATTTGGGGGGTTGAGTATCTTACTTAAGGTCACACTCAGAACAGGCGGCAGACCTGCAATTTTAGCCCAAATCCGTCCGATTCCAAATTCAACAAAGGAACATTCTGGAAGAGTATAGGACAGGGAATACCCCACGTCCAATGAGAAGTGCGGGGCTGGCGTGCCGGCACAGCAGAGCCAGGCATCTGCCCGCACCAACAGTCAGGCCCTTAGAATCCTTCCAGCGACCACACAGGAGAGTGGAGTGGCATTTACCTGAGGCTTCCTCACTAGAGAGTCGGAGCGTGGGGGTGGGGTTACCTGGTGGATGACGTAGATGCCGTAAGCGAGCTGCTGGCGCTGCAGGAAGGGGTGCAGGTGGTAGAGCAGCAGGCGCAGGTGATGTTCCCGGGCTCGGTGCGGCACGATGATGGCTGTTCGGGAGCGGGGCTCACACCCCGCGGGGCGGTACCGGCCCCCAGCTTCCACGCGGGGGTTCCTCTCCACAATCTCTGCCAGCGATGGCACCGGGCTGAAGGACACGGACACGGGACCCACTGTAGGGGGGAATGGCAAGTCGGGGATTAGAGGGTCTAGGAGCAAAGAAGGACCACCAGGGACCGGGACCACTGCTGGCGCTGGCCATCCTGGTGTGGGGCTCCCTTGGACACCTCACAGGCCTGAGTTCCCCATCATCGGCTAGGCTTTGCAAAGCCCGGAAAGCGCAGGCTCCTTACCTAGCCTGTCTTCTTAGTTTAGGGTTCCCTAACTCTTCCTCCTGCCCCACAGGGTGGGAGGCCACACTGAGGGGCTGGAGAGAACAGACAGACTTCCCACTAGTGAACTACAACAGGACCCGTCCGCAAAGGACGCGAATTCGGAGTCTGGGGCGGGCAGGGGAAAGCTTTGGCTCCACCCCAGACCCCAACCCAAACTCCAAGTCCAAAGGCGCCCCCACCTCAACGCCAGCCCACTTTCCAACTCCATCCGCCTCCAGTTCTGAGTGCCTCTCCAGCCCCCACAACACGCTCGGCCTTCCCTTCACCTGCCCCTTCCTTCCTCACTCACCTAAGAGAGGAGATCGTTCTGGACAGTAGGGCAGACCTTGAGGAGCCAGAGGGCCGCCTGGTGCAACAGCAGGGGCCCCGGACAGGTGGCTGAGGTTGCTGTAGACATCATGGGGGTGAGAATAGTCAAATGTGGGCCCCTGCTCTCGGCCAAACAGGGCACTGAGGCTTCGGAAGCCCCCCAGGGACAGGTACATCATGACGGCCAGCTGGGAGCCCACAAGCAGGGCCAGCGTGCAGGGCCGCTCCAGCAGCCTCCGCAGCATCCTGGGTTGTGCGGCCTGGGGAGGGAGAGAGAAGAGCTCTGGGGGCAGGCAGGAGGGGCACAAGCCAGCCCAGAACATCGTGCAGGGGTGACGGTGGGGCCTGGGGCACAGCAAGAAGGAAAAACAGGCAGATGTGCAACCATGCGAGGGCAAGAGGTGGGCCACAACCTTAACCGCACGCGGTCCTGCCACCTGTCACTTCCAGCCTGAGTCTCAGTCTCCTCCACCCTCCCCAGCCCACTCCCAGGTACTCGCGGTCCCCACCTCCAAGCCAGAGGAACCCCACGTGTATTTCAGGGGCGTCTCTGGAGAACCTGCTGTCCCACGGAAAGGGAGAGAAAGGCTCACCTAGGTTCACGCCGTCCTCCAGACCACGGGGGCTCCGGGGGGCCTGGGGGGAGCAGCGACGTGAGGCATTATCTAAGACTGGAAACGCCACAGAGGACGGAGAAAGCCTCCATCCGGGCCTGCAGCTGCGCTCCTGGGACCGGCTGGAACAGAAGCGGGCAAGGATGACAGCCCAGGCTCAGAGGGGCAGAGCCGGGGTCGGGGCGGCCGGTCTCCCGGCAGGGAAAGTGAGGGGATGAGGCTGGAAAAAGCAAAGGGGGCGAGCAGGACATGCTGGGTCCCGGGCCTCCTCCACCGGCGACCCTGGAGTGTCAGGTTAGCTCCATCCTCACCCAACCCCCACCCCGACCAACCTGTTTGGGGAGTGGGGGCAAGGCCACCAATGGAGGCAGCATTTCCGCGGGGGTGGGGCGGGGGAGGCAGGCAGACAGGGCTGTGGAGCGGTCTCGGGACTCCCCGGGCGGAGCAGGCAATGGGCTCCTTCCCGCTCTTCGCGCGCCTGCGGCGGGCTCCGCAGGTGCAGAGCGTGACCCCCGGGGAGCGGCGCGCGGGCCCGGGAGGCGTCCCCTCTCCACCTCCGTCGTCCTAGCGGGGTGGGGAGCCGGGGCGAGCGCCGCACGGCACCTGTCTGGGTACCTGGGCCAGCTTTCGTGGGCGGGTGCGGTCCGCGCTCCGCGGGGCTTCGCCGCCGAGCGCTTTCCCGGCGCCCCGTCCCACCCCGACCTCTTCCTGCAGTCGCCCTGCCTCGCCCGCGAGCCCCGCGGCCTCGGAGCCTGCTCCGCCGGGACCCGCTCCACTCCAGCGCCCGCCGCCTGGGCCCCAAACTTCTCGTTCTCCCGCCCGCCCGCACCTGGGCCCCGGCCTCGCCCCCGCCGAGCCCCGACCGCTTACCTGGCCCGCGGCTCCCCGTCGTCACCGCCAGCCTGACAGCTGGGCAGGCTTCGCGGCCGCCATCTTGGAGGCGGGGCGAGGGGCGGGGCCTCGCGTCACGGGGCGGGGCCTCCGGGCCGCCCTGGAGCCCGCCGCCGGGGTCCCCACGCTGCGCGGGGTCTGTTTTCCAACCCTCGGGCTTGCAAAACGGCGGCCGGACGCGGCTGTCCTGGCTCAGGCCCGGCACGGAGTGAGAGGCCGGCGTGCCGGGGGCGCCCCGGCACCCTGGTGCCACTTAGCGGCAGCGCCGATCCTTGCTCGGGGCGCCAGCTCGCCGAGCGTTCTGGCGCGCACCTCTGCACCCTCACGGTATCCCGCAGGCCTCGGGAGAGAAACCCGTTGTTAACGAAGGAAGGAAACTGAGTGTGGGCCGGGGCCTGTGCGTGCTTTAACGTGTGGCGTGGAAGTGGGCGCTCCATTAATATGCAGTATGTTTAGTGGCCCCCACTGCCTCGCTGGCATCTTGTTTGGGAGGAGCAGATGCTCACACTGGGGACACGCCTCGGCGCGCTCGCCGTCGGAGAAACTGCAGCTCATTCACGGTGGAGCTGGCAGAAAGGTTTCCCAGGAGAAGTGGTCGCTGGCGGGGAGCCTGAGGGACGTGTCCACAGCACATCCAGCTGCTTGGTGAGACTGTTTCCATGGAGCTGTTTTACCGCTCTGCGCGGGTAACTCATTAACACGCAAATTCCGTCCCGGCTGATCGAGGGTCAGATAACCCTGTACTACCCACGTTGCAGGAAAAGAAGGTTTTGCCTTCAGTTTCATATTCATTTCTGTATTCCTGATCTATAAATGTGTCCTTTAGATTTCCTTTGAACCAGTTGTAACATCTTCCTATCCCTTCATGAGTTAACTCCTTCCTATTCCTTCATGAGTCAGAATCTTTAACGTGTTCATTTTTACATGTTCATTGACAAAAGCTTGACCGAACTTTAGACAGGCTTGGGTCTCCCACTGGTGTGAGCGCTCTCTCTCTCTCGCTCTCTCGCTCTCTCGCTCTCGCTCTCTTTTTCTTTGATTGTCTTTAGAGAAAGAAGAAGGGAAGTGAGAGAGAGAACTCTGAACTTTTCTTTCTTTTTTGGAACACTGGGTATTGCCTAGCTGTGTTTCAGGTTTGTAAGCCTGAATACCCTTAAATAAATTTGCATCATTTATTTCAAGCCAAAGCCTCCTGACTCTATTTGAGGTTGTTCGATACAAGATACCTTTAAGAACTTTTAGCAGGGGATTGACCAGCTGTGCCAAGTCAGGAAGCTAGAGGACTTCTTTTTCTTTTTTTAAAATACTCACCCGAAGATGTGTTCATTGATTTTTAGAGAGAGGAAGGAGGAGAGAGATAAACATCGATCAGTTGCCTTCCATACACACCCCGACTGAGGTTTGAACCCACAACCTAGGTATGTGTCCTATCAGGAATCAAAACGGCAACTGTTATGGGATGGTGCTCCAACCAGCTGAGCCACCCTGCCAGGGTAAGATGACTTGGATTTCTAATGCGGATCACCGGATGGATGGTGGTACCATTTAATGAAAAACAACTTAGAGTAGGCACATTTGGGGAAAATGGTGGAGGTGACCAGTTAAATTTTAGACACAGTGAATTGAGGCACCTGTGGAGGCTCAAAATCAGAAAATCCTGGACTGGCCTGCAACAACAGCTTTGAAGCCCAGGGCTGTGTGATGTTGAGCAATATACTTGTCATTTTACAGATAAACCTCATCTAAGGGGTTTTGTAATAATTAGAACTATGGAAAAGTGCTGGCAGACAGCAGATATTCAGTACAATTGAGTTTTCAGCACAAAATTGATGCTGAGTAGAAACCCTGGCTTTTAAGGAGCTCCCTGTGCAGTGGAAAGGGTAGAAATGTGGTTCTCAGTGGCGTTGTTCCTATAAAGCTGACTTTCATCTTTAATCCCCATCTCTGCCTCTGGTCTTCCAACAACTGCCCTGCACCCTGTTTCCAGGAAATTACATCTCCACTCCACTCCACCCTGGCCAAACCCAGGACTTCATCATCACCTGGAACTGCTACATTCCTGAAAACTTAAATTCTAATATGCTGGTTTTCATCACAACTTCCTGCCTTTCTACATTCTGAATCAATCCTGGGCCCCTAGTGGTCCAATCAGGACAGATGACAACTCGGTAAAAGAAATCCAGCCTTGAAAAAAACAAAACCAAAACAAACAAACACTAATTTAAAGTCATTTAAGTTTCTATTTAGTTTCTCCAGGAAACATCAGAGGCCAGGAGAGGAAGTGGAACAGGGGAACAAGTCAATGCATGTTGAAATATCTTTAGAATTCTTTCTCCCCCACTCAACATATCCCACCTCAATGGTGGCTTCTCCTGAAACAGTCCTGTCCGGCCCTGCTCAGATCCTTATGGTGCCACCCTGCGGCTTCAAGGCCGCTTTCTCTTTCCGTCAGTGAGGTTTGGCATATCTGAAAAGAACCCAGGAGCTGAGCCAGGAGAAATGCTGTCTTCCTCCAGCACCATCCTGCTCACCAAAGAACCCCTGCAGCTCACTGCATACTCTGGCAGGGGAGGAGGCCCCTCGCCAGGAACACTTCCCTGTCCCTTGTCCCCTGTCCGTGCTGTCACAGCACCCACCGAAACTCTGGAATCTTGGTCTTACCTGACTCAGCTACCAGGCTACGAACTCTCTGAGGACAGGGACCATGTCTTCTCTTTCATCACCCCCTGACTAGAACCCAGACCAGCAACTGCCTTTGGGCACACATTGTACAAAATAGCCCCTTGTTGATCCAACCCCAGCAGTTCACTGGTGTAATTATTCTCTCAAGCTAATGCAGGAGTGGGAAGGGACAGGCAACAGGAGATTTGAGGGGAAAGGAATCAGCAGGGACACTTACTAGCAGCCAGACACAGCTGAGAATTCTCATCATGTTCTTAGGTTCTGACCTATACATAAGGAAGGCAATAGGACACCCATTTTACAGATAAGGACGCTGAGGGTCCCATCAAAGCTTGAGTTCTGTCCGACTCCCAAATCGGCACCCTTCCCGGATGCTGTGACAGCCTGTAACCCAGTGGTTTATCCCCATAAATAAAATTTAAAATTAGATTGCTAAGTACGTTTTCCTCAGACTCGTTTCCAGGCCAAAATTCTCATCTTTTCAGCCTCGCGATGCTTATTTGCATGGACATTATCCAGAGAATGTGCTGTGTCTCTATGGTGTTGGACGTGTGTGTGTGTGTGTGTGTGTGTGTGTCAGGGGTGCTTGTGAGGTTTTACAACCAAAGGCTAGTGTGAGAGACGCCTTAAACCTACTTCCTGCCCTCCCTTCCCTTCCTAAGGCTACCGGAGGCCCCCAGGCCTATCCCCATATAAGGTCCTGTCGAGGGAAGTTGTTCCATTGTTGGGCCTCCCTCCCCTCCCCCACTCGTTCGGAGCATTTTTAGAACTGGTGGTTTCCCCCGGCTGTCAGCGAGCGGGCGAGGCCGCGCCGGTGGCTTTGGCTTCCGCCCAGCAACCATCAGTAGAAAACGTATGCGATTGGCTCAGAAGCATCCTCTGAACCAATGAAGTGTTGAGACGTTGAATTCTAGTTTCTTAAAACCACAAGCCCTGGCCAATGAGGCACTACTGGTTGTGTCATTTACTGTCAATCTGGTGTTTAAGAAAACAAAATCCTGTAATGCTATCCGGAGATTAAGAAAGGGGGCTGGGATGGAGTGGGCGTGTAAATGAGTGGCCCCGCCCACAGCTCCCCCAGAAATCCACCCCCACCCCCACCACCGAGGTGGTGGTTGGACACGTGCCCAGATTCCTCTGCTGTAACCACAGAAACAGAGAATCTCAGGGTTGAAAGCAGGCCGGTCTCCGAGTTGCTGCCTCACGCTCACGCACGCACAACACTCGCCTTTCCACGGGACGGTTGTGCGCACTCTGCGGAGCTTCTTCAGGGACAGAGCACGTTCCCCGGCTCCTCCCCTTCCCTCTCCTCTAAAACCACGCTGGTACTCCAGCACCTCCGTTTTTGGCTCTCCTGCTCTGGTGCGGATTCTCCTCCCGCTCACATTATCGGCGCTCTAATTTTGCTAACTAGAGGACACCACTCAAGATCACTCTGGCCTTGGCCCACAGCAGGCAAAGCCAGGGCCCAGCACAGCCAGCGCCCCGTGTACAGGAAGGAAGACAGGGGGCAGCCCCATTCCCACGGGGCCTAAGGAATATGCACGGGGCTGTGGAAGGGCCGTCCCCACTCAGGGAGTGCAGCGCACTCAGCCTCCATGCCCTCCACAGCCTGCCTGGGCCCCACTCCCGGCTCCCTACCCCCAGCTGCCATGGCCAAGTGAGGCCTCCCTGGTGTCCTGTCCTCCCCTGTGTCACCTCCCCTCAGGGTCTCCTCCCTCACCTCCACAGCCAGTCCCTCCCCACACCTCCGGAAGTCCAGCTACTGCCACTCAAGACTCCAAATTCTTGCGGCGTTCACCTGCCACCCTCTCCCAGCCTGCTCCCTTCATGACACACGCAGGACTGCTCAAGCTTCTTCTTTAAAAGTAAAAAAAACCCTCACCCAGGGAGACATTTATTAGTTTTAGAGAGAGAGGAAGGGAGAGAGAGACAGAGGGAAACATGGCTGTGGGGATCGGCCCCCGACCTTTTGGTGTACAGGACGGCGCTCCAGCCAATGGAGCCACCGGCCGGGGTTCAAGCTCTTTACAGGGGTCACATGCTCGGAAGCAGCCACGTCCCTTGTAGCTCACTGCCCTTCGAGTGGCCTGCCCCTGCTGGCCGCCTGGCTCCCCCTCTGCCCTTTCTCCCCCTTCTTTTCGCCCCCCTGGCTGTCCTACACCGAACCACACTGCGTTCGTACTGAACTCCATTCTGAGTTTATGTCAAAGGCAGGGCTTACACTGGTCCATCTGGGGACGCTGTCATTAGGGGCTCACAGAGGTAACCGCTCACATGGGGACAGTCTTCACCCTTTTGAAAATGCTGTGACGTCTGTCTCCAGGGACCCCCTCTGGGAGCCGGTCCTGTTAGCCCCCTCGTACACCTGAGCAAGCCGAGGCTCCGCGTCAGTGCGGTGCCCAGCGCCACCCGCTGGCACGATGAGCCCCAACTCCAAGTCAGACCCCGGCCCCGCCCCGGCTCCAAAGTGCTCTCTACCCCAGCATTTCCTCCAGACCCCCGAGTCACGCTCATTCCCAAGCGCTTGTTTGTGTCCATGTCCAAGTAAGTGGTTCTTGTGACCTCGCAGCTTCATGTCCTCCTCAACTGCACTGGAGTCGAGTGTTTATTTTGTCTCGTGGGGCTGCGAACCCCTGGGTCAGGGACAGAGTCATCCTTTCTCTCACAGTCACTCCGAATCAAGGGCCCCGCCAACCAGAGGAAGGGAGCCAGGGGGTCAGGGCAGGCTCCGCCAACATGGTGGGGACCGAGAGGGGGTGACAGTCACTGGGCATTATGCTCCTCGCTGGTTCACACCCCTTCACCCCCCAACACACCTCCGAGGGCGGTGTCGTTACTGGCAGTTGAGGAGACTGACACAGAGCCCAGATGCAGCTGCCTCTCCCTCCGAAAGGGGCACGTACATGGCAGAGCTCAATTTACATTTAAAACATGTGATGATCCCTTATTCTGCAAAGACCTGTCGCACCCTCGAATCTGCTTTCCCCGGAGGTACGTCTCCGCGAGAGGAGACCGGGCAGGAAACGCCTCACACACAAGCACACACACACGCGCGCACACACTCCCTCGCGCACACACACACACAGGTCACTCAAGGTCATTGCCTGCACCCTGGGTTCCTGGCCAGAGGGCCATGAGGGGTAGGGGTCAGTTTCCCCAGGATCCTTTCCTTGGGGCTAAATAAAACGGAATAAATACTAAATAAATACAACAGACCACACTGCTTTCCCCTCCCTCCTGCGACCAGCAGGGCCAAGGGGCCAGTTCAGACAGGAGACTGTCTCCCAGCCCCTTCTATCCACTGTCCCGCCACCAGGGCAGGCCCACTGGGCAGGGGCAGGGCCAGCCTGCGCATCGTGTTGTGGGACTCGCCCCTCCCCACCATGTCCAGCGTGGGGCCCCATGAAGTCCCATTCTCCCAGCTGAGTCCAGGCCCCGGTGCCCAGAAAGGGCAGCCGGGACGGTGAGGCTATTTCCTGCCGGCCCAGGGGCGCCGCCGGAGAGCCTCCAGGATCTGTGCCTTGCGGTGCAGCCAGTCCTGGGGAGCTGGGCGTGGCGGCGAGGGGGTTGGTGGCCGGGGCACAAAGAAGCTGTACCGGACCCGTGCGTCCTGGGGGTCGCCAGCCACCAGGACCTGCAGTGTCAAGGGCTGGACCAGTGGCCCGTAGCCTGCCAGCGTCTCAGAGGCCGCCTTGGCCCCGCTGTAGCGCAGGCTGACGGCCCCAGGCAGCGCCACATCGGTGGCGGAGGGCGTCAGCGTGTATTCACCGTTGAGGGCGTAGGAGCCGTCGTGGAGCTTCAGCGCCAGGTAGAGGCTCCGGACACCGGGGCCGCCCTGCTGCCGCACCAGGATATGGGTGGCCCCCGCCGGTATAGTGACCACATTGTTGTATCCGTACCTGTGTGGAAGGGGCCCGGGTGAGTTCAGCGACCTCCTGAATGCCCTCAGCCTTGCGAGCTTCGTGGGAGCGTGTGTGGCAGTGTGTGTACATACATGTGTGAGTGTGCACAGGTCAGGTGTGTGTGGAGGGCCGTATTCCCAGACCTATGTGAGGTGTCCAGCCTGCGTCTCAGCTACCTGCGGATGTGCCTCCGCCCTCGGACATGACACCTGCTGTCCTCTCGCCGAGGTGCCCTTCTGAGCCTGACCTAGCTGGTGGCTATCCGGCTCCCACTGCTGCTCCGGGAGAGCCTGCTGCACAGGTGGGGGTGCCACTGTCATGTGCACTTGGGACCGTCTCTGCCACTAGACCGAGAGGAGGGGCAGTGCTGCCTTCACCCCATATCCCCCAGGCCCAGAATAGTGTCCGGGAAGGTAGGAGGAGGAAATCAATGGCGGACGAACCTGAACTTTCTGAAGGAGCCAGACTGCTTGCTGCATCCAGAACCATCCCCACCGCACACCATGCACTTGTCAAACTTCTTCTTGGAGCCGATGACTCGGTCACAGCCAGCGTGGATGCAGCGGCCCTGGACGCAGACTGAGGAGCTGTCCGGGGAACAGGGGGTCCCATCTGCCACCTGAGGGGAAGAGGAGGAGGGATGAAAAGGGCTCCTCCCACATCCAGAGGGGCCGGTAACTGAGCAAGACACATATCCCATAGGGGAAGTGGGGGCACTGTGGATGGAGTGGGGGGAGCCAGAGGCCCCCTAAGGCAAGATCATCAGTGGACAATGAGAAGGATAAAAGCCACACCTTTGAGTGGATTGAGTGTGGGCTGCGAACCAAAGTGTCACAGGTTCAATTCCCAGTCAGGGCACATGCCTGGGTTGCAGGCCACGGCCCCCAGCAACCGCACACTGATGTTTCTCTCTATCTCTCTCTCTTTCTCCCTCCCTTCCCTCTCTAAAAATAAAAATAAATGAAATCTCAAAAAAAAAAAAGCCACCACCTTCAGAGCACTGTCTCTGGGTCAGGCATGGTGTTAAGTGCTTTCTAGACACGTGCACATAAATCTCACACCCCCAACCTGAGGGTTCCAGAGCGGGAGCCTGAGGTTCTAGAAGATCAGGAACTTGTCTGAAGGTGACACAGCCGGAAGGCAGGCAGAGGGCCAACACGGGAAACCCTCTGGGGCCTGAGTCCCACCCCCAGCCTTCAACCGGCCAGCACTGGCCCAGACAGACACTAGGGGGCAGCCTCCCTGCAGGAATTCTCTCTCTCCCCAGCCCGCGGGTGGAGGGAGCCAGCCCACCGCCGGCGTTTCTCTCCCTCCTTCCGCCTCGGCCCTTTGGTCCTCTGACAGCGAGGGGGCAGAGGGAGGTCGCTGTGTCCTGGAGGCCTGCCTGGTGAGGGGCTGGCTGTCCTGAGCTGCTGAGGCACCCCCGTGATTTGGCAAGGGGCCCGTGCAGAGGGGGTCAGACAGAGACTTGCCCGGAGGGCCACCCGTTCGAATTCTCACAGCCCCGAGCGTGGGAGAGAGGAGGAGAAACGGGGGCGGGGGGGCGGCAACAAACCAGCACTGCCTGATGGGCCACTTATGCAGCCTCTGGGCTTTGTTTGACAAGTGCTCACAGAAGGCAGGCCCCATGGACCTCTCTCTGGGCTGGCCCGGCATGGCCACAGGGCTGCCAGCAACAGAGGACTGGTCAGTTGTTAAAGCATCATCCCCACATGCCAATGTTGCAGGTTCGATCCCCAGTGAGGGCCCATACAAGCATCAACCAATGAATCCATAAATCAGTGGAACGACAAGTCAATGTTTCTCTCTCTCCCTCCTCCCTCGCTCTAAAATCAGTCAATGAGAGAAAGAAAGAAAGAAAGAAAGAAAGAAAGAAAGAAAGAAAGAAAGGAGAAAGAAAAGAAAGAAAGGAAGGAAGGAAGACAGCCAAGGGACCACTGGGACGGGGGGAGCCCAGTCCTGCCCGGGCGTCCTTGGCCTCACCCGTGGCTCCAGCACGTAGTAGTAGCCCAGAGCCCGGGCCTGGCAGGTGAGTTTGCACTGGTCCCGGGGCGCCACCCCCGCGTAGCGAGGGACCCAGTCCATGGGCCCCGGGAAGCCCTTGAAGAGGTCGGTGCGGTGGTTGTAGGCAGCACACTGCTCTTCACGGAAGGTCAGAGCTGTAAGGGGTCAAGGGCGTGGTCAGGCCACTCGCCCCTCATGCCACCCCACCAGCCCTGCCCCTGCCCCTCGGACCTCCACCCAGCTGGCCCCTCTCCCCTCCAGACTGCCAGGGGAGGGCCCTGCAGGGCAAAACCACTGCCCTCCACCGCTGGGACAGGGCTCCGGCCGCTGCCAGCCTCACCTGAGCCGGCCGGGCAGTCCTGGGTGCTGCAGGAGCGAAAGCGGGTGCGGCGGCCCTCGCAGTACTTGCCGCCGTTCCGGGGAACGGGCCGCGTGCAGTCTCGGGAGGAGAACTGGACACCGCCCCCGCAGCTTCGAGAGCAGTCGCCCCATGGCCCCCAGGGGCCCCAGCCACCAGCCTGCGGGACCTACGGGAGGACAGAGTGGCAGGGCGGTAAGCATGGCCCCTCCTGGGCCCCGGGCCCTCCGCCACACCCCTGCCCGGGCCTCACCTGGAAGTCCCGGAGCTGGTCCAGGTGGAGGCAGCGGCCACCCATGCAGGCCTGGGAGGGCCCACACGGGGTGCCGTCTGCCCAAGGCGAGTGCTTGGTCTGGCACATGGCGTGGCCGTTGAGATGGCCGGAGCACCAGAGGGCAGCACAGGGCGGTGGCAGCTGTGGACAGTGGTGGGAGTCCGGCCCGAAGGTCAGCTGGCACTGGCGGTCAGCGTCATAGTCTTTGCCGGGGAAAGTCGCAGGCAGGTGCAGGGGAGCCTCTGGCTTGTCTAAGAGACAGTGTCCTGGGAGGGGCCGGGGGTGGGGTCAGAGGGGCCCAGGCGGCCCTCGAGGGGGCCCTCTGAGGGCTTGGGCTCCCTGGGGCCCCATGGATCCTAGGACCCCAATCCTAGGCCTGCAGGAAGCTTTCAGTAGCAGCTGCGGTTTACTGGACACTTGTTACGTGATGAGTATCGGCCAGCAGCTCGCCCAACGCCCACAAGGCAGTGACCACTATCACGCCCGTCACGGACCAGCCCCACAGGCCGGGGACGCCCAGGCGTGCAGCCACACTCGTCTGAAGAACAGAATCAGGAGGGCACAGCGTGCCCGTCCTCCTGCCTGCTCCGACCTAGGACGGAGCTGCTGAGTCTGCGTCTCTCGGACAGCCTGGCCTGCGGGCTGATGGGGGGCGGGGATGTCACCCTGCTGGGCCGGCACACTTCCAGTGACAGGGCAGCTGCCTCCAGGGCCGGTGGTGGACGGCTGCGGCCCTCAGGAGGTCCGTGCTAACTGTACTGAGCCGAAGCCTGCCTCCCCCGCTGCGCTGTTGAATCTGGCAGGAAGTGGGAACCACACAAAGACAGCAGCATGTCTCACCCACCCCACACTGCAGGGCAGGCAGCCGGGCCCCTGAGCGTCGGGGCAGGAACGGCTCTGTCCAGCCCAGGAAAGGGGAGTGCCCGTGCCGGCCGACGCCTGCCTACCGTGGCCGTTGTCCAGGAAGTCCGTGATGAAGCGGGCACTGCAGGGGGACCAGGGCTCCTCGGGGTCCACGTGGGCCATCACGGGAGCCATGACGTGGCGGGAGGTGCTCCCGGGCCCGTTCACGCCGGCACAGGGCTTGGAGTTGTCGTGGAGCATGTTGAAGACGTGGCCTGTGACAGCAGAGGCCTGCTGGAGTCCCGAGTCCCCGCCCTGTGCCCGCCGGGGGCTGCGGGGCCCCCTGAACCTGGTACCACTGTGCATGGCCCCACCCCCCCACCCCCCCACCCCCGGTGCTCTGAGGTCTCCTCAGGGTGTAGCCCCACCAGAGTGCCGCCTCCCCTCCGGCCAGCAGGCACCCGGGGCCCCTCCTGGCCCACTTTCCTTGTAGCCAACATTCCCAGCCCTGAATCCACCCGTTCCAGCCCTGACTCTCCGTGCGTGCCATCCCCTCCACACGCACACACTGCCCACACAGACACACACTCACACACACTCACACACACTCACACACAGAGCTGCAGCAGCTTTCCACACACCATCCCACTTAACGGGAAAACCTAAGGCCTTGTCCACGCCCAGAGCAGAGGATCTGGCCCTGGGCCTAGGCCTGCAGGGGAGGGGGAGATACCTCGAGACCCCCCATCTGCACCCCAGGGCGCTCCCTGTCTCCTCCCTGCCCCCGCCCCCTCCCACTCGCCCCCCACGCCCCCTTACCCAGCTCGTGGGCGGCGGTGAACGCCGACTGCAGCCCGTCGTCCTCCACGACGGCGCAGCTCCGGGCCGGGTCACACACGGTGCCCACGTCCGCCATGCCCAGGGTGTCGCAGGTGGAGACCCCGCACAGGTCCTGCGGAGGGGGGCCGCAGGAGGGGCATGAGGAACCGAGGCACCAGGCCCACCGTACGGGACCAGGTTAGCAGGGGCTCCCGCACTGTCCGGGTGCAGACAGGCGCCCCTCGCACGCCTGTGGGACGTGGCCTCCGTCTCGCCCCACGCAGCGGAGCCTCCCAGAACCCGCGGGGCCTGGGCTGCTGCGTGCGGGTCTCACCTGACGGGTGAACAGAATGGCTGTGTCGAAGTGGGCTGGGTCGGAGTCCTCCCGGGGGTTGAGGCCTCGCTGCCAGGCGCAGAAGCTGTGCAGGGTCTGGGCGGCGTTGGGCCCCACCTGCGGCCCTTCCTGGCCGGGCCCCAGGATCACCAGCCGGGTCACCACCAAGCTGACGGGGTTGCGGATGCTCGGGTGCCGGAAGGCCTTGGCCGCGGCCGCCAGGACCGTGAGCAGGTAGCGCTTCAGCCCTGTACCGTGGAACGCTGCCATCTTGTCGTCCGCCACCACCAGGGTCTCCACGAACCTACTCAGGGAAGCGAAGCGCTGCGGAGGAAGAGAGGGGGGTCCTGAAGCAGCCTCCGGCCCCTTGGGAGGTCTCTCTGCTGCCACGCCTCCCGGGCCTGGAACTCAGCAGAGCCGGCTGGGCAGAGCCTGCCCCATCCACCAGATTCCTGATCCCCAATCCCCAATCCCCGGGCTTTTGTGATGACCCTGAGAAACCAGCTGTGGGTGCAGAGAGGGAGAGGAGAGGCGAGGGGGTCAGCCATGCCCCAGGCCCACCGGGGCCCCAGAGGTGAAAAGCCACTGGGCTGCCTCCTCTGGGGGGGGGGCTTTGGGCCCCCCAGGCCTGGCTGTGGCTGGGGGTTTGGGCTGACGTGTCTGCCCTGTGTGGTTACAGGAACAATTCAGTCAGCATCTAGGGCTGGGGCCAGATCTCAGCGTGGTGGGTGTGGGGGGAGCGTCTGGTCTGGATTAAAGCTCGGGGTGGGGGGGGGGGGGGGGGGGGGGGGGGAGGCGGGAGACTTGGGATGGGAGGGAAGGAGGGACGGAGCCTCAGTCAGCCTTGCAGTCCGGCCAGTGTGGACGGGGCGTGGGATGCCTTTCCTCCCGTCCACCCCTGTCCTAGGGTGCAGTTAGCCAGGACACTTTGGAAAGTGGCATCAGAAGCCAGAAGGCAATCCCTTGGGCTGCAAAGCTCACTCCTTCAGCTGGTGTGGGGGGGCGGGGCGGGGGTGAAAATCAAATTTGGGGCACAGAAAAGAGCCAAGGCCAAGGGACTGCGAGGAGAGCCCTGTCCCTGGGGGTGGTGGTCACTGGATGACAGGTGGGGCTGGGTGGGGAGGGGTCAATCCCGGCACAGGGTCTCTGGCCGCCTCTGCGGACCCTGCTGGGGATCAGGGTCTGGCCAGCAGGAGGGTCAGGGCAGGGAGAAGCCAGCCTCTTCCCAAGAAAGGCTCACGGGAAGAGGAAAGGCAGGCCGAAGGAGGGGAGAAGCAGAATGACCAGAAGTGGAAGTGGGTGGAGAGGGGACACAGAGGTCAGTGGGACAGACATGGCGGGAAGCAGCTGCAGGACAGACTCCGGGGCATCCTACCTTGGCTCTTCGGGGGGTGGGCCTGGGGTTCTCAGGAGGGGCCTTGACGTTGCACATGGGGCCCTGGCCGCTGGCAGGACTCTTCCGGCGTAGGATGTGAGCCCCAGGTCCCCCGGCGGAGTTAGGGGTGCCCCCCTCCAGGGGCTGGAGGTGGAGTTCAGTCCCCCGATACTGCAGCACGCCCAACAGGGCTCCCCTGTCCCAGTGCAGAGATGCCACGGACTCCGGATCTCTGTTGACGGTGCCGGTGAGGTAGGTGCCTGGCTCCGCCCCGCCCAGCAGCTCGGGCGCCTGGCCCAGGTACTGCACCGTCAGCCCTTCGACCTGCACGCCGGGGTCTTGCTCCAGCTCCAGCAGCAGCGTCTCCCCGAAGGCGGGCAGGCGGTACCACAGCCTGGCGGGGACTCCCGGGCCAGGCGGGACGCTGCCGTTGAGCTTCTCTGGAAACACGATCTCTTCTTCCCAGGGGAGGAGGCTGGCCAGCGGGGCGGGGGGCAGGAGGGAGGTCAGCAGCAGCCACGGGAGCAGCAGCAGAGCACTGGGGCGGGCTCCCCACACACAGCAGCCAGCCCAGCCCCTCCCGGGACGCGAGCCTGTCCGGGGCATGGCACACGGTGCTGCAGCTGGGAGGGACCCCGTCCGTCACCCTTCACACCCTGGCTTTGTGGAAAGTGCCCCTTGCAGCCTGCGCTTGGACCAGGGCCAGGGCCGCAGGGCTGGGGACCCTTAGGGAGATGGAGAGAACTTGCCCCTTGGCTGGGGAGAGGTGCCTGGTGGCCGAGCTCCTGCCGACCCTTCTGTCCTGGGTCTTTGTCTTCCCCGGCCTCTGCCTCCCACAGTTCCTCTGGCCCCTGTCTGTGCACCCCCAGACGCTGGCTGCACCTCTGGGCCTTTGTCTCTGTCTCTCTCCTGCCCTCTCTCCCGTCTCTGTGTCTGTGGGTCTCCCCGAGGGTCCTTCCCAGGCTCGCCCCACCAGCTCTTTTAAGCACCCCCAGCCTCTGCGATTGGCTGAGCTGCAAGCCATTCAGCTCTCTTGGTAGGACTCAGATGGGTGTCTCATTCTTCAAAAAACTAGTTTTTGTTTTCCTTAAAAAAAAAAAAAAAGGGATTTGCCCCGGGGGAGGGGGACCCCGAGCAGCCAGTTGCAGCCAGATGGAGGATGGGTCACAGGCGCCGGGCCAGCTGATGACATCGCCTTTTCCCAAAACCGACGGCGCTCAGCTTCTCTTTCCCTATTTGGTGGACAGACCCCAAGAGGGAAGTCTGGGAAACGGCAGTCGACACACACAGAAAGGACCAGGTCCCAGGAGGACTCTGGCTCCCACTGACTATGCTGGCCTGGCCTCCCTTTTCTCAGGGGTCCTGCAGGCCCCTGGAGGCGGGTTTCCAGGGTAGGGAGCCCGGAGGACCAAGGGGCAGGGGAGGGAACAGTTAAGGAAGCGTCAGGAGCTGATCAAAGGGAGAGGTGGCTTGACATGGCCCAGCCAGGGTCAAGCAGGGGGATGGGGCTGAGAACACAGTGATTAGGAAATTTACTGCCTTGCCCTGGCTGGTGTGGCTCAGTGGATTGAGTGTTGGCCAAAAGGTTGCCACTTTGATTCCCAGTCAGGGCACAGTCCTGGGTTGCAGGCCAGGTCCCCAGTAGGGGGCACACAATAGGCAACCACACATGGATGTTTCTCTCCCTCTCTTTCTCCCTTTCCCTCTCTCTAAAAAGAAATAAATGAAATCTTAAAAAAAAAAAAAAGGAATTTACTGCCCAGGGTAGGACGAGTCTCTCTGGAATGGGCACAGGGCAGGGGCTGAGGACAAGGTGGGAGGGTCACCACTTTTCCTTTTATAGGAGGAGGACCCAAGGTGGCACCTCCTCTTCTCTAACTCCCTTCTCTCCCTCGGGCTCCCCCTTCCTGCGTTACCACCTCCCGCCCCCTCCAAGGCCTGGAACAGCCATTCCATCCACCCCCACTCCACCCAGGCTCCCCCTCCTCACTTCCTGATTTCCCGTTCCCTGGCCCGAGTCCTAGTAGCCCTCCCAGGCTCTGGCCCCTGCTCCTACTTCCCCAGCCTCCGGTCTCAAGAACCCAGGGGCACTCCAGTGCGGGCAGTCTGAGGGAATCCCCACCTGGCTCCCTCTTCTGGCCCCACTTTTCCCTGAGAACTCAATTTTCCTGGAATACCCAGTCATCTTTTATTTCTCATTCCAGTGGAACAGGGGGAGGGTAGAGGCCACTTGCAGAGGGAAATTAGGCTAGCGACGGGTGCCTGAGGTGGGGGGAGTGCTGCAGGGGGGGAAAGGCAGCCTCAGGGAGAGGAAGCAAAGGACACCTGGGTCCTGGTCTGGAGAACACTCAGCATCAGGTTTCAGGACTGGACTCTCCTGGCAAGGGGAGAGGGGTGCCAAAGTTGGGCCACGCTTGCCCACCCCTTGCGGGGGCCACTCCTTTCCCCAGGATATCCCCAGGAAGGAGGGCGCAGTCAGCAGCTCCTTCCCTTTCCCAGAGATGACCACCTGCCGCCATTCGTCCATTCACTCTCTGCCTTGTCACCTCCTGTCCCCACGCCATATCCGCCAGGGTACTTCCTCCCCCTCCCTTCCCGCTCAGGTCGCTAATACCTGCCCTTGTTCCCATTGCTTCCTGTATCGACCACCGCCCTGTGACTACCAGACCCACCCCTGACCGACCACAGGCCCCAACCCTGGTCCTAAGTGGAGGGGGTTGGGGCTGCAGGAGTCAAACAAAGGCTGGGAGACCAGAAGGGGCAGGGGCAGGAGGCGCTATCACCAGAGGACTCCTACTGCCCCTTTCCACCCCCCAACTCTGAGATGAGGACAAAGGGGGTGACTAAGCAGTGAGAGACAAAGGGCCTTAGAGTCGCAGGCAGTGCGTGGGGGGTGCCCGCAGCGGGGAGAAGGCACAAAAGATGCAGTGTCCTAGGCAGCCCCCCCAGAAGCCCTAATCCCAGTTCCAGCTCAAATTGCCCCCAGGGCCAAACGGCCCAGAGTCTACCCTGACTTCTGCCAGGCTGGATTAGGGCAGGTAAATGCAGTTGCCCCATCACCACATGCACTGTTCCAAGTGCTCAGGGAGAAGAGGCACAGAGAAAGGCTGGGGAACGAGGGGGCAGGTAGGCAAGGCCTCTGCCTGGCTCTTGGGGGCAGTCCAGCCTACCCAGGTCCCAGTCATTTCCTACAGTCAGGGATATGACCGCAGCCCTTGGTACGGTTCCCATTAGGTCAACTCCCAGGCTAGATGTCGGCTTGCCCTAATTTCTCCGCAGCTAAGAATCCGCCTCTGTCTCCGTCCTGCTCTGTCTGCCCCACCCTGCTGCAGTGCTGGTGGGCTGTGGCCACGGACCCCTAGGGGCTCAGGGTGGGTGGGTGGGGGGACCTGCAAACTCAGGGGTGGCCCAGCTGGAGCCGGGCTGGGAGGCAGATGGGGAGAACAGAACCCGCCCCCAGGGCTGGAAGGCTCTTCTTTGCCTCCTCAGCACAGAATGGGATCAGAGGCCTGGTGGTGACTGCATTTCTGTGGCTTTGTCCAGGACTGAGTCAGGGTCTGGAAGAGAAGGGATAGAGACGCCCCAGGTTGGAAGGGGGGTGTGAGGTACCCCTACGGGTGCTTGCTGCGTCTGGGTCTGAAGACAGCCAGTCGCTCTAGGAGACCGCCCCTCCATCACCACCTCAGGCCTCCAATGCTGGTGTGGCCTTGGCATCCTGCTCTTCCTTGGAGTGAGTTTGGCGGCGTCCTTGGACCGCCCAGCCCTAACTCGGGGTCCTTCTGCCTAAGCCACGTGCCACATCTGCAAAGGAGCTGGCTTTCAGGTGCGGGGTAACTGGTAAAGCCCGGGGCTACTGCAGGAAGGCCGGAGCGGCGCAGGCGGGAGAGTGCAACGTTCCCTACGCTCCCGCCTAGAAAGCCGGTGCAGAGCAGTGGGAAGAGCCTCCCTCAGTCCGTTTTATTCGAGCCACAGGCGGACCTAAGCGCAGAACCGGATGTTTTCCCTAGCGGGTCGGCGATCCTGCCAGCTTCCAAGATGGTGCCCGCGTTGTGCAGATAGAAGCGAAGCCGGCCCGGAGGCGCGGAGGCGGGGCTTCCGCCCGGCCCTCCTCCCGCCGTCCGCAGTGGGCAAGATGGCGGCGCTGAGAGCTCTGCGCGGCCTCGGGGGCACCGCCGCCCAGGTGCTGCGGCCGGGGGCTGGGGGCCGGCTGGCGGTGCAGCCCAGCAGGTGAGACCCAGGGCAGCCCCCCGACGCGCTGTCTCCAAGGCTGGGGTCTCCACAGCCACTGAGGTCGCTTAGGAAATGGTGACCCGGGCCTGTGACCCCTCGCAGTCTCGGGCTCCAGGTGCCGGGCGCCCGCCCTGGAAGAGGGAAGGGGCTCCCGAGCTCTTTCGGCCAGCGGTGAAATCAGGTGGGGGGAGGCCCTGCCCCTCACCGTGGAGATCGTGTCCTCTGGGAGAAACCCAGATGGTGACCCCGCGCCCGCCCTGTGCGTCGCTCTGGTCACGCTTGAGCCAAGCCGAGGAGGCGGCGCGCTCCTCGGTGTCGCCCGCTGACCTTGAATGAGCGGCTTTGTCTCGCTCAAGCTCAGCTGGACGGGCGTGTGAACGAGGTCGGACGTTGAAGGAGCTGGGGCCTCGGCCTTCGTGCACGGGGGTCGTGGATGGAGCGATTCTGGGAATAGAAAGGGGGATGGAACGTCCAGGGGTCCGGCTGGTTGTGTCAAAGGTACACTAAGCCGTGCGGGTGACCTGGCCCGGGTTTCTGCACCCCCCCACCCCCAGAGCGAGTGGGGACAGGAGCCAGGCGCTATTCAGCCCTGTGTCTTTACCTCCTTAGGGGTGCCCGGCAGTGGCAGCCAGATGTGCAGTGGGCAGAGCAGTTTGGGGGAGCGATCATGTACCCCACCAAGGAAACAGCCCACTGGAAGCCTCCACCTTGGAATGGTGAGTGCTCAGCCCCCAGCCTTTCTGACCCTTTCACCACGCAGTTGTACAGACTTGATAATGGTGGTCAGAGCAGGCGTTTGCCGAGGGAAGGGACGGAAGAGCTTTCCAGCAGAAAAGGAAGAGTAGGTCCCAGCCAACCCTGGAACGTCCCCACCGAATTACATCTTAAGCGTGCGCCGTTCCCAGGTTTCAGCGTGTGTCCATCCCCCCCGAGGGACAAGCGGCTTTTCCCACCGTTGTGCTCAGGGAACCTTGCTGAGCACATACCTGCTTCCCCCATCAAAGCCAGCCCTTCGCTTGGACCTGCCGAGTCTGGCCAGTGGACTGCCAGCCTCCCCACCGCTCCGCATTGAAACTCTTCAGTTGCCCTGGCCCCGTTTTCTCCCTCGCCCTCTGAGCCCGTGTCCATTACATCGCCAAGCCCTGCAAGTCTTTCACGTTTTCCATCTGGGCCTCTCTCCCTTGCTGGTTCACGTTTATTTTCTCCCAGACCTCAATTATTTCAAGAGTCCCTTCCCTGGACTCCTGCCCGGCCCTCGTTCCTGTCCAGCTGTCGTGCAGTGTCATTGCCTTCATCGTCCCCAAACATTGTTTTACCACATCAGTCGTTCTCATGCCTGAGAACCATTGAAGGCACTCCAGCCACTTTTCGAAAACAGCCCCGGTAGCTGGGTGCCCACACGTCCTAAGTGCTCTGCGTCCATCCTCCTACGTAGCCCCCACGACAGCCCCCAGAGGGAAGCTGGTGTGTCCCAGGGAGGTGGGGGCTGGAGCAGGGTCACGCTGGTGGAACTGCACCCAGGTCTGCCTGACTCCAAAGCCTGCAGTGAAGAATTTCAAAACTTCGGCTGCAGTTTCAAATCTCAGTTCTCCATTTATCAGTGAACGGAGTGCCTGCTTCTCGGCCTTACTGTTAGGATTAAACGAGGTCGCAGTTATGTGAGCCCTCAGTGTGGTGACTGGCATGTGGCAAGTCTTCCGTAACACTGTTATTAATGACACTGCTGCCCGCCAACGCCGATCCAGGTCCTTCCTTGCTGGTACCTGGCATTGCTGATCCCATAGCTGGGAGGCCTCCTCTCTGCCTCCCCTAGTCATTTGAATTTCAGAGCCAGCTCTGGTCCTTCAAGTCCCCACAGTGCCCTTTCCTCCCTTTGAGTGCTTAATGGCTGAGCCACCTAATCGGTAACTTATCAGTTTGAGCTGTGCTACTAGTTTCTCACATGTACTTATTTCCCAAATTAAGTTGTAGCCTTCTGGAGGGTCAGGCCTGTCCTTTACTAGTAGTGAGACTCGTGTGTCCAGGCCATGGCTGGCCACGATCAGGTGTGTTTGGAGGGCGGTGTGTCCTGGTGGGTAAGGACGGAGCCCTGGGGCTAGATGGGCTGAGCTCGGGCCCAGTTGTGCCACCGACACACTTAGTGCAGAGCCATTTACCCTTTCTGGTCTCGGTTCCGCCAGGGCAGTGTGTGACTGTAGCCCCTAATACTCACGTGGTTGTTAAGAGAATTAGTTAAAATAAGTAAAGTGCTTAGAGTAGTGCCGGCCACATGGTAAGAGCCGTGTCAGTGTTATCTATAATTATTACTATTTTTTAAGATTTTATTTATTTATTTTTAGAGAGGGGAAGAAATGGGAAGGAAGAAACATCAACGTGTGGTTGCCTCTCATGCTCCCCCTACTGGGGCCCTGGCCCACAACCCAGGCATGTGCCTTGACTGGGAATCGAACTGGTGACACTTTGGTTCGCAGTCCAGCGCTCAGTCCGCTGAGCCACACCTGCCAGGGCACATTATTATTTTTAAAAGGGTATTCTGAGCAAGGTGGGAAGAGTGGGTTTGTGGTCCTTGTCCTCAGGACCACAAGCTTCAGGCTTCCTTCCCTTTTCCCATCAGTGGTCTTCCCGGAGATGAGGAAGCCCGAAGGGCAGGGGCCAGGGGCCAGGGACAGGCTGAGCCTTGCTGCCTCTTGGGCGCCCTTAAGGGAATTGCCGTTTGGCTCTGCACTCTCTCCCGCTGCCAGATGTGGACCCTCCCAAAGACACGATAGTGTCGAACCTGACCCTGAACTTCGGGCCCCAGCACCCAGCAGCCCACGGAGTGCTGCGCCTGGTGATGGAGCTGAGTGGGGAGATGGTGCGCAAGTGCGACCCCCACATCGGGCTGCTGCACCGAGGCACTGAGAAGCTCATTGAGTACAAGACCTACCTGCAGGTGAGGGCCTGCGGGGGCCGGGCACAGGGCCTGGGCGCCACCAGCTTGCCGCCTCCAAAACTCCTGGGAGGGGGGTTTGGAGGGGAGGCCTTGGTTGGGAAGAGAAGGGATGTTGCAGGGGATGCGTGACTTGAGACATCTGGACTTGGTTTATCCAGCAGAAGCGCTTTGCAGCCAGAGCTACACGCCCAGCTTTTCTCTGGCCGACCTGGCTGCCCCTTTGCCCTTCCCGCAGTGCCTCAGTTTCCCGACTCTTACACTGCAGTCAGACGTCAAAGCCAGGGTCCCTGGGGGCAGGGACAGAGGGGAGAGATGTCAGCTTCCCAGGACTAACAGCTGAGTCTTGTATTGTCTAGCCGTCGACGTTTGTTGTCGAAATACCCAGTGAGTCAGAGTGACCGGGAGGGAGTCTGTGACGGAGTCGTTTCTAGGAGAAGGGTGTCGGGGTGGAAGGAGTTGGATCAGGGTAGGAATCCGAAGTGTTGTTTCTTTTTTTACTGCCGTGAAGAAAGGCCTTGATAAAAGCGTGATGGGTTAGGGCGAATAGCCAGCCAACCAGATTGATTGCAGTTCTCCAGGGAGACTCCTGGCAGCAGTGGCTTCCGGCCCAGGAGCCAGTGGAGTTAACCCTGTACGTTGTCCCACGTCACAGTGACATCAGGACAAGAACTGGCTGTCCTGAGGAGTGGGCGTGTCTCAGCTCTGCCTCCTTCCTGGAAGCTGACGGTGGGGACTTGGTGTCTTGGCATTCGGGGGGAGGAGCCATCCCTACCAGAAACAAATCCCAGCTTCCTTAGGTCCCCGCTTCTAGGGACAGTGACCCCTAAGACTGATGACCTGGAGGATGGTTGGCAGTATGGTGCTCGGACCCAGGTCACCCTGGGTCATGGGACAGATTGTTAAATTTTCAGGAATTTTGTGAGCCGGTAGCAGCTGCACTGTTTACATTAAATTAGTTTACCACTTAATGTGTTATGTTAAAAACCAAGGGAAGACATACTCAAAAGCCACCACATTCTGCTGAGCCGCGTCTGGGGGTGTCTGTTCTTGCATCTGTGCCGGCAGCGCTGTGGGTGGCTGCGCCCCGCTGGGTCAGGTGCCTTTGGGAGGTGGGAGTCTTCTGCCAAGGAGGCTGGCGGGTGACTCAGGGTCCCTTCCCCACACGCTGCCGCTGCTTGGGCGTCCGTCTGGCCCTGAGGGGGACCCGGCCCCTCCCTCTTCCCAGGCCCTCCCGTACTTCGACCGGCTGGACTACGTGTCTATGATGTGCAACGAGCAGGCCTACTCGCTGGCCGTGGAGAAGCTGCTGAACATCCAGCCCCCTCCGCGGGCGCAGTGGATCCGAG
Source organism: Phyllostomus discolor (assembly GCF_004126475.2). Classification (NCBI taxonomy): domain Eukaryota; kingdom Metazoa; phylum Chordata; class Mammalia; order Chiroptera; family Phyllostomidae; genus Phyllostomus; species Phyllostomus discolor. The sequence goes on along the minus strand of NC_040916.2, from coordinate 27,395,337 downwards.
GTGCGCTCCGCCCTCCCTCATGCTCCCCCCTACACCCCTCCCCCCCAGTCCCGACTCGGGGCTCAGAGCACAGACCCTGGGCTGCCGTGGTGCTGTCCTCATCGGGGGTCCCTGGCCCTGCCCCTCTCTCCCCCTCTCTGCAGTGCTGTTTGGGGAAATCACACGGCTTTTGAACCACATCATGGCTGTGACCACACATGCCCTGGACATCGGGGCCATGACCCCGTTCTTTTGGATGTTTGAAGAAAGGGAGAAGGTATGAGGGAGCGTGGGGATGGAGATGTGAGGAGGCAGCGGCCACAGCCGGAACGGTTTGGGTGGAGGTCTTTAACCTGGCTCTAGTCCAGGGGCCTCTGTCGGGAGGTCGGGCGCAGGGGCCCAGGCCTGTGTCCACAGCTCCCTGCGTGTCCTGCCCAGATGTTCGAGTTCTATGAGCGCGTGTCGGGGGCCCGGATGCATGCGGCTTATATCCGCCCAGGCGGTGTGCACCAGGTGAGTGCCTGCCTCCCAGCCGCAGTCCCTGCCCTGTCCTCGGCAGCCACTGGGGGGCAGCGCCAGCCGCTGGGAACACTGCCCTGGCCGCGGGCCGCGCTGGGCTCACTGTCGCCCTCTGTCGGGCTTCCAGGACCTGCCCCTGGGGCTTATGGACGACATCTATCAGTTCTCTAAGAACTTCTCGCTTCGGATCGATGAGGTGGAGGAGGTAAGATGAGCGTCGCTGGGAAAAGTTCCTCCTTTCTCCCCAGGAAGGGCTTGCGGGGTTTTGGGCCCCAGCTCTGAAGAGACACGTTTGTGTGTGAAGTTTGAGGGTGTTTTCTTGGCTGACAGATGCTGACCAACAACAGGATCTGGCGAAACCGCACAGTGGACATTGGGGTCGTGAGCGCAGAGGACGCACTGAACTACGGCTTCAGGTGGGGCCACAGGCTTTTCTCGGGGGGCGGAGGGATCCGGAGGCTGAGGGGGAGGGGCCTCTCCGGGTGTGCTCGGGGTGACCCCGCCCGCCTCACGCTCTCCGCTCCCCGCTCTGCGCAGTGGGGTGATGCTGCGGGGCTCTGGCATCCAGTGGGACCTGCGGAAGACCCAGCCCTACGATGTCTACGACCAGGTGGACTTCGATGTTCCGATTGGCTCCCATGGCGACTGCTACGACAGGTGAGGCCCAAAGCCCCTCTTAGCTCCCGGTCCGGCTGGGCTCCCGGAATGCTCCTTTCAGCTGCCTTCTCTCCTGTGTGCGTGTGAAACGGGTGCTTCGCGTGGCAGGTCCACCTGGTTCTCCCCTGAGGGCGTCCTTGTGGTTCAGGCGGAACTAGTTGGGGCTGGGTTGTATCGCTGAGGAGGCGGAGCCGCAGAGGTTAGAGGTTAGCCTTGGGTTATTCCTTTGGAACCGAGACCAGAGCAGGAGCTTCCCCTGGACTCGAAGCTTCAGACTGCTCCCCTGTGTGCTGACCCGAGGGGGACTGGCTGCTGTTCTTGCTCTGAGCCTGTCTGACTCCCCCTCCTCCCACGGTCCGGAAAGGGTCTCAAGGGGGGTGGGGGGCAGGAACAGAGGGGACTGCCACGGGCAGGACTGCGCAAGTCAGGAGAGGGCTTGGGGGCGGCCCCAGACGAGACCAGCCGACTCCGGCTCTGGGGTGGGGGCGGGGGGCGGGCAGGTGAGGGAGGGGCCGGCACCTTCCAGGTAGGCCGAGGGTGTCCGCCTGGCCCTCCAGCGGCGCCTCTGCCAGGGGCCCGTCTGGTCTGCCGCAGGTACCTGTGCCGGGTGGAGGAGATGCGCCAGTCCCTGCGCATCATCGAACAGTGTCTGAACAAGATGCCCCCCGGGGAGATCAAGGTTGACGACGCCAAGGTGTCTCCACCCAAGCGAGCTGAGATGAAGGTGGCTGCAGGGAGGGGCGGGGAGGGGTGTCCTGGGCTTCGGCCTGTGCGCGGAGGCCTCCCTGCGCGAGGGGCTGGCCCTCCTGTGGCCGCTCTCGCCCCCAGTCTCCCGGGGGGCGGAGAGAGTTCCCGCGCTGCGCGGCCAGCGAGACGGCTGGGAGCTGGTGTACTGAGGCGCCCTCCCCCTCTGCAGACGTCGATGGAGTCCCTGATCCATCACTTTAAGTTGTACACTGAGGGCTACCAGGTCCCTCCGGGCGCCACCTACACCGCCATCGAGGCCCCCAAGGTGAGGAGGGAGGGGACGGACACGGCCTCGAGGGCCGCGTGGCTGCAGACGGCGGGTGTCAGTGAGGGAGGGCGCGGGGCGCGGGGGGCGTCCTCCTGCGGCAGTGGCCTACTCCCTCCTCCCCGACAGGGCGAGTTCGGGGTGTACCTGGTGTCCGACGGCAGCAGCCGCCCCTACCGGTGCAAGATCAAGGCTCCCGGCTTCGCCCACCTGGTAAGAGCCCGTGCCAGCGGTCCTGCCGCCTGCCAGTGCGTGCGGCCGCGCCTGCCCGTGGCCGAGACGGCCCTGAGCACCCCTCGGCCCTGACGAGCCCGCCTGACCCCGCTGCCCTTGGCCCGCAGGCCGGCCTGGACAAGATGTCCCAGGGACACATGCTGGCCGACGTCGTCGCCATCATAGGTACCGGGCCTGCGGGGGGCGGGGGCTGTCGAGGGGACGCTGAGTGAGGACGGCCTGGACCCTTCCTCTCCCGAGCGGACCCCGGGCGTGGGTCAGACCCTCTGCCCTGCGCGCGGAAGTGAGCCTGGGCCCTGGACCACAGCAGCCTGCCCTCTCGCCCGCCCCAGGGACCCAGGATATCGTGTTTGGCGAGGTCGACCGGTGAGTGGACGGCGTGCTCATCTCCCGGCCGCTGCCCTCTGTGCGGAGCCCGTCGCCGCGGCAGCCGGGGCTGCGTGCGCGCGGCACTCAGCTGCCAGGCTCTGCGCGTGTGTTCTAGAAAAGGAGAAACTAATAAATTAGCCACCTTCTGGCCCCTCTGCCAAAGCATCTGGTATGTCTTTCTCAATGTCTCACCGTCCCTAATTTTCATGGGAAACTTCACTGTTTGCTAACCCGACACTTACTGCTCTGACTCCGGTCTTAGCAGTATTTCCTGTTCGTCTCCGCCCCTGCCCGACTCTTGTCCTTCCCACTTCTCCATTCCCCATTTCCTCTTTCTCCTCACTGCTCCCCCCTCGTGCCCAGACCCTGCAGCCCCCACACCCTGGTAAGCCCCTCAGATCAGGGCTGGGGGTGACGATCCAGGTGGAAGGGAAAAGGGCTGTCACGGGTCCCGGGGAGCCCCAGGTGCCCGTTGGTCGCAGACGTGTCTCCGACCGGGGCTGCTGTGAGAAGGCGGGTCGGCTGCCTCTCCCCAGGCGGGCAAGTCCCCTCTGCCTGCGGTGGCAGGGCCTCGGGCGCTGGACGGCCGAGGCGGAAGAGCCCAGATCACTGTCTCCCTTAGTTGGCCCTTCCGGGAGCCGCCTGGTGTCTCGCAGGAAGGGGAAGGGGCCAGAGCTGGGGGAGGCGTGGCAGGAAGGGGGGAACTCTGTGGTCAGGGAGCTGCTCGCCCGGCTCAGCTGCGCCCTCAGAGCTGCGGTCCCGCTCGCCGCCCCTCAGCCTGGCCAACATGGTCCCGGCAGCGGTCCTGCTCCTACTCCTTTTGGTGGAACCAGCAGGTGAGAGGGTTTGGAGGGGGACAGTGAGCTGGGCCCCCGGGTCGGGGTCGGGCATGTGGGCAGGTGAGACAGGGCCCATGGAGTGAGGCCAGCGTGGGCAGTGGGGCCCAGAGACCCCGAGGCAGGGCCTGTGTCGTCCCCGGTCCCCAGTCCCTGTCCGGGTCAGGTGCCTCCTTTCTCGTCCCAGCCTTTCAGGATCCATATGCACCCCAGGCTTCAGCTGGTGGGGAGGGGTGTGGTGTGTTTGACATAAGAAGCTGTTCTGGGAAGGGCCATGTTTCCTGTGGGTGCCTCTGGCCTTGCCCGTTAGGGGATGACCTCTAGCTGGTTCAGTCCTGTTTACTAAGTCCCCTCAGGGAGGCCAGGGTGGACCGACGGGCACGGTGCTACTTCTGTGGGCTGTCGCTGAGGGTCTGCCCTCCTGTCAGCTGCCAACGGGGGTGGGCGGGCGGCAGGCAGTGCCCAGTTCCAGGGACCTAGGCGTCCATGGGGAAACCGAGGCAGAGGCGGGAAGGTCCTGCAGTCGGTGGATCGACTCTCACTTGCCCCCCGGGGGTGCTGTGTGTGAGTGTTTTCAGGAAGGCTGGTTGTGGCCGGGGGCTGGGGTTTGGGGAGGACGGGGTTAGTGAAACTGAAGGGAAATCAGGGAAATCGAAAGGGACGTGAGGCTGCGCCAGCCCAGCGGGGACAGTGGAAGGACCGGAGTGGGGCGTGAGTGGAGGAGGGGGCCGGCCCGGGGCTCGAAGGTGGGCAACCGTAGGCTTCTACGGCAGAAAGCCTGGATCTGCCTTCCAGCTGCCGCTCCTCTGCGCCCCCAAACGTGTTACTTATCTTCCCTGAGCCTCGGTTTCGTCACCCGTAAGGTGGCAATGACACTTCTCGCCCAGGCTAGTCTTGAGATTTGTGCAACATGGAGTGCGGAAGACCGTCTCTGAACACAGAGTTCTTTCTAGACGGACACCAGCCAGAGGCCTGGAGCCCATGTCCGACGGGCCGGGGCCGATGCGGCCGGCGGGAGCCCAGAGCCTATTTGATTTTCTCAGTTGCGCAAACTTCCTCCTGGGCACCGGGTGTGGGAACAGGGCAGAGTCCCCACGCAGTCCCCGCAGGGGCCCCGAGCTGGGGTCCTTCCCGGAGTCCTGGGGCCGAGGCGTGGGCATCCCTTGGCCTGGGGAGGCAGGAGCCCTGTGAGGGCCTATCTGAGGGTGGGGGTGGGGGTGCAGAAGGCCGGGCAGCGGGGGAGATGACCAATAATAGAGTAATTCCCTTCCCGCCCTGCCCCAGCTCACATCCTTCCTGTCCAGCTCTCAGCCACAGGTCACAGGACTGAGCAGAGACACCCCCCTGTGGTTTCTTCTCTGAAATTTCTCACTGCCTTCTCGCCCTGCCCCTCCGGTCTGAGGTTTTCAAACGGCGCCCAGCGCACTCAGAAGCGTCCCCTGAGGGCTATTAGGTGCTCAATGGGGCCTGAGGATCCCGCAGCAGGGCTGCAAGACAAGGCGAGGGGGCTGAAGGAGGCCTCGCACTCCCCGTGCGTGCACGCGCATTCCAAGTCCGCGGAGCCCTGGGCCCAGAGTTGGGCCCCCGGCTAGGGCGAGGGCGGAGAGGGAAGGCCAGAGAAAGGAATCCAGACGCAAGATGCCGTGTCTTCCCGGGAGAGCTCCCTTGGCCCCGTCCGAGCCCGAGCCCCCAGACCTCGGTCCGTCCTGACGCCCCACCCCCAACCCCGCGCGGTGGGCCCCTTCTGTCCCCTCAGAGGCCCTGGGAGAGCCGCAGCTCTGCTACATCCTGGACGCCATCCTCTTTCTCTACGGCATCATCCTCACCTTGCTCTACTGTCGACTCAAGGTGGGTGGGGGCGTGGCTTGAGAGACCCACCCAGTTTGGACGGGAGGGGGATGGGCAACGGACGTAGCTTTTGCTGATGACCTTTCCTCTGCTCCAGATCCAGGTGCGAAAGGCAGCCACAGCCTATCAGGTATGGACCCTGACCCCCTGTCCCCCCCACACCTGGGTGTCAACAGGTTTGCTGACTCAGCCCTTCTAGGGCTGTAGCCTCGGGGTCTGTGGCCCCCATGAGTCTCAGGTGCCGACTTGCAAAAGCTCCAGAGACCCTCTCCCACCTCCCAGCCTACCCACCCCCCCTCCCACCACCCAGCCAAATCACAGGTGGCATGTCACCACTGCTGGGTGCAGAAGACGGCCCTGGGGGCCCTGAAGGAGGGTGGGTCTCTTGACACCTTGCTCCTTTGCCTCCACAGAAGTCAGAAGGCATTTACACGGTGAGTCCCGGGCTGCCCCGGAAAGTCCGCAGAAGAGGGTGGGCTTTGGGTGGCTTTCGGAAGGGCATCTTCTGTGGGGGCGGGGGTGGGAGGGGCCCCGGGCTGGGCCCAAGCTCCTGACTGTCCTCCGACCTCCACCTCCAGGGCCTGAGCCCCCGGACCCAGGAGACCTACGAGACCCTGAAGCATGAGAAACCGGCACAGTAACTGCAGACAGAAGCCCTCGGTCATGTTCTCCTCCTGCTCCGGGCTCCTCGCCCAGCCCCGCCACAGGCACCACGTGTGCTTCCTGCCACCAGTGCCCTCGGACCTGCCCCCGTGACGATGCTGTGCCCCCATGAACGGCCTCCTGGTTCGTCCTCCCTGCCGAAGGCCCGAGGCCAGACGCCCCTCATTAACGTTCACGTCCTAGTCTCCCGCGACCGCGCCCTCCCTGCTTCCCCACCCCCAGCGCCCGCCGAACAATGGAAAGGGGACGCCACCAATAAAGCCCTGGAGCGGACTGCGGTCATTCCTTCACTCACTCACGCACTCGCTCATTCACTCACTCATCCATCAGTCACACACTGAGCCTCTGCGAGGCGCTGAGCTGGACACTGAAGATGCCTCTGGGAGTGAGACAGACCCCATTCCTGAGCTGACGGAGCCCAGGGTCAGACGCCGGGCTGTTTTGCTCGCTCAAGGGATGAATGGCCTGTGTGTGGCGCTGACTCGACCCCTGACCCCGCACCCTCCAGCGTGGAGCAGGAGCAGGGACTTTTGTGTCGGGGCTCTAGGCACATTCAGAGACATTTGAGCCTAAAATGAGTTCCGGGTTGTGGGGCAGCCTGGCTGTCCAACCTCAAAGAGTGACCAGTCTGATCTCAGTGGATGTCACCGAGTTGTATGGGACAGGTCCCCATGTCCGTGGGCGTTAGCCTGACCAAAAGGTCAGACACGCAGGAGGGACGGTGAGACGGAGGCTCGTGGGAGGCCCCTAAAGGAAGGTCCTGTGGGAACAGTGGTCTTGAGTGGGTTCTGGGGAGGGAGGCACCTTAGCCAGCTGGGTGAGGATTGGGTGGGGGCAAGGCAAAGGGGGGCAAGCTCCCCGACCACAAGGGTGGGTGGCAAAGGGATCCCCCTTGTCAGGGCCCGGCCTGTGTCCAGCTCCGCCAGGAGGCGGGCCCCCTGCGAGCCGTTGAGTCCCATCCGAATGCCAATCCTGCCAGGGACCCTCTCAGATCAGCCCCGGTGGCCGCCCCACACCGAGCAGCGCTTTGCTCTCACAGTGGGTCACGCCTGTCCAAGTGCGATTCCAGCTCCTGTGCCCTTTGCTCTGCCCACCAACCCTGTGAGGTTCCCGCTGAACCTGCCCAAGGTCACCCTGCCACTGACAGACTGAGAACTGTCCCCTCGTGCGTCAGCACGTGAGAGAAAAGCAGACCCTGGGAAGGAAAGGGAGGAGGGCGGCCCTGCAGGGTGAGGGGCCTGGAGGCCAGACTGAGGTCGAGCAATGCACAGAAGCAATTGGAGCCTCGTCTGAAGGGGTCTGAGATGAGATATGAAAAGAGAAGTGAGTCAGGGAAGGGAAGCAACTGTTTCAGAGGTTTGGCACGGATGACTTTTCTTGAAAGTGCCTTAGCTTCCCTTACCCTAATTCTGGGGTCGTGAGCCCCATGCAGCTGCTTTCGGGCCCACGTGATCGGATCCGGGCGCCATGGCTCCCAGCCCCCGGTGCCCCACATGTCCACCGTGCTGGAGGACTGCCAGGCCTTGAACCGGCTCCTGTCTGCTGGTTCCAGGCTCCCAGGGGGCCAGGGCTACGTCAGCACCCAGATGAGAGCGGGAGGGGTGTGAAAAGGTGTCCCCAGACAGCGTTCCAGGTGAGAGCAGACCCCAGGGGAGAGTGAGCCCCACCGCTTCCTGCAGGAAGGGAGGGTGGCGGGGAAGGGAGGACCTTGGACGGCCCCTCTGGGTTCACTTTTCAGAAGCTTTCTCCTCTTCATTGAATGATTTAGAAGAAATTCTGAGGAAGTCCTCGTTTCTCGTGACCTGCTTGAGGCCAGGGATGCATCTCGAGAATCTCTCCCGCCTTGCCCCACTCCTCGCCCGTGCAAAGCCTCCTCAGCCTCCACTCAGAGCCACTGCCGGCCTGCAGAAGCCTCCTCCACACCCCATTCCATCACGTCTGACTCTCGTCTCTCGGGCCCTTTCTCCACCCTTCACACCCAAGCCCCCTCACGGGCTTTCTCTCTGTCTTCCTCCTCCATCCTCAAAAATGCCAGGCTCACCACAGACTGGACTCCCTTTCCAATTTATTGCAGAAACAAAGAGTGGGGAGGGAGGAGGCCTAGCCAGAGGGTGCTCTAGGCGGCAGCGGCAGTTGGCTGGGCATCCGCCTGTGCTGCAAACGTCACGAAGTAATCAAGCAACCTCATCAGGTCACTTTGAGCCTTGTCGACCAGGGGTTCCAGGCTCTTCTGTGTCTCCTCCAAGTAACCCCTGAATATGTGAGGGTCAGAGGTCAGTGTGAGGGACCTGTGGCACTGGCAGGGGCCTGGGTGGTGGTGGAGGTGAGACCCAAGACCCCAAACTTCAGCACCTGGTCCATGCTGGCAGCTCCTAGGAGCAGAGGCAAGCCCTCCGAGGGGCAGAGGAACACGCCCCGGAGATAGAAATCCACAGCCCAGCCGCTGGGCCCATCTGCCCACAAGGCGGGGGGGGGGGGGGGGGGGGGGGGGGGGGGGCGGGGCTGGAGGGACCAGGCAACCCTTCCCTCCAGTTCAAAGCTCATCCTCCCTAACCCGCACCCCGAGCTCCGTCATCTGTAGGACTGCCCACCCTCCCATCTTTCTCCCTAGGGCCCCTGGGCCCTGAGCCCCACTTGCTGAGACTCACCTGGCCTGGGCCTGAAGCTGCTGGCCGCTGACCTTCCCGGCCAGCTCTTTGCCATACTCAGTCATGGTCTGGAAGTACTGTGAGAACAGGCTTGGCACGCTCGACTCCTCTGCCTGCCTCCGCACCAAAGCCCCTGCGCACACACAGAAACACAGGGGCCTCTTTTCAGCTGGTCCCTAGCCAGGAGTCCTGGCCTCCAGCTACCCCTCTGCCAGGCCCCAGACCCAACAGGTCTCCGGTTCTGAGTCTTTGCACAGGACTTCCGGGCTTTAGGGAGGGAATGGTCTTCTTCTTGAGCCCTGTGGTGGCTCCACCTGGGCACAGAGGGCTGGCAGGTGGGCAGCCGGGACCGCGCTCCAGGGCACACTCACCTTCGAGGCTGCAGACAGTGAGGAGCAGTGCCGTGAGTGCCAGCAGCTTCATGGTGGAGCGGTGGGAGGGTGGCCTGTGCAGACACGGTGGTGGGGGAGGACACTGAAGCTCAGTGGGCCCCGTCCCTCCCCAGGGACCCCTACCTCGGTGCCCACTCCAACCTGGCATCATCCCTCCCCAGATGAAAGCTTGGTCCTCTTGGCAGGCTCCCTACAGCCGGGGCTTCCTACCTGGTCAGTGCCTCCGTCCTTGTGTCTGGGGCTGGCTTGGCTGGGGAGGCAGGGCCTATATACCTGCCTGCCTCCCCACCCCCCGTCAGGTGACAAGGACTGTGGAGGGGCATAGGGGCAGGGGCCAAGTTGGAGTAAACAAGTGGGAGAGATGAGGGAGGAGGGGACAAGTACAGGGGGTGGGGATGCATGCTGACAGGGTGGAGGCAGGCAGGCAGGCAGGCAGGCCTTCGTGGAGGCCGAGGGAGTGTCCTTTGGGCCTGTCACAGGTGTGTTCTTTTGGGGTGTGGGGCAGCAGTCTTGGCTCTGGGGGTTGCAGGACGCTGGAGTGCTGGTTTTCCTCTAGAAAGCTCTGACATGTCAAGCCCTCAGCCCTCAGCAACGTTGTCCCATTGTGGGTGGACTTCATCCCCTTAACCGGACCCCCCTTCATGGCAACTTGGCAGAGAGGCTTTGGGGACCGGAAGAAAGGGCATGAAATAGGGGGCAGGGGTGAGGGTCAGAGGGCAGGTGATCGATTCTGTCCTTTTTCGAGTTAATGTGTAATGAGACTGCGTAGGCAGGGGCAGAAAACATGGGAGCCCAGAACGACCTGTGTGTTGACCAATGAGCACACCCTACCCTCAGTCAAAGTCAGAAAGCAGCCTCTGCTCTTCCCCCGCCCCACGGGAGGTCTCTGGTAGGAAAGGGCGGCAAGGTTAAAGGGTAAAGACTGAAAGTCCCCAGTCACGGCATCACCTTATCAGTTTTAGGTGGTGGCCAGCCAGTGTGAGTTAGCGGGGGCCACGGTGTCCCTCTGACCGAGGCTGCATCCCTGCCCCAACTGAGAGGAAGGGGAGTACATTCCTCAGGCCCAAGGCATTCGGGTGGTCAGCATTTGCCTCTTCCATCCTTTGGCCCTTAAAGTGTAGGCAGGACATTCCTGAGAGAGGGGTTAGAGACTGAGGACCCGGGAGGGTGGCGACCAGAGCCCCTGACTTCCGCGCGGAGCCCCTGGCGCTGGAAGGCACCCGCCGACTCCTGCTGTCCCTGGCCCTGGCGTGGGGCGCACTTTGGGGCGGGCGTCCATGGACCTGGGTTTTCTCTGCCAGCTCTGCCTGGGGAATCAGGGAAGGAAGGATGAGCTACGGGGGCGGCTGGGTCAGGGCTCAGTTCTGTTAGGAGCGAGGCTGCAGTCCCTGCTCCTCCAGCCCAAGCTCTCACCCCGAGTCCCACTGCGAGAGGAGCAGAGACCTCGGGGAGCCATGGCCCTGCAGGAGGGATGGGCAGCGCGCAGAGCTCCGTGCAGGGCTGGGGGCGGGGGCCCAGGGGCTCTCGGGGTGGGGGCGTGGAGAGGCAACTGAACCCAGGCTCGCAAGAAGTCCTCCTGTCGCTCCCTCTGCCGCTCTTTTCAAGAGGCAAGTCTCCAAGCTGTATGGCGGAGGGAGCTTCCGCGGCCCAAGCTCCAAGATGCTCCGTCCAGAGCCCTGCACGCTCCCAGGTCCCTGGACCTCTCACAGGCCTGGTGACCGAGGCCGTCAACGTCAGAGTCCGGTTCGGGAGCGGCCCTCCAGCCTTGCAGCCTCCACCTCGCCGGGGCTAGAGCTCTCTGGACGCGGGGCCTGCCACTCTTCTGCTTCCTCCTCTCCTATTGGCCGCTGGGAGATCGAGGCTGCTTAAGTTTAATAGATTGGGAGGGGCGCAATCCAGGGAGGGTGGGTCTTTAAGGGCTTTTTTTTGCCCGGCTCCAAGATGGCGCCCGTGACCACGCCGAGAAAGCGGCGTGAAGCCGCAGTTCTGCCATCACTCAAGATGGCTGCCCCCATCAAGATGACCGGGGTGTGCCGGGGGGAAAGGGGCAGCATGATGGTCTGAGACGGTAAGGACTACTGCTTCGTCGAAAGCCTCGCCCTGGGGCCTAAGGATGAAGAGTAGAAAGACTAGGGAGCTGGGTGAGCTCTGTGATGCGGCTAAGGTTAGACAGTGGGGGAAGGGACGGGGTGACAGGTGGGGGTGAGGGATCGAAGATGGGACGGGGCTGCGCCTGGGATTCGATCGCCCCGCCGGTGCCCTCCCCCGCCTTCTCGTTCCAGGGCTAGTGCCGGGCCATGTGGAAGATTCGGGGCCTGGGGAGCTGGATGATGGGGGGTGGGGCCCGCGCGGGGTAGAGGAGGAAGAGCATCCTTTCCCGGGCTCAGCCCGGCCCCTCCCTGTCCTCTGGACTGAAATGGGGAACACCTTGGGCCTGGCCCCGCTGGGGGCTTTGCCCCGCCGCAGCCCCCGTCGAGAGGAACCTCTGCCCAATCCCGGGAGCTTCGATGAGCTGCACCGCCTGTGCAAAGGTGAGAACGTGGCATTCGGCGTCTCAAGCTGGAGGCGTGCAGGAGGGGAGGGTCTTGAGTGCTGGGTGTGCGGGAAAGGGGAGGTCACAGCTGCTGGGGCAGGACCAGGTGCCCCAGCGGAGCCCAGCGCTTGGAGTGGAGCCTTTCGTTGCAGGATGTGAAAGGAGGTCAGTTCCTCTAAAGCACTTGCTGAGGGATGGAGTGGGACCTGCTTCTTGGGGGAGGGGTTCCCTGTCTGTGCTTACTACCCCCCCCCCAATTCCCCCTACAGATGTGTTCCCAGGACAGATGGAGGGAGTGAAGCTCGTGGTCAACAAGGTTCTGAGCAGCCATTTCCAGGTGTCCCCACTTCTGTGTTCCTCCCTGCCTGTCCCCTCCCCTTCTCCTGCCCTTTGTCCCCCGGCCTCGGCCAGGCCCCATGGGGCAGAGGAGCAAGGAGGGGGGTCTTTAACTCCTTGTCCTGGGACTTGCGGCCTTTCCCCAGGTGACCCTCCCTATGTGTGGGGGTATGTGGGATTCTTAAAAGGCCTGGATGGGCAGAGGCTGAAGGGAGAGACGGGGGATGGAGACGCTGTCCTCCACTGACTCCTTTTTCCTCAGGTGGCTCACACTGTGCACCTGAGTGCGCTGGGCCTGCCTGGCTACCACCTCCACGCGGCCTACGCAGGGGACTGGCAACTTAGCCCCACCGAGGTGAGGGTTCCACACACACGGGCCACCTCCCTAAAGCCCGCCTAGAGGAGGAGGAAGTGTGTAGTTATGGGGAAGAGGGTGCAGGGCGCCTACCTGTTCAGCTGGGTTTCTCCGGAATGGCAGAGGGCAGGGACCGGGTGCTGAGCAGGAGTGTTTCCTTGCGGTGCCCCCAGGGGGCGCCCGGCGCTGCTCAGGGCTCCAGGGGACCCCAGCCGTGTGCGCTCTCCAACAGGTCTTCCCCACTGTGGTAGGGGACTTGGACAGCAGCGGCAGCCTCAACGCCCAGGTCCTGCTCCTCCTGGCAGAGCGGCTCCGAGCCAAGGCCGTCTTCCAGGTGACCCGTGGTGCCCGCCCCAGCCAGGGGTTTCCTTCCCCTGTGACTGTCCTGCCGGGGGGCTCCAGGGCAGAGCAGAAGCGATGGTGATCCGGAGACCGGGAGACGGGGGTCCTTACTGCTTGCTCTCGCCGCCCAGACGCAGCAGTCCAAGTTCCTGACGTGGCAGTTTGACGGCGAGTACCGGGGCGACGACTACACGGCCACGCTGACCCTGGGGAACCCTGACTTGGTCGGGGAGTCGGGTGAGAACTTGGGTCGGGGCTCTTTTTGTCTGGGCCGCCCACTTGCTCGCGTTGGCAGTGCCCCTTCCTCCTCTGCACGGCTCAGGGGTTAGAGAAGAGACCTCGGGGGAGGGGGGGCAGGGACAGGCTGGGGCGGGGCTCCTGGGGAAGGGGGCGGGCCGCCCTTGTGTCCGGGGCTGACTCCGTGTCCCCCGCCCAGTGATCGTGGTGGCGCACTTCCTGCAGAGCCTCACTCATCGGCTGGTGCTGGGAGGAGAGCTGGTTTATCACCGGCGGCCAGGCGAAGAGGGGGCCATCCTGACGCTGGCTGGGAAGTACTCGGGTAAGGGGTGAGGGGAAGGTGATGGGGAGGGATGTGGGGGGCGTGGCCGGGCTTCCCGGCCGCGTCCTGCTGCCGCGACGCTCCTTTCCTCATGCCCTTGGTTTTCGCAGCCGTGCACTGGGTGGCTACGTTGAACGTGGGGTCCGGCGGCGCCCATGCCAGTTACTACCACAGGGCAAACGAACAGGTGAGACAATGGGCGCCCCCGCCACCCAGCCTGGCAGTCGTGAACTCTGGCCCATCCTGGACCCCCGCCGACCCTGCCGACCCGCTGTCCCTCCTGTCCACGCTTCACACACACTTCAGCATGCTTGCTCCTGCTGACCGCCGTCAGGCGCCTGCGGTCTTTCCGGACAGAGACCCCCTCCCATCCCTGCCCTCTGGTGGTCCTCAGGTTCAGGTCGGAGTGGAGTTTGAGGCCAACACCAGGCTGCAAGACACGACCTTCTCCTTCGGTTACCTCCTGAGTCTGCCCCAGGCCAACATGGTGTTCAGAGGTGAGGGCGACTGAGCCGGCGCCTGGGGGGTGGCCGGGGGGCGGGGCGCTCCGCCTCACTTCCGCTGGCCCCCTCCCTGAGCCGGCCCAGTGACCTCGCCCGCATCCCCTCCCGCAGGCCTGGTGGACAGTGACTGGTGTGTGGGTGCGGTGCTGGAGAAGAAGATGCCGCCGCTGCCCGTCACCCTGGCCCTCGGGGCCTTCCTCAACCACCGGCGCAACAGGTTCCACTGCGGCTTCAGCGTCACCGTGGGCTGAGGCGGGGCTGCCGCTGCGGCCGCGGAGCCAGGTGCCCCGGGGCCGGAGACCGGGCCCTCTCCAGGGCCCACCTTGCTGGGCGACCCGTGGGCCCCAGGGGCAGAGGTGGGGACAGGACCATGCCCTCCTCAGAACTGGCGCTGCCACGAGGGAGCTGAGGAGGCAGTGGTCTGAGGACCCCCCTGCCCCCGGCGTGTGCCCGCTGCCCACACTGTGGCTCTGGACTGAGGGAGAAGGGCTAAGGGGTCCGTCCGGCTCAGTTGTCTCGCTCACACCCCCCTTCTTCGTGTCCCTGTGGATTGAAGCCCCTCCCCTCTTCCCCTTCAGAGCAAGCCACTCCGCATGGGACGAGCACCCACCCCGTTCCCCGTCCCAGGGCTGTCCAAGGCCAGGATCCAACTTGACCTCAGAAAGTGGGGCCACGCATTCGAGAAGGAGCTGCCTCCTCCCCTGTCTTTTGTGCTTCCAGAGAACGACGTTACCCCCACGGCCGCCCCCTGCACCCCCACGACTGTGTGAAGAGGCAGTTATTGCCGTAGTCGTTCCTTGGGACCGTGGGGCTCCCCTTCTCCTGGCCCCAGCCTCTGGCCCCCACGTTGGCCCTTCCCAGCCCCGCGTGACCAGGTGGGCTGGGAAGGCAGCTGCAGATCTCCTGGAGCAGGGGCATCCTGGCAGACATCCCTGGCTGTGCTGGACCTGGTGTCCATAGGTGCTGTTGATGCTCTGGGGCACGGCCAACAGGCCCAGCAGCTTTGCAAACAGAAACCTTCGGAGGAAGAAATAGTGGGGTCACAGGGAAAGGAAGGAAATACAGCGACTGAGAGTGTTATCCTGCCCCTCACCCCCCAAATCGTCCAAACTGCCCCTCGGTGAAGCTAGGTCTGACCACAGAGAAAACCGTGTTCTAGGGTGACAGGTTTCTCAGAGGTTCCAAGGGTCCCCAAGGGGCCTCTGACACTGTCTTCGCTCACCATGCTGTGTTTCTGGAACCCAGAGCTCTGAGGGCCCCGTGAGGAGGAAGCCCCAGACTCGGCGAGAACTTCGACTGTGGGATCTGAGGGTCTGGCTTTCTAGAGGAGGTTCTAGAAGGTGGGTGTGTTCTGTGGTCTAAAGCCTCCTTCTCTGGGCAGACTGGCTTGCGGAGGGTGGGCCGGAGCGGGGGCAGGGCACTCAGAGGCGGGAGAGACGGATGCTGAGCCAGGGGCCTTGGCTGTGAAGCTGGGAATGAGCGTCACCTCGAGGGCGTGAGAAATGGGAGGACTGGCCCGGTGAAGAGGAAGGAGGCAAAGGCCCCCGAGAGAGAGCGCGTGAAACCTCTGGAAACGCTGCCACCCATCTGGGGAGGTTGGATGGGGGAGGGGAGGGTGCCATCAGCCTCAGGAATGCTGCGATACAGACTGAGCAACTACTTCGCATCTCTACTGAATAAAAAACCTGGAAAAAGCGAGCTGAAACAGCAGCAGGAGCGGTGTGGGTGCTGGGGCGCGTGGACAGGAGGGAAGGAGTAGACTCCAAGGGACCTTGGTCCCCAAAGGGAAGGGCAGAAAAGCAGCCATGCCGAGCCCAGCATCTCCCCAGCCCCTTCGTCAGCCCCTGGGGCAGCCTCCAAGCCCCCAGAGCCCTGTACGGACCCGGATCCTGGGGCCGGGCTGCTAGCCTTGCATGTGGCTCTGTGGAGCCAGTGCGCTCTCCTCCTGCAGCTAGCTGGTCAGTCTCCCCCCTCGGGGTGACCCCGCCAGTCTGCAGGAGGGAGCAGGGAGGCCAGGTGGGGGTGGGTGGGCCTGCACAGCACCCCAGGGGGCCGAGTCTGGGAGAGGCCTGTGGTGCAGGTTGGAGGACGAACGGGCCTAGGGTGGATGGTTGCAAGGAGCTGGGAGTTGGGCAGAGGTGTTGAGAGAAACTTCTGGATTGGGGGCTGCTCAGCAGGAGAGGAGAGGGCCGTGCAGCCAGGAGCACACGCGGGCTCCCAGAGCCACAGTCACCTCGATGCCCTGTGGAAGCGAAAGAGGAGCTCTCAAGACCCCTTCTGGAACCCCCCTGGGGAGAGATGAGGCTTGGGAGCCCTCGGGCCCCTTGCCTGGAGCCACACCGCGAGGACACACGTCCGGTGCTGTCCCAGCACCATCTCACCGTGGGCTCCACGTCCTGCCGTGTAGCCAAGAGGCGCACAGAGGAGGCTCTGCCCAGAGACAGAAAGCGGTGCTGAGTGCGTGCGACAGATCCCGGCCTCTGCCGGCCTGAGAAGGGAGACCTGGGCCTGCGTGGGCAGGGCACCGTGAGGGGCAGCACACAGAGGACCTCCTGCTTCTGACTGAGACCCAAACACCAAGTGTCCTCACACAAGGCCTGGTGCCTGGAAAGGCTAAGGGGTGGGTTAGCTGGGTCAGTGGCTCGTGGTGTTTTGTTTCTGTTGGTGGGGGTGGGGCTATAATTTACTGCAGTGTGTTCTTCCTGAAAGGTAGGGAGATGTCACATGCCGGAAGTGGGGCCGGTCCTTGGATAACTGGGTGACCAGCTGTACTGCAAAGCGGAGCAGTGTGGGGACCAGGGTGGGCATAGCAGCGAGGAGGGTGGGGGACAGGTGGGCTGGGGGCTGCAGAGGTCACAGCCAAGCGAGGCCCAGGGTCGGGGCTGTCCCTTTGGTCTCCCCAGCCTTGGAAGGGCCTGGGGCTGAGGAGCCTGCCTTGGCTGGGTCCTCTAGAAGTCCTGTCCTCTGGACTGGTGCATGGCACACGGCTCCCTCCCTCAGGCTGTCCTCCTGGGTCACCCTGTGTTCCATCCTCCAGACCAAGTCCTGTAGACACTCACCCCAGACGGCACAGACTGGTCAGACATCCGCCCTTGTGGCGGTGTGGGCCCCAGGAGTGCCTGGACAGACTCTTTCTGCTCCTTCCTCAGCTGCTCAGGGGCTGGCCGTGCCAGGGCTGGGCCTGCTCCATGAGCCTCAGGGCCAGGGCTGCTGCAGGCAGGGTCACTGTGCCCAGACGAGAGGCGTGACAAAGCTGTGGATACCAGCAGGGGGCTGCCGGCCTGTGGTCTCGACCCCAGATAACCTGCCCAGGGAAGGGTGCAGGGAGGGAGTCCTGAGGCCTCCCGAGGCTCCAGCTGGCCGGGGTCCTGCCCACGTTCCCGAGCCCGTGGGACTCGGTGGCAGAGAATAAGGGGCCGTGCTGGTGACAGTGTGCGGAGGCCCGGCGTCCAAGGGAACATTGAAGAGGGCGGGCCCTTCGTACCTAGAGCGGCATCACCTGACGTTCAGACAGCGCTGCGATTTCCAAGGCTGTGTGGCCAAGTCTGACGGGATGAACAATCCTACGGGTAGACACAGGATTTGTTACCCGTAGGTGTGATTCTCGTTTCTCGGAAATGTAAACAGGCTGAGAGTCCAGTGACAGGTCCAAGGTCATGGAAACGGCAGGCGTTTGGGTGGCAGACGGGTGGGTGTGAACACCGGCTGCACTGGCTCTCAAGCCCAGTGAACCTGGGCAGGTTGACTTGTGTGGAACCCAGTTGCGCCATCTATTGGGAGCATCGCCTCATCACCTGGCGCGCAGAAAGAGCCGTAAGTAATTAGTTCAACTACCGAGTACCTTCTAGGTGACAGGCACCACAGGTGAGATAGAAGACAAGGAGCAAGCCGCACTCATTCCAGGAGAGCGTTCCGGGACAGGGAATGGCCAGGGCGAGCACAGCGGCACCGAGGAGAGTCCCAGGGGCGGCTGAGGGCGGACCGGAGGCTGGGGTGCGCTGAGCCAGGGGCACAGAGTTACAGGAGGCTGCGAGGAGGAGCTGGACGTGGGGTCACAACCCAGAAGGGAGATGGATCCCTCGGAGGTTTCAAGCAGAATGGCGACCTCGTCTTGGTCTTGCACATGCCAGGAGCTCACGCCGCTTGCTGTGTGGGGAATGCTCTGTGGAACAGGGAGAAGAGAGAAACGTGGTGGGGGGATTCCTGGCACGGAGGGGAGGGGCCACCTCACTGCTCTGCGTCCTGCCTGCCTCCAGGCACTTGCGCCCCCTGCAGGCTGGGCAGAGGCACCTCTGGGCCCGGGAGACCCTGCGGCTCCCAGCAGAAAGGCCCCTGAGACCGGTGCTTTGGCCAGCTGTCTGTGCGTGAGAGGCGGAGACACGAGTGTGGGTATGGGAGGGGCCCGGATGACTTCGCCGCTCTGAGCTGTGCCCACGGGCCCTTCCGGGTGGACATGGCGCCCGCCCTCTAGCGCTGGCGTGGAGGCACGGGGCCCCTCAGGAAAGCCTGGTGCTCATGACTGAGCCGTCGTGTCCGTGGGGCAAACCTCGGCCTCCCCTCCGTTACCGCGCCGCCTGTAGCGTGGAGGTCGGCGACGTGTCGGGAGCGAACCGCGGTGTCAGGCTCCGGATGCGGGGGGGGGATGCAGCTGGACCAGCTCGAGCCGGCGGGGGGCCGTTGCCACTGGGGGGAGACTCGCCCCCACAGCCAGGGCTTGGACGCGATAGCCCGTGGCCTGGTGCCCACACCAAACAGTCCCCCGGCCCAGCATCCCCGCTGGCCACGGCTTCTGGCATTGAGGTGACTGTCACAGCCCTTGCATGTGGGAAAGGTGGCCATCTGGTCTGCTCGGGTCACCCTTGACCTTCTCCCCCTTCTGCAGAGCACCGTCCTGGGCACGCCCTGGGCCCGGCCCCGCCTAGTCCGTATCGTAGTGTTTTCGGTCTCTGCCTTCTCTTAGGCGTCATGTCACCTGCAGGCCGCAGAATCTGGCCTGGGATGCGTCTCCCGAAACTCCCGCTCTGCCCCTGTGTTCCCTTGGATCTCAGGAGCTGCCTGTGTCTGGAATCAGGGCTCTGGCCCTCAGCACCTGGGAAACAGGGAACTGCCGCTGTGTGTGGCCTCCAGTTGCTCTCAGGCTGCCTCGGAAGGGCACAGACTCTGGCCCCGGGGCAAAGGCCTGGGGGAGGTTTTCCCAGCATGCCTGTGGCACTGCCTGCTGGTACCCGGGGAGGGACCCTGGTGGGTGGGGACCTCATGACTCATTTCAAGCTGCTCCTAATCAGACCGTGGAGATTTTTGCTACTGCCAGGCTTCTGGCTAGATCCGCAGTCTGTATGTGGGTCCTGAGCACGCCAGGCAGAGAGGGGAGACAGCAAGCTTTTTTCCATGGATGGTGTCCAATGGACAGGTGTGACAGTGACATGAGGCTCCTCGAAGGGAAGCTCTGGGAGACGGGTCTAACGAGGACCCTAGGCTGAGGTCCCACTTCCTAAGTAGGGATGGCTGAGCACAAGCTGGTCTCGAATAAATCAGAGGCAGCCGGGTTGGTCTGGGACTCCCGTGCCAGAGCATCATTCTCCTGTGCTGAGAGGGATCTCAGACTCTGTTTACTGTATAAGATTTTATTTATTTATTTTTAGAGAGGGGGGAAGGGAGGGAGAAAGAGAGGGAGAGAAACATCACTGTGTGGCTGCCTCTCATGTACCCCCTACTGGGGACCTGGCCTGCAACCCAGGCATGTGACCTGACTGGGAATCGAACCAGTGACCCTTTAGTGCTCAGGCCGGTACTCAGTCTGCTGAGCCACACCAGCCAGAGCTGAGTTGACTTTGATAAGGATGATGAGGACTGGGCTAGTTCGGGCAGAGGGTGCAGTCAGAGAAGTCCCAGAAGCCAGGCAGAGAAAAGTGGATTTGGTAGAACCACAGGCAGGCCTTTCTCACTGGAGCATAATGTTTCAGGCAGGGAGTGGTCAGCAGGAGAGTGGCCTGGGGGTGGGCAGGGCCCGCTTTCTTTCCGTCACCCCCATCCTTTCTGTCTCCTGACCTGTGCCTGCCCCCTGCCTCTTAGCTAGTCCGGGCACCCATCACTTCCCACTCATTATGCAGCCGCCTATTCATCATTCTTCCCGTTACCAGCTTCCTCTCCTGCGACCCATCCTCCACGCTCTCGCTATTTCTAAAATGCAAATTTAATCATGTCTCTTTCCTGCTTAAAATTCTTCATTGGCTTCCCATCGCCTTCAGGATAAAACCAATCTCTTCAGCATGACATGCAAAATCCTTTGTGCTCGGGCCCCTGTTTATCCCTCCGACCCCACTTCCCCGCCTGACCTGACATCTCGCACTTTGGCTCTAGACGTGCTTAAGCCTTAGAGCTTCCTGAACTTGCTGTGCTCACTGACCTCCAAACATCTGCCCCTGTTATTGCGTCTGGTGGGAATCCTCACCTGGCCCCTCCCTTGGTTCTCCCCATCTGACCTGCTTGCCCTTCAGACCTGAGCAGAGGATCCCCTCTGGGGCCGGGGCAGGGTGGGGGCTGGCAGCAGAGCTGCACCTCCGCACACACGCTTGCTACAGCACCCACACGCTGCAGAGCAATGTCAATCACCTGTGAGTTGTTGAAGGCTTTTATTTTTGGATCCTTAGGGTCTGCCTGTGTACTCCTGGCACATATAGTGAGTGTTTATGCAATTTATTTATTTAAAAATATTTTATTTATTTATTTTTAGACAGAGGGGAAAGAAGGGAGAGAGAGGGGGAGAAACATCAGTGTGTGGTTGCCTCTTGCGCGCCCCTCACTGGGGACCTGGCCCACAACCCAGGCCTGTGCCCTGACTGGGAAGTGAACCAACAACCCTTTGGTTCACAGGCCGGTGCTCAATCCACTGAGCCACACCAGCCAGGGCTGTTTATGGAATTTACAAATTAATGGGTAAGGATATGAATTAAGGTCTGATTCCAAATTCACGCTCTTTCCACGTGGCATCATGTTATTACCTGTGTTGCAGTCATTCACTCAGCAAATGTCTAACAGGTGTCTGCTTTGTGCCAGGCATGTCCCAGTGACGTGGGGTCCTGGCTGTCACCTGGATACATTCCTGTTCCCTTCAGGAGCTTTCTTTCCTAGCCGATTATCCTTTGCTGCCCTGACTCTCTGACTAGATACTCATTTGCCTTCTAGTCTGATTCCTGACTCCTTTCTGACTTGTGAACCGCTCCTACCTACTGCTCCTACCTGCCAGGTTTGCTTTTGACATGAGGCGGCCTCACTCAGGTGTCCACGGAGCGGAATTTGCAGTCTGGGTCTGCTCTGTCCTGTGTGCCCACCCCCAGGTCCTGGCACAATCACTTCCTTGCGGTGTTCAGGCTGCCTCCTTGCCTTCCACTTTGTAACCTGCTTCCAATCCTCTTTGTCTACATTTACTAGTGACCTCTCGTGGCCTGTTGAATTCAATGTGCTTTCTCTTCTGTTCCCCCCAATCTACCTCCCTACTGCTTCGACTCACTAATAAGGTTGTCTTCTTTGAAAATCTTTCTCACTAGCCTCTATGATGTCACGCATGCCTGGTTCTCCACCTTTATTTCTACCAGCTCTTTTTCTCTTTCTCCATTATAGAGTCTCCCTTTTCCCTAAGCCTGCCAGTTAGGAAAAACTATAGGCTTTTCTCCAAGGCTCCATTTCGTCCGTCCAGCCTTTCTTTTTCTATGTTCCTCCCTGACAGTCTGTCTGTTCACAAGGTTCTGATAAAATGTAAAAATAGCTGACATTGTAACAGCACAGCTTACAGCGCACCTTTACATTTCTGATTTCAGTTGTCATCCTTATTCTGGATTGTGGCGTCTCCAAAACTTACAACCCCAGTTCCAGGGGCTCTTGCTATTCTTAGTAGTTTCTTCTGATGCCTGGTAAGGGTAAATCTCATTCGGTTCCTTTTTCTGGACGCTGACTGCACTTGCTTGGACTTCTGCCGCAGCACCTGTGGCAGTGCAGCACCTGTAGCAGTGCAGCACCTGTAGCAGCACTGCACCTTTGCACTCACGTGACTGTCCCTCTCCTCCTGGACTGTGTGCTCTGTGTCCTGTGAGTCTCCTCGTCCCAGGGCGCAGTATGGATCCTGCCCATACCGTGTGCTTCACAGCCAATGCACGATTAGAGACCTTCCGAGCTCTCTGGTCCTGAATTCCAAAAGTCACTTTGAGTCCTTTCCTAGATCTTGTTAGTGACCAAGTCTTACTGGTTCTTTGCGCCTTGTGTTTCTCCAAGTCCCTTCTGTTCTGCTGTCATCACTGCCCTCACCCAGACTCTTGCACTTTGTACAGTGACAACATCCCTGTCTTGTCTTCCTGCTCTGACTGTTTTCATTGTCAGATGAGTACTATGTTTCCCTGGTAACAATAATCTGAAGATGCTATCTCTATGAGGGTCAGCTTTAAGTTCCTTATTCTGATACGTCTCCCGCAACTTCCCCATCCTCAACCTCAGTCTTCTTTCATCATTTTTCTCTTGTCACCAGATGCCAGATAGATCCGGCTTTTCCCCCTCTTTCCCTTCCACCATTGATCTAAGTTTTACCCTTCTTTTAAGGTCCAACTCAACCCCCTTTTCCCCAGGAAGCTTTTGAATCACCTGGCCCTGAGCAATGTCTTTCTTCTTGGACCTACTAATATTTAGCATTATATAACTGACTGTTGTAGCGTACTTGGGCACTTAATTACCTATGGCAGGGGTGGGCAGTCTGTGGCCTGTTGGTCAAATCTGACCTGTGGCCTGCTTTACACAGCCTTTGAGCTAAGAATGTTTTTTTTTTAATATTTATTTATTTATTTATTTATTCACAGGGGAAGGAGAAAGAGAGGGACAGAAATATCAATATGTGGTTGCCTCTTGCACGCCCCCTACTGGGAACCCAGCCTGCAAGCCAGGCACGTGCCCTGACTGGGAATCAAACTGGTGACCCTTTGGTTCTCAGACTGACATTCAATCCACTGAGCCACACCAGCCAGGGTTGTTTTTTTCAAATTAAAAGAAGCCCTGGCTGGTGTAGCTCACTGGATTGAGCACTGCACTGCGAAGCAAATGATCCCCAGTTCAGTTCCCAGTCAGGGCACATGCCTGGGTTGCAGGCCAGGTCCACAGTAGGGGGCACATGAGAGGCAACCCCACATTGGTGTTTCTCTCCCTTTCTCCCTTCCTGTCTCTCTACAAAAAAAAAATAAAGAAAGAAATAGATAAAGTCTTTAAATTGTTAAAAGAAGAAAAGGAATATCTCATCACACATGAAAATTATATGAACTGCACACTTTGGTGTCGAAAAATAAAGTTTTACTGGAATATAGCCTCACCTATTTGTTTATATGTTGTTTAGGACTGCTTTCAAACTATAAGGAAAGGCTTGGAATTTAACAGAGACTGTTAGCATTTACTCTCTGGCTGTTACAGAAAAAGCTTGCTGACCTCTGATGTAGGATCTCAGATTCCCTTTATATTCTTTTTTTTAATTATTTATTTTTTTAAGAGAGGGTAGGGAGGGAGAGAGAGAGAGAAACATCAAGGTGCGGTTGCTGGGGGCCGTGGCCTGCCACCCAGGCATGTGCCCTGACTAGGAATCGAACCTACGATGCTTTGGTTCGCAGCCCGTGCTCAATCCACTGAGCTACGCCAGCCAGGGCTCCCTTTATATTCTTTGCAGGGCTGTTTGTTAACAGCTTTGGGGAGGTCTGTTGCACTAAAGATGACCTTTTCCATGCCAACTCGCCGTTCATCATGACGGTGAGGGCAGCCAGAGGAGTCGGCTGCAGAGACTGCGTAAGAGTGCCCCCCCGCCCTCCACCGCCACCAAAACGAGTCTCTTAGGTACCAGATTCCCGCTGGAAAGTGAGAGTCAGAGGATCCAGGTGGGTGGGGGAAGACACAGTCTTCTTTCGTCTTCTCTGTGTCTGACCTGGCACAGGAAATGTGCGGGCACAGAGGCTGGAGCTGGAGGGAGGCCGTTTGAGGTCTCCCCTGAGTCTGCTGTTGAGAAGAGAGCCGCGGCGGCTGGCTGACAGAAGCTCAGCTGCGAACAACCCAGCTGTTTCAGGCCAGGAAAGAAACTATCAACAGGAGAGTGTTCGGCTTTGGATGACAGTAGCTTCACGTAGGCGAAGAGATTTCACAATGCCTAGAAGTGCCACAGGCAAGGGAATTGGAAAGGTTTCCTTAACGCAGAAAGGAAGGCTAGATACTCAGACGAACAGGAATAGCCGTTAAGATCATGACATTTGCCCAGATGTTCTCTTGCTTTTCTTCTTGCTCTATCCATATTTTTTTCCTTAAAACTCATACATCACAGTAATTATTCGGTCAAGCTCCATCTTACTGAGAAATAATCTACGTGGGTCGGACTTTCACACCTGTTCCCCACACCTGGGCCGAGTCTGCGGGGCTGATTTTGGTCCTGGACCACGGGCCACCCGGTGGGTGGCTACCTGACTGGCTGGAAGAAACAGACGAGGCTCTGGGAGATAGCACTTGCCCGTCGAACCCTGTTCTAATGGCAGCAGTAGGTGCAAGGCCATCGGCGAGTCTCCCTTTCCTAGCGGTTCCTCGCCACGCCTGGCTCGGTGGAGGCGCATGGTCAGACTGGAATCGAACGAATAAGCTTCTGGGAGGAGCGCTTCCCTGTTTAGGTGGACGCCAGGGGATCGTCATTTGGTCGGAGAGGCGTTTTTTTCTTTTCTTTTCTCATTATGTAGGACGTAGGATGGATGGATCTTAAAGGTCTTTCAACTCCTAGGATGTACGATCTTCCAAATCAGACAGACACTTTGCAATTTCCCTGCCACCCTATCGCCAAGTCTTGATCCGCGACGGCCCTTGGCTTTACCCGCTCCGTTCCTTGCTTCCGGCTTCCCGTGCACCCTCCTTCCTCGCTCCCTCGGGCGCACACGCCGCGCCCTCGCGCTGCCCGCGCCTGTGCTGCCCCTCCGCTCCCCGCCCGGGCTGCCCCGCTCTGTTTTCCGCGCTCGCGTCCGCTACGCGCCCCCCTCCTTCCCGCGCTCCGACTCTCTGACCCTAGTTGGAAATGCAGCAGGCCGCCGAGCCTGCCTCCATTGGGTGCGAGCGGCTGTCACTCTTCGGCAGGGGGCGCTCCTATTGGTCGGGCTGGAGGCGGGGCCCGAGCTGACTATAAAAGGCGGGACCCGCGGCGCGCGCGGAGCGGAGGGCTCGGACGGGACCGCGGGGCGCCGGGCGCGGAGTGAGCGCCGAGAGCCGGCACGGAGCCCGGGCCGCGCACGGACCCTCCTCGCCCCGCCGGCGGCCGGCAGCCGTGCCCCCCAGCCCAGCGGCGACTCGCCACCGTCAGGGCCGCCCTCACTGCACGTGCCGCCCGCTCCGTCAGCCGCCGCGATGAGCGAGGTGAGCGGCGCTGCGGGCCGGGCGCTCCCGGCCGGGGTCCCGGGGGTCGGGGGTCGGGGGTCGAGGAGGGGGCACCTCGGGGCTCGGGGCAGCGACCGGGAGGGCGGCGTCCGGTCCCCGCCGTGGGTGGCGCGTCGGGGCCCGAGGTCCGCGCCAGCCGCCCCCTGCGCCCCGGGCTGCCGGCCGCGCGTCGCCCGGACCCCCGAGGAGGTGGCCCGCGTGCCCCGAGTCCGCGCCCTCGACAGCCGCCCGCGCCGTCCTGCGGCGGCCCCTGGCCCCTGTAGGAGGGCGGCCCCACCGCGCCCCCGCTGCCGCGGCGCCCCGGGAGGTCCCGGGAGAGCTGACCCGCCCCCCGCGCCGGCCACGCCCGGGGTCCGCCCGGCAGACCCCGAGTCCTGGGAGCACAGCCCGTGGCGGGGGCGTCGGGCGGGAGCAGGGGCGCCCCTCGCACCCGAGCCCCGCTCCTCCGTCCCCGGGGACTCCGCGGGGGCGGCGGCGCGAGCACCTGGACCCGGTGTGCCCCTCCCCCGACACCCTCCTCCCCGCGGCCGGACATCCTCCCACCCCACTCGACCCCCGCTGGTGGTCTCGGCGCGTCCGTGACCCTGAGCGGGTCGGCGCCCCGCTCGGGGTTTTATCTGTGAAGTGCCGGTCGCGCCGGGGTTCCTCCCGGGCGTGGGCGCCGGGCCCCGGCGTCCCCCGTCCCTGTGGCCCGCGCCGGCGGAGGCTGCAGAAGCCTGGCGCGGGCTCCCGGGGGCAGGGTGATGCGGGGACAGCGGCGCCCGGGCCCGGCGCCCAGTTCGCGGCCCGGCCTCGCCAGGAGCCGGCGGGCCGGCGCTGGGCCGTCCTGGCTGCCGTGCCCGCCGGGTCTGCCCTGGAGCCCGCTGCCGGTCTGGGGGCCGTGGGGGGACGGCAGCAGCTGCGGCCTCCGCGGAGAAGCGGCCACGCGGCCCCGTGCTCGGCTCCCGCGCTCCTGCGGCCCGGGGTGAGGAGAGAGGGTCACTGTGCCTCTCGTTGCTGAGCCCCGGAGTTCAGCCGCCCTCGACTGTTTCTAAATCTGAGACTCGCGTTTCCAGCCGTCCCCTGGGAGCGCGCGCCGCGAAGGCCGTGCCAGCCCCGAGCGGTGGGCTGGCCTGTGCTTTTCTGGGGAGGTGCCCAGCCTCCCTGCAGGACTCGCTCCAGGGCCGACCTTTAGGGTGGCGTTCAGTGGACTGACAACGCTGCTTCCGCGGAGCCTGAAGGGAGAGCAGGGTCCCCCCAGCAGCCGCACTCGGCTAGCCTCCGTCGGGGGCTCAGTTAAAGGAGAGCGGGACCCTCGGATGGAGACGAGCCTCCGGCGCTCGCCAGGCCTCCGCAGTCGAGGAGCTGGTTCTAACCAGCAGTTTACCGTGGAGGCTGCCTGCTCGCGCAGAGCCGAGCCTGGCTTTGGGCGTGAGTATTTGTGAAACCCAGAGGCAGCCACCAGGCCGTATGCAGAGGCCGGGCTGACTCGGAACCAGGTCCCCGGAGGGTCTCTGCTCCCTGGAGGCCAGGGCCCAGCCTGTTTTCTTGCTCTCGTGAAATGGGGTGGACAGCGGGAGTGCTGCCCAGAGCTCTGCAGCCCCAGGGAGACCCCGGCCCTCTTCCCTGCTCTCAGCGCAGCGCCAGGGCCTCCTCCTCAGGCTGAAGTGTCCAGCCCAGGAAAGCCTTGGGCACCTGAATCTTACATAAGCCTCACATCCCCCACCTGCTTACTTTCTTGCTTCAGAGAAACTGCATGAAAGGAGAGGATTTGGGCACTCTGTAAAAATTCCTTTCGACTGAAGAAGCAGTCTCTAGACCCCAAGCAACCGAAAGTGCAGAGGCTCTGTTGGGGCTGCTGGGAGGGCCTTGGCTCCACTTCACTTTGGTGGCTCCTCGCTGTCCCTCCGCGTCGCAGGAGAGCTGCAGGGGCTGCTCTCCAGCTCGTCTGCATTCCCCGCTGCCAGCAGGACTGGATCTCGGTGAATCACGGTCCACCCCTCCAGATGAGTAACTTTTCACTGGTTTCAGTGAAGGATGGGAAGGGGAGAGGCATCCAGTCCCCCAGGTTCTTTCCGGCAATCTTCATCAAAAGATGTAGCTCGCTGCCTCAGGCACAGAACTGCCGACTTAAAGAATTTGTCATAAGACTCCTTTATCATGTTACCCCAGTGAATATAGAACGATTTAATTAACATGCAACTTTTAAGGAACATATTACAAATACTTTCTTTGGAAAGCTAAGCAGTGTGATTTAATAAATGCCGAGCAAGATGACAGAGAACAGAGACCAATGCAGGATGATATTTATTGATGGGGTACATTTGGGTAGAATACTGGGCAGGGCAAGTGCTATCTGTCCTTCCTTAGGGGGTGCCTGGTCCCCCCCGCACAGTGGGTGCGGTGAATGGGCCCAAGGGGATAACTGAACAGGAGTGAAAGGAGGGAAGCGGGAGGCCTCCTTTCCTGGGTCCCTCGTTTCTGGTGTCCATCCTTGATTCCCATAACCGCTGAGCCTCCAGGAGCAGAGCACAGGCCTTTGTTCTGGGAAAGAAATAAAAGAAAAAACAAGGAAAGAAAGGAATGAGCCATTTCTTCACTCTGAAGTGCCTGACTTGCAGGACCCAGAGCAGTCAAGCAGGTGACTAAGGAAGATCAGTGTGCCTGCTGACCAGCCGTGCTGCACACGCAGTCCTCTTACATTTGGCCACTTGACTTCCAAGGAGAGTACGAAGGCTCTGGGAGGAGGAAACTAAGAAGGGGGAAGAAGAATGTGTTGGACTGGCCAAGTGAGTGGTGAGAGCCTACCGAGATTTTGGAACCCTAAGGGCATGATTTTCTTCTACATCTGCCCTCCAGAACGGCTGCTTGAAATGGCTCGATTTACCCCAGAATATGTTACCTGCACAAGCAAGCCAAGTCAGAACCAGAACCAAACCACTTTTTCAAAGAGATCTGGATCCTGCCAGGTGCCTAGATACAAGTGCCTCACTCGAGACCTAGACCCCATTCCTAGACCCCATTCCATTCTCCCTGAGTTGGTTACAGCTTCCATCTGGCTGGCTCCTGCAGGCATGCCTAACTGAGCTTCCCAGGACGACCCAGGGAGGAGAGGCTGGGTTACCCACCTGCTGTCCTTGGTGCTGCCTGCCTCCCACAAGGAGCCCTCCAGCTAAGTGTTTGCTTCGAAGGCTGTGGGGGATGAATCCGTTTATTTTGGGATGTTAACGCCAGGGTGGGATGCACATTGAAGATTATAGTAATAAATGAAGCTTTGGCAGTGCTCTCTCTCCCACCAGCTCCCCTCAGTATGGGGTGAAGGCTCAGCTCCAAGCTGTGTGCAGAGCACCACAAATAACCACTCATTAAACTGTGGCAGCCCCTGCTGGCGGGGAACTGGCTGGGGCTGTTGAGTCACTGTGAACTGGCAAGGCTATGGGATCTGCCTGTGATTCCAGTGTGGGGACTGCTATTCCAGGAAACGGGGAGAGGGACACACCAGGGGCCTGGGGGGTGTCAACTCCTTTTAGGAGGCATCTGAGATGGAAGGTATCTGTGGGTTGCGTCCCATGTGTTAGGAGAAGAATGTGTGTCTGTAGAACCTGGAGGAAGGATTCCTAGTTCTATTTCTGCTGTGATCTTGAGGGTGACCTTGAGCGAGTTTCTGAAGCTGTTTGACTGCAGCTGGCTGCTGCGCTGAAAGACTTGAACCGGTTCCAGCAGCGCTCTCAAAGCAGCAGAGCAGGGTCTGTCAGGGGCACCGGGGCATGCAGAGACCTCTCTAAGGTTCTTGGGCAGCGACTGTCATTTAACACTGGGGGAGAACGTGTCAGCAGGGACAGGAGGGCCCCTGGGGAGCGAGGCCTCTTTGTCTCCACTTGGAAACAGATGCACTAACTCCTGTCGCCCTTCACCTTCTGTGTCTCTAGAGCAAGCAGGGGGCTTTCAAAGCCTAGGATTCATGTCTGTACAAAGGCAAGAATGGGGTCCTTTTGGGTTCATATTTAGGGTCTTTAGGATTCAGGCTCTTTTTAGGTTTCCCTGCCCTGGAGTGTGGACAGGATTCTGAGTACCTGTGGCTACTCATGTGAACAAAGTGATTCTAGCAGTGCTGCCGTGGTGTGCACCCGATGTGTTTTTGTCACACGGCATCCCCGCTGTACCCTGCAGATGCAGGGCCTGCACTGTCCAGGTAGGTTGATGTGCTGCTTTGTTCCTGTCTGCTGCTGCTGCAGTTAATGATCTGGGACCCCCCTTAAAGAGCCCAGCAGGCTGAGGAGTAGGGGGAAATCTTGTTAGGTCACCTTTCCCAAAGTTAGCTCTACCTTGCTGCTTGGAGCAGAGTGGGTGACACTATCTTGCCTCTTCTGGTGACAGTGGTTGCTGTGGCAACACCCTTAAAGATGCAGGAGACAAAGAGAGTAAGAAGCACAGCTAGAGAAGGGGGTAGGGTGAGTGGGCCTGAAGTAGCAGGTACCTATTTGCCAGTAGTGGCGACAGAGAAGCAACACCTAAGTTGCCGCTGCTTCGACTGTTTTTAGACGCCTTGCCAAGACAATACTCACAAACTGCCCTTCTGAGGCAAGGAGCAGATTTACAGAGTCATCTTCGTGATACGAAAGTGGATGAAAGAACTCGATCAAGGGCATGTGGTTTGTTTGCTCCGAAGGCTGATCTGCTCCCCGTGGTCTGTGTCTCAGGGCTCTTGCAAGTAAAACGTGAACATTTGTGGAGCTGCTGCACTGGGCCGGGGGCCTCTCCTGCCCCTCCTAACCTGGGAGGGGTCCAGGGCTACAGACGTGCGTGGCGGCTGTACAGAATAGTTTCTGTCCAAGCAAACTATTGTTGGGGCCTTCACCAGAGGTCTAGAGCCACTGCCAGCACTTTTCGAGCTAGACATCGGGAAGACTGGGAGGTCTGGTTTAGAGTAAAAAGAGATCAGTTATGAAGCTCCTGTCATCACAGAATGACACACAATGAGCCTCAAGGGCCCTTTGAGCAATCCCAGGTGTTGGGTTTCACCAGCGGAGATGTGCCCTGTGGAGCTGTACTCTTTGACCCCAGGACTGTCACCAAGTAACACTCCAGGGAGTTGACCTTTCTTGTATTAAACCCGAGTTCTATTACTTTACAATGATAATTTTATTTTTAAAATATTTTATTTATTTATTTTTAGAGAGGAGGGAAGGGAGAGAAAAAGAGAGAGAAACATTGGTGTGTGAGGGAAACATTGATTGGCCACCTCTCGCACACCCCCATCTGGGGACCTGGCCCACAACCCAGGCTTGTGCCCTGACCAGGAACCAAACCGGTGACACTTTAGTTTGCAGAACGGCATTCAACCCACTGAGCCCCCCCAGCCAGGGCTGCTGACTATTTATTTTAATACATGCTAAGTGTTTGTATACACTTTCTGTGGTTCTTTTCACCCTTCAGGATAGATATTTCCTGCAGGTGAGAGGTCTGAGCACAGCAAGGCTAAGCGACTCACCCAGTGTGTCACGGCGAGGAGTGGCGGAGCTGGGATCTGAACAGATAGTCAGTGCAGGGCCAGGACACGCACTCGAACCCGTTTGACTCCACCCACTTTGCGTATTGCTGCTTTCAGGAACTTGAGACTTGAGAAACTTTTAATTCACATAAACAAGCATCTATGACTACCTACTATGTGCATCTTTGACTGCCTACTATGTGCCATATATAGGTTGCAGTTGCTATAAGTGATGCACAAATGGGAAGTGGGAGATGGAATCTGGTGGATGGTGCAGGTGGGGACGGGGAGGTCAGACCGATGCATGTTCCTGTTACACAGGTAACATGAAACACACCTTGAGGGTAGTTCTTCCCCTTCGTCCCAGCTCTTTGTCAGGCACATATGCTGAAGGGAGGAAGAGCAACAACCAGGTTTCTGATATGCCTTTTCCAGTCTGAGCTAGCCTCACAATGGGCCTGCTCGGCTGTCTGAAAACAGACGGGTTTCAGATGAGGCCGCAAAGGAAGTAGGTGGCAGCACTCTGTTCCCAGACTCCGAGTGCAAGGCCTGTGTGAGGCCTGAGCACGGTGGTGCATGAGGCTCCGTGGCCCTGGCCCTCGCCGGGGTTCTCTCCTCCAGGGAGGAGGCAGATGATGACCTTCAGTCTCTAACCACAAAGGTATCATTTAATGATGTTAGCAGTGAGTGCCACCCAAGAGCAATACCAGTGCAATGAGGCCTTGCCTCACCTGGGGAGCTAGGAAGAGCTTCCTGGAAGAAGGAACCCTTGAGGAGAGCTTGAAGGACAAGCAGAAAAATTTTCCCCTCATCTGAGGACCTTTTTTCATTGTTTTTAGAGGGTGGGGGGAGAGCAAGAGAGAAAGAGAAATGTCTATAATGAGATAGAAACACAGATTGGTTGCCTCCCGAATGCTCCCTGATAAGGATCAAACCTGCAGCCTTTTGGTGTATGGAGGACACTCCAGCCCACCCCAGCCAGGGCTAGGAATGAACTAGATGAAAGGGCTGCAGGGATAAGAACCACAAGGGGGGAAGGCACATGGTGTGTTCTGGAGGTGAGTTCCTGAGGGGATCAGAGGCTGCATAATGTCAGATGCTTCGACTGCATTGAGAATTTAGTTCTTCATCCTCAGAGCACAGGGACCACCTGGTCTGTCGTGACAGTCCACAGGAGAAGCAGCTGTGTTAGGTGAGAGCAGTGGAGAGAAGCGAATGGGTCAGAGATATCTGGGAGAGAAAGTCAAGAGCACTTCACATTGAATTGGATAGGCAATGGGAAGGAAAGAAAGGTGTCAAGCTATTTCTAGGTTTCTGGCTTGTGCAGCTGGGAGAGACGGAGAACACTGGCAGAGGACTCGGTTGGGTGGGTAGGACCGAGAACTCAGCCTGGGATGCGTCAAGTTCGAGGCTTCTGCAACACATCCATGTGAAGGTGTGTTGAAGCCCAGGGAGAGCTCTGGGGAGGAGACATACACTTGCGTCAACAGTGCGTCCTCTGTGCTGTTCACTGTGGCACCCACTGTTTAAGTTATTCATTATTACCAGCTTATCAGTTACAACTAAATAAAATTATAAGTTTTGTTCCTCAGTTTCCGCAGCCTCATTTCAAAGTACTCAATAGCCACATGCACCGTGTGGCTGCTGTATGTGGGACGGCACAGATGTACAACATGGCCATCATTGCAGAGTCCTGTTGCAGGGGTCTGCCAACTCTTTCTGGAGTGAGACAGATAATAAATATTTTTGGCTTTGTGAGTCACATGGTCTCTGTTGCAAACACTAAGCTCTGCTCTTGTAGTGCCAAAGCAGCCACAGATAATAGGTAAACGATGGGCACGGCTGTGTTCCTGCAAAGCTTTATTCACAAAAACGGGCTGCAGGCCAGACTTGGCGGTGGCTGTATTAGCTGACCCCTGCTCTATTGGTCGGTGCAGTATAAATGATAACCAGAAGCACAGGTACAGACTAAATCATCTAGGAAGAGAGAACAGAGGAGAGCCCATCCCTAAACCTCGACAGCTTCTAATATTCAATGTTGGGCAGGAGTGTCCAGAAAGGTCAGAGAAACCCCAGGAAAAGCCTTGCTGTCCCAGGAGCCATGGAGAGGTGAGCTGAGTGGGAGTGCTGAACACTTCGAGGGCTGGGGCCACGAGGGCCTGAAACTTTTGCACTGGCTTGGTGTCATGGGGAGAGTCGGCTCCTGAAGAGGAGCCATTTCCGTGGACTAGGAGCAGAAGCCAGGTTGAAGAAGTCAGGTGGCAGAGAGGGTGGGAGGTGAGGAGGTGGAGACACAGTGTTCTGGGAAGTCTAGCCATGAAAAGAGGAGAGACAGAAGAGGCCCTGGCCCCTCCCCCACTCCCACCACCACCGCCACCCCAGTCGCCGTTCCAACTGCTCCTTCTCACTCTTCGCTGGCTTGTTGACCTCTCCTTAACCTTTTTGCCCCATTTAAAAAATTAAGGCACAATATACGTGCAGTAAAACATATCCTTATCAGTGTATAGTTCTATGAATTTTGACAAACATATACAGTCATGTAACGTATGTCTCTATACAATCAAGACATAGAGCAGTTCCATCATCCAAAAATCCGCCCTTCCCCTTTGTTCTTTTCTTCATCCAAGGATATGTTTTTTATTGATTTTAGAGAGAGGAAGGGAAAGAGAGAGAAAGATCAATCAGTCACCTCCTGTATTTACCCTTACTGAGGATTGAACCTGCAACCCTGTGGTGCACAGCAAGATGCTCTAACCAACTGAGCCACCTGGTCAGGGTGAGGAAGGCTTTTTTTTTTTTTAAGAGAGGGGCAGGTTTTATGTATCAGAGAATGAAGGCGATTGATTGTAAGGGTTCCTGAGAAGGAGGGAAGGGGAATGAGCACTGCAGCTCAGATGGAAAGACGAGGCATCCTCTGAATGCTGACAAAGGCCTGGAGAGGGAAAGGGGTACTGCTGTGTTACGGCCTCTGCAGTCTCGAAGCCTGAAGAAAACAGCCCCTGAGCCAGCAGGCCCCTCCTGTGCCTCCTTTCCCATGGGGAGAGAGAATCCACACTGAGAAGTGGAGAGGAAACAAAAGTGCACTCAGGGGGAGCTGGCAGGTACCGCTGGGAGGACGGGATGGAACACTGGAGCCGCTCGGGGCCCAGAGGGCAGGGGGAAAGGAACACAGGAAGGCAGGCTCGGAGAGAAACTAGGGCCCTCTGGGGAGGGCAGGAGCCGATGGGCCTCACAGCTGCTAATTAGCGTCGGGTGTGTGTTGGGAATCGAGAGACATTCAGTCCTGTGTGGGCAGTGAGGCTGAACTGAATCAATCTCCAAGCTCACTAGAAAGGAGGAGCAAGAGGCTTGAATGTAAGCAAGGGAGTCGTTTGAAATGGAAACCAGGGGGATGATCCTGCGCATGGAATTTGCAGACTCTAATGGGGACAGGGCAGGGGGCCTGCTGCAGTGTCACATCCCTCCCTCTGGCCCTGGGAGTTAAGGACACACCCGCAGCCATGGCTTTCCCCCTGGGGGCCAGCCCAGGGTGTGTCATGAGGCCCAAAGACCAGCCATCAAGGTGAAGCCAGAATCAGGGTGGTTAGCTCAATGGGCAGAGCAGGAACAGTCTGGGATCAGGTTCTCTGATGGCATGTGAGATTTCTACGTCACGGGAGGACAGGACCTTTGTTTCCCATGTTCTGGGAGAGTGCACGTGAAGGGAGAGTTGGGGACTGTGCCAGAGAGACTGGTCCTTAAGTAAGTCCAGCTGCCTGGCTGGGCACGGGAGGAGATCGTTACCGCTTGGACTTTCCTTCCCACCCGGGGACCGCTCTGTGGTGTGGGCAAGCCCCTGTCATGAACTCAGCCTCACACTGGACATCCTCCTCTAGTGTCTGCACACACGTGCACACGCATGCACATGCCCACACCTTGGCTGGGGGTTGGGACATAGCATGATGTTCGAGAACAGGGATTCTGGCCTCTTGCTGTCTGGGTTCAGTCTTGGCTTTGCTACTTCTTAGCTGCATGGCCTTAGGCAAGTTAACCTTGACCTCAATGTCCCTATCTGTGAAATGAGAATAGTAACAGTGCCTAGCTTCTAGAGCTGTTATAAGGCTTCATTGTGTTAACGCTATAAAGTACTGGGAAAGTGGTTGGCCCAGAGTAAGAATGAGGCATGTGATTGGTGAGATGAGGGGGACTTGCCAAACCATTTCTCGGCTGTTGGTTCTGGTCAGAAGAACTCAGTATTGAAAAAGCAAATGGGCACCTGAGGGTTTGTCATCCATACCTTGCTGGAGCAAGAGGCTGAGAGACGCTCACGTGCTGCAGCCCTTGAGGCTTAGCATGACCACCTGGAGGTATGAGTTTCGTAAAAGACCCTCTTATAGGCACGTGGTTTTTGTTCACCGCGAGTGGATATCCACGCCTCCTGGGTTCCCCTGAAGTATGATTTGTCTGGAGGCTTGCAGGTGGGTGTGCCAGAGGACTCGATCCATTTAAAATTGCCGAGTTTCTGGAAAACACACAGGAGGGTTGGAGCAGAGACCAGGGACCAGGAAAGGGCTAGGCACGAGACAGAGGATGGGAGCTGACAACCTGTGGTCTGACTGCCCCTGCGGCCAACCTCAGCAAACCACAAACACGAAGTCCAGAGACCCAGCGTGGAGAGTGGCTGCTTTGACAGCGGGCTGGACAGGGTGGAGGCAGGAGGGCCAGGAGGTAGGAGCCCCAGCATCCCACTCTTCAGCAGAAGGTGTGTGGTAGATTTCAAGGGGTATTATGGGTAATAGGGGTTTTCTTATCTTTAAAGGACTGTTTTTTGACCTCCCCAGAGACCTCTCATAAATTTAAGCCAAATGGAGCTGTGAACCCGTGGGGGCCTGCCAGTGGCTGAACCATGGCTCCATTCCGGAGTTAGTAACCTCAGGAGAGACTCAGGAGGCTCGCAGCTGGCAGGGCAGAGGGAAAGGGGTGGCCCGTTTAGCAGCTTCTCCGAGTTAGTTGGTAGAGGGGAAGCAGAGCGGAAGAGAGGCGAGGTGCTGAAAGTCGGGGCTCACACTTTCTTCCAGGGCAGGGCTGTGGCGAGAGGAAAGAACTGGCGGGTAAGGGCACAGGCTCAGAGTCAGACAGAGGGAAAACGCTCTGAGCGAGGCAAGAGTCCGGGGCGTGCCGGCCACAGAGAAAGTAGGACTGACCTGCAGCCAGAGGTCATGGCACTAGAGAGCCGGCCTCGTGGTCATGACCTCTAGTCTGGCAATGACTGTCACCTGGTCACCGAACACCCATCCATATCACGCTTTTGCAGTGTGGACCAACCCCTTGTGATGATGGCGTACAGAGTGGGAGGCGTCCCCTAGCCCACTGCTGGGCCATCACATTGATCGTATAGGGAGGGGGAATAGTGTTTGGGTCACAGGAAGGTCTTGGAGAGGGAAAGAGCCATGACTGTCAACCTCCCGAGTCTCGGGAGCAGCCCCTCCTGTCACAGAACATGACTTCTGGTCAGAGGGGTGAGCAGGACACCTGCAGGGCTTCAGGGACACCTGTGCATGTTCTTCCGGATTTTTAAGTGAAAATGTACAGGTGCAGATGAGCAATCTATGGCTTTT
Organism: Phyllostomus discolor; assembly: GCF_004126475.2. Lineage (NCBI taxonomy): Eukaryota > Metazoa > Chordata > Mammalia > Chiroptera > Phyllostomidae > Phyllostomus > Phyllostomus discolor. Next base: position 27,359,061 of record NC_040916.2, on the reverse strand, counting down.
ATAAACACGGGACCCTATCCGTTTATAGCCTAATTTAAAAAATATTGGGTAATTATTTTCTAACTGCCTGCTATCTCCAGTATTTGCAGAATGCTAGGAATATACAAATAAATCACAAAACTTGAAAAAGTGATACAAATGTGACCAATATAGCCTATCCTTTGAAAATCATATGTGATCAATGAAGCATTCGTTTGGCCCCAGTTTGCACAGTAACATCCAAAAGGATGGGATCGTCTACCTCTCCAACAGTTTTTAAATCTGAAACCTACTTTGAAGGGCACTTTCCCTGTCAAATACAGCACTGCATCAGCATTTTTATCTTAATAATTTTTCACTTATTTAAATTATTATTTTCTCTTAATTTCCCCTTAACTCTTTACTAGAAGAATTGATTCGAGTGGAGAGAGTGGTTGACAGCACACCTGACGGCTCCCCACCTGGATTCAGGGGTTGTGCGCGTGCTAGCGTCCTTGCGTCTCGTCTGGCGGCGGACATCGCAGCCTGGTGGCTGACAGCGTGGGGTCAGCCGGCTGGATCCGGGGCTCAGCCTTTACCATCTCTTAGCAGTGTCCTCCACCACGAGATGGGCTGATGTCTCGGAGGTTTCAGAGGACTACAGGGATGTGTTTGGCACGTAACTGCTCGGCAGATGTCATTTGTGTGCCTCTTGCCTCTTTCCACATTCAGCCTGGGAGGCAGGGACAGTGTCTCGACTGGTGTCTCTCCACGCCCATGCCTGCAAACCTCCAGTGCCGCCTCCTGTCATTCTCCCTCTGGCTCACCAGGAGGGCTTTTCGCCCCTCCTCTCTCCTTGGACCTGTGATACAGCAGCCCCTTTATTCACAGTTTCACTTTCCACAGTGTTGGTCACCCGTGGTCAACCACGGTCAGGAAAGATGAACCAGAAAATTCCAGAAACAAACATCGCTAAGTTTTAACTTGTGTGCTGTGCTGAGTGGTGCTATGGAATCTTGTACTGTCCTGCCCTGTCCCTCCCAGAACAGAGCCTGTCCCTGTGTCCAGTGCGTCCACACTTTGTACGCTGCCTGCCCATTAGTCACCCAGGGGCTGCCTCTGTTACCAGATCCACAGTGCGGTGTCACACTGCTTGTGTTCATGTCACCCTTTCGGAGGCCTGACACAGGGCCATTGTGGCTCCGTGACCTACCCACTTCATCTTGCCACATGGGTGCTGGGTCGTCTCACATCATCACAAGGCTGAGTCCAGCACGGTAAGATATTTTGAGAGAGAGAGAGAGAGACCCCATCCACAGAACTTGTGTTATAGTATATTGTTGTAATTATTTTATCTTCTTATTAGTTATTGTTATTAACCTCTTACTGTGCCTAACTGATACATTAAACAGTATCATAGGTGTGTACGTATAGAAATAAACAGCATATGTAGGGTTTGGTGCTATCTGCAGTTTCAGGCATCCACCGGGGCTCTTGGAGTGCAGTCCCCGCAGATACGGGGGCGGGGGGGGGGGCAACTATACTTCCTGCCCCGCCTTCCCTCTCAGCTGACAACCCGCCTCTTGCTCACGGGGAGAACAGAGGCCGTCAGGAAAGGGCTCTCACACATTCCCATCACCCCTGCCGCCTCTCTCGCTCCTGTACCCACATGCTGTGCCTCCGTGCCTGCATTGTCAGTGACCTGGTCCCACCTGCAAGGCCAAGCCCTCTACTCCTGCACCAGGTTCGTCTTTTGCCTGTTCAGGGCATCACTCTCCGTGCACCATCAGCCTTTCCTTCTCTAGTAAATCATTCCCAAATATTACCAAAACTCCTTCCCATGACCCCACATTCTTCCTCCGCTGTTCCCCAAGTTTTCTGTGCTCCTTAAAGCAAAGCTCTTTGAAAGAGCTATCTTTACTCACACATCCATCAAAAACTCCAACTTATTGGACCATGAACTTGGTCTCAAGTCTGACTTCTTCCTCCATCGCCTCCATCACCACCACTGTGGGCCAAACCCCATGGTGCGGCTGGTACAACTGCCCCTGGTTTTTCTCTCGCCTCTCTCTATAGTTTATTCACCACCAAGCGGTCAAAGTGCTCCTTTAAGAATATCAGCCCGGTTTCCCTCTGCCTCCAGCTGCAACGCCATCAACCCAGAAAAGAACCCAAAGTCTTTGCGCGGGTCCGAAGACCTGCCTGTTCTGGCTCCCCAGCAGCTGCGCTCCTGTGCTCTCTCCCTTCCATGCTCGGCTCAGCCTCAGTGTTCTTGCTCTTCCTGGAACTCAGTGGGCTCTGGTCCGTCTCAGGACTTTCCCCTTGATGCCTCCTCTGCCTACAGGTCTCTTTCCCAGGCATCCACGTGGCTTACCCTTATGTGTCACTCAACCCTCCACTCAAATGTCACTCATCAGAGAGGCCTTCCTCCAGTACTCTGATTTATTTCCCTTCTGGGCACTTGTCACTAACTGTCACAATAGTTTAATGAGTTCAGGGACTCTATTTTGGGCACTGCTGTATCCCCACTGTCTAGGACAATTCTTGGTATGTATTGGATGCTGGCGATTTTGTTGAATGAATGAATAGGGTGTTTTTCCTATACCCTCTTAGTGCCTAGCACTGTGCTGAACACAGGCAAGTGCTTGGTAAGTATTTATCAAACGTAGGGTAGAAACGGCAAAATCGACACAATGCAAACTGGGTCCTGTCAGCTTCTTGGGGCCTTTTCTCTGTGTGCGGCTTCACTGCCCGCCTCCTTGTCCTTCGTGACCCCTCCTCCACTGCCACACCTCTCGTTGGCACCAGCAGGGCTCCCACGTGGCAAAGCCCAATGGCCAGTGCTCCGCATCCCCGTGCTCCTCGGGGCCACCATCCACACCTGCGGATGGGGCACGGCCACGCTGTTCTCCCTGAGGTGTCTCTTCACATGGGGTACAGTCACCACCATCTTTCAGCTTTCCTCGACCCGACTTCTTTTTAATTTTACTTATTGAGTGTTCCCCTCATTTCTGCTCTTCTGACCCTTTTCTCCTGTCTTTCGGCTCCATTTGAGCTCTCACCCCTTGGTGATCTCCCCCAGTCTCATGGCTTTAAAGGCCGTCTGCGTGTGGATAGTTCCTCCTCTCTGTCTGTGGAGTAGGCGCTTCCCTCTCACTCGTCTTCAGTGTCCAGCCGCCTAGGGAAGCACCTCCCCTTCGACCGTCAGTGGGCAGTGCAGACTTGTCCAAAGCAAGGTCCTGACCCTCTCAGCTCCTCCTGCTGTCTCCTCCATCTCGGGACAGGGAAACTGTGTGTTTTTAAGTTCCTCAGGCCAGATGAAGTCATCCTTTGGATGTCACCCTTGACTCCTCTCACGGTGTCGCTTGTCCAATCAATCAATCAATCACATGGCTCATAGTTTGAAAATATACCCAGGATTAGGCCCTGGCTGGCGTAGCTCAGTGGATTGAGCGCGGGCTGGGAACCAAAGTGTCCCAGGTTCAATTCCCAGCCAGGGTACATTCCTGGGTTGCAGGCCATGACCCCCAGCAACCGCACATTGATGTTTCTCTCTCTCTCTCTCTCTCCCCCTCTCCCTCCCTTCCCTCTCTAAAAAAAATAAATAAAATCTTTAAAAAAAAAAAAAGAAAATATACCCAGGATCAAACCACTTCTCACCATGCCACTGCCGCTGTGCCAGTCCAGCTCCCATCAGCCTTGCCTGGTTTTCTGCAGTAACCGCCCAAAGGGCTTTCTGCTTCCTCTCTTGAGCCCCTTTATGCAAATGGATGTCCTCCATCTCACTTGTAGTAAGAGTCAAACTCCGTAGAAAGACTCCCAAGGCCCTACGCGATCTGCACACCCCCAGTTATCTCTGCACACTTCCACCCACCTTCCCCCTCCCCCTCCACTCCGGCTGCATTGGATTCTGCCGTTCCTCACACAGGCCAGTCACAACCCCACCCCAGAGCCCCTGGGAGCTCCTGCCTGGACACCCACAGCCCTTACTCCTTCCCCTTCCTCAGCGCCGGCTCCAGTGTCAGCTTCCGGAGGGGCTTCTCCCAACCCCTCTGTGTAGGAACGCGTTTCTCCATTTCCACCCCAGCACTCGCCTCTCCCTCCCTCCCTCCCTCCCTCCCTGGCTTTTCTCTGAAGCACTTACTGTCACCTGACATAGGACCATTTTGCATATTCATTTGCCTGTCTATATACTAGAATGTAAACTCCGTGAGGACAAGGTTTTCATCTGTTTTGTCCTCCACAGTTTCCCTGGTACCAACAAAAACTGGTTCAGTCGGTCTTGATGACCTTTCTACCTCTGTCTGACCTCAATACCCGCTTTCTCGGAAGACCAGAGAACGCACCTGGTGATAGGAGGGCTTGGAAGTGATGATGGTGAGTCTAAGGCGGTGGCACCTTAACACTTCCATGAACATCTAGTATTCTGATTTTTCTTTTCCAGCTTAACACCAAAACAGCCCCAGCAGCCAACCAGGCACCCGGCCCAGAGGAAAAGGGTGAGTGGGGTTGGGGTGGCAGTTTGCAGAGCACGTGGATGACACGGGCACGTGGAGACAGGCAGGGCTGTGAGTCTGGAGCGCCTGAAGTCAGATGTCACAGCGACGTGGACGGGTGCACCAAAGCACAGGGCAGGACTGCTGTTTCCACGGGCTTCCTTACGCTCTTCCCTGGGAAGTCCATCTAGCAACATGTACTCTCAGACCCCAGAAACTGGCTCTGGAGTGGTAGGAGGCAGGCGCAACGATAGGAAAAAACCCATCAGATAGTCCCAGCCAGTGTCTCCATCAGAGATGGGAGGGACAACTGGGGACTGTGCGTGAGCCCTGGGCTCTGAATTGTAAGACTCAGGAGCAAGTCGTGAGAGAAGACATTTGTCCTGTTGGCCCAAGAGTAGCAAAACCCCCAAGTAACTGTAACTGACTCTCAGCCTAGGTTCCCGGATTCAAACTTCCCTTTTAAAATGTTTTTTTTTAAATTTATTGACTTTTAGATGGAGAGAGAGAGAGAGAGATTTGTTGTTCCACATATTTATGCATTCATTGGTTAATTCTTATATGTGCCCTGACCGGGGATTGAACTTGCAGCCTTGGTGTGTGCTCTAACCAACTGAGCTATACGGCCAGGGTTTCTGGACTCCAGGGAGTAGCCCAGAGCCCAGAGCCCAGCAGACGGGGGGCCTGGAGCAAGGGGCCGGGCCATCTGGGTTCCCTCACCGGTGCATCTCGTGGCAGGAAAGGCCGGCCCTGCCAAGAAGGCCGAGGAGGAGGAGGAGATCGACATCGACCTGACGGCCCCGGAGACAGAGAAGGCCGCCCTGGCCATTCAGGGCAAGTTCCGGAAGTTCCAGAAGAGGAAAAAGGACCCCAGCTCCTGAAGCAGCGGCCATGCCCTCACCCTGCTCCCTTTGTCCCCCGCCCACTGCTCTGACTCCCACGCCCCCGTGTCTCTCTGTCCCGCTAGCCTCTCGTGCAGGCGAGTTTGACCCTTGTGTGTTACGTTCCGTGGCCCCCTCACGCCATCACGGCAGGAGAGACCCCAGGGAGAGGCAGGGTGAAGACTCCAGCTGGCGGCCCCTGGTCTGAGGGTAGACTGGCTCCTGCTCAGGACAAGCCTCCTTGACCAGTACCTGTGCTCTGTGCTGCCCGTGAGGTGCAAGTGAAAGAGGCTTTGAGGCTGACGAGGTTGGGGGGGGCCCTGAATGGGGGAGGGGGAAGCGAGGCTTCCAACTAGGGTGCCCGAGGGTGGGACCTGTGCACCCGTCTGCCTGTGGTCACAAGTGTCACTGCAGGTCATGTTGTTCCCCTCACACCCTCTGCACCACCTCCCCCGCCCTCCTCGGTGCTGCGCCACAGTGGGGACCGGAGCCCTCTGTCCCAGGGCAGACTGAGTCCAGCACCTCCCACGTTAGCTTGTGCTGAGTTCCACAGAAGGCGGTAGGACTGGGAGGGGCCAGGGATGGCCCTTCACCTCAAGGCTGGGACCCGAGGGGCAGAGGCAGGGACATGGGGACTCCAGAAGATCTGGGGAGGAAAAGGAGTGAGGGGTGAAGGTATGCTCTGTGGAAGACCCTTGGGGCATTGCTGACCTGCCTCCTCTAACCCCCACGTCCAGCCCTCACACGGACCAAGTGACCCCGCAGCCCCCACCTGCCCCACTGTGCAGTCTGGACCGAGGTGGAATAGCTACTCTGTGTGATTTTAGCATGTTTCATAATTATATTAAAATATTTTTAAAACCCTCAAGTGGAGTCATTTAATCTCTTCTGTTTTTTCTTGGGAGGAGTGTGAACGTTGGCCAGGGCTGGCGCGGGAGAGGGTGCTGGTGCGATGACACCAGCAACAGGCGCCTGAGCACTTCACATCGAAGCCACCCCGTTCCTGCTGTCCCCCGGCTGGGCCCTCACCTGGCTGCTCCACCCACATGGTCTTCCTGTGCTGCCTCAGCACCTACCGCTTTGTCCCCCACCCCCCACACACACCTGTTTACCAGATGTAGTGGCAGGAGATGACTCTGGGTCACACTGAAGACTTTAAACCATGAATTAAATAAAATGATGGCTTTCAAGTGATTTTACATTGTTGAGAAGTGGCCTCTATGCATTGAAACTAGAGCCAAACGCTTGAAGACCAAGCAAGGAATACTCTGCCTTCCCCACTGTCCTCACTCCTACTCTCCCTTCCTCTCCTGACTCAAGAATGCAGGAGTTGAAACCATGTCACGGCTGCGACTAGGAAATGAGGGGGGCCACCCCTGGAAGAGCACCCACCCACAGCAAGAAGCTGACCTGTGCCTGGTGTCCACGCTGCAGGACATGAGGCGCACTGAGTGCAGAGGCACAGGAAGGCCCTCTGTTCCTGGAAGCACCTCCTCCCGTGCAGGGCAAAGGAGGGAGTTTTGCACTGGAATCTGTTCTCAGTGCAGCACGGTGTCGATGGTGGCTTCCATGAGTCCCGGCCCCATGGGCACAGAAGAGCGTAACCTCATTGCCACACCTGCTGTGAGTCCAGCATGTGCTGGTACAGCAGGAGCAGTCCCCGTCCCCTTGTTCCCTGGAAGGTGAAGCAGGGCTCCTGGCTGCTGCGGAGGCAGCCTGAGGGGAGCTGGTGGGTGTAAGGCCCTCTCCTGCAGGCTACCATGCTTGGAGGATGATCTGGGCCTTGGCGCTGAAATGATGCCTTCCCTGTCCCATTTCCTGCTCTAGAGGTAGCCACCCCCCCCCCCCCCCCCCCCGCCCCCCCACCTCCTCATGTATATTTTAAGGTGGGTAGGGAACAGGCTGCAGCTCTGGGAAAGCTCTGACCAGAAAGAGGTTAGACCCCTTCTGCAGAACCAGTGGTCCTTCTCAGCGAGGGTTCTGAGCTGGCCAGGCCTCTCCGCCTGCTGCCCACATCTTCCTGCCACAGGGTACCTCACCCTCTGCGGCCCACAGCTCCTCCTGGAGCCCTGGCACACGTCTGTGTTCCCCACGCCTCTCGGGGACAGGGTCCCGAACACTGATCGCCGGCGGGGGGGGGGGGGGCTCAGAGCTTTGTTTTGTGAGCAGAACCTGCATGTCCTGGGTGTGTGTGTGGGGGGGGGGGTCGGGGGAGGTGAGCGCTCGTGCACTGAGTGCCCAGCGGGAGAGGCGGGTGCTGGGAACAGCATGGGAGAAAGCAAATGCAGTTGTCACGCCTGTGTCACTGGTCACTCCTTTGTGATGTTCAGCTGTGTCGTGTCCGGAGCTGGGCTGCAGCCCGGACAGAGGCGGAGTGGTCTGGACGCCCGTGCAGGCGGGTGCTCGGGGGCACGTTCCCAAAGCCCGAAGTGGGGGGTGACCTTGGCAGACAGTCAGGCCGCCAAAGGGACAAGGCTCCTGCTTCCCTGACAACCTGCTGCCGGGGGCTGGGTGTGGGCCTCCCAGTCCCGCCCCAGCGCGGGCTCCGCGTCTCCCACCTGGGTCTTCTCCATCTCTTATGCTTGCCCTCCTCACCTCTGCCCTCACGGCCGTTCACCGGGCGGCCTTTCCACCCGCCTCTGCCTCTCTCTCCGCCCTCTCGCGAGAGTTGTTCCAGTGGCCCTGGCAGCTTCCCTGCTTCTGCGGGACTGCCGAGCCCCACTTCTCCCTGGAAGCACCCCAGGGAGCTGCTGCCTCCACCTCTTCACCACCTTCTCCCCAAGAGTGAACGCAGAGCCTGACACACAGTGTGAGCTTCGCACGTAGTGTGAGCCCACCGGGTGCTTGCTGGCTGCTGGAACCTGTCTCGTGAGCCTGGTTCAGGGTTCAGTCTGTTACACCACGTAAGCCCGCAGGTAGCCCAAAGCCCAGCTCTTCACCGACACCAGCCGAGGAGGAGGAGGAGGAGGAGGAGGAGGAGGAGGAGGAGGAGGAGGAGGAGGAGCAGGGGGAGGGGAGGGGAGGGTCGGGAGAAGGCAGGGTGATTCCCAGGAGAACGAGGCAACTGGGGTGAGGCCACAGCTTCTGGAAATGTCAGTGTTTATTAAACATATTAGGGCATTTGGGGGTCTGAGAAGAAATGTACAGAATGTAGAAAAATCCTAAGAATCCCCTGTGGCTGGGAGTGCAGCCTCTCCCCTTTCTCCCTACTTCCCGTTTGTTGTCCCTCCTTTCCGCTTGGTTGTTCACAAGCCACTTCTTGAGGCTCGGTGGCCCCCTTTCCTCACCCCCTGACCTGTGAGGATGTACCGTCCCTCTCCCTCCCTGTGGCCTGGAGTCTCAGGACAGGGCCCTGGGGTGGTCGGGGCACCAGTCCTGCTGCTGAGGCCTGAGGGTGAGGGGCCCCTCGGCCGGCTCTCCGAGAAGGATTTTAGGGGCTGGGGAACTGCGAAATCCGCATGACGTCATTGGTACTCAGTCATGGGGGGCAGAGCAGGGCACAGGTGCACAAGCAAGCACGGACTGAAAAAATAAAAATGACACCCTGAAGAAACCCTGAAGGACAGTCTGATCTGGATGACCCAGGTGTTAGCTAGGGGGGCGGAGTGTGGAGCTGGGCTGCCTGCCCGGGGGCCGGGGGGGCCAGGGAGGGAAGAGGCCGAGGGGCAGGCTGGGCGGTGGTGCAGGGGGTGGGGGTGCAGGTGGCCCGGAGTCGAGGCGCGGGGTGGCAAGGTCCCTTTCTTCTCGGTGCCGGAGGGACAGGCACCAAACACACAGTCCTTGGGGGCGGTGCAGGCTAGGATCAGGCCCTGGGCTCCCAGAAGGCCAGGGGGTGAAGGTAGGGGAGGAAATGACGTGCCTGGGGAATGAATTTTGGAACGAAACTTACATCTCACAGGTTGGCGAGGGCAGGGCGGGGCGGGGCTGGGCGCTAAGGAGGAAAGCCCCCGGACGGGGGCAGAGGAGCCTAGGTGCCCAGCTCTGGCGGGGCCTGGGCCGGTCACTTGTCCGAGTCCAGGCCCATCATGTTCTTGAGGGCGTTCTTGAGGCTGGTCCTGCTGGGGGACTTGACGGCAGGCCGGAGCTCCGAGCTCTGCTCGTCCTTCCGGAGCTCCATCTCGATGACCACCACCTGAGCGCCTTTGGAGGGCTCCGCCCCTGGCCCCCGAGCCCCCGCCCGGCCCGCTAACCGCTATTTCTTATCCTTGCGAGACTCCCCCAGCCCCTTGGACTTCTTCTCACTGGCAGCCTTGGTGCTCCTGCTGTGGTCCAGCATGGCATACAGCACGGGCGTCTGGGGGAGGGGCGCAGGTCAGTCACCCGGGCCCCCCCTCGCTGTGCCCGGCGGCGCCCAGGGCTCTCCTCCCCAGCGGTCCAGGCCCCGAGCCCCGCTAACCTGCCGGCCGCGCTTGGACGAGTCCTTCCCGATCTTGTGCAGCTTCCCCTTCTCCATGGCGCTGCGGGGGCACGAAAGGCTGTGGGTGGGGGCCCGCCAGAGCCCCCCTTCCCGGAGCCCCGCCCCGCCCCGACCGCTGCCGCCTCGCCCCTACCTGAGCCTCCTCTGCAGGGCCGCCTGCCTGCGCAGCCAGCAGTACCGCACCAGGTAGAAGAGCAGCAGCAGCAGCAGCACGCCGCCCAGGACGGCCCCGATGACGGCGCCCAGCACCACCCCGTAGCGCGTGGGCACTGGGAGAGGAGGGACGCCAGTGAGGGGCCCGGCGGGGACCTGGACCCGGCCGCACACCTCCTCCCTGGCCGCGGGGAGGTACGGAGGTGGGGGCAAAGCTGCCTTCCTCCCACCGTTCCGGAGCCTGCCCCGCACCGGCCTGTTCCGCCGGCTTCCCAGTTCCCCCGGAATCCTCCCCGTCGCCTCTCACACCTTTTTCAAAGACGTAGAGCGTGACCTGCGAGGTCTTGCCCACTATGTCTGGTGGGTTTTTGACGTCGCAGGTGAACGTGCCGTTGTCACTGTAGTCCAGGTTGTGTATGACGATGGAGCCATCCTTCCAGCGAGGGTCCCCTACCCACTGGATGCGCTCTTTGAAGGTCCCCACCTCGTCGATGTAGGGCTGCCCCTTGGCGTAGTGGAAGATCTGTGAGGGATGAGGGGATGCGTGTAGCTCTGGCCACAGGACAGGGAGGGGACTGCTTGGGGGTGGGGGACAGCACAGTGCAGAGAGGCCCTAGCCGGGTGGCAAGCATCGACACTTACTTCGCTGAAGTTGGAATTACGGCTCGTAAAGGACTTCCCCCTCCTTAGCCCAAGCTCTGTTTCCCGGTACCTTGGACGCACCTTCCATTACCCAGGCCCAGGCCCCCGGAGAACTCACCGAGATGGCGTCGCGGCCCCCCTCGGGCTGGTAGCGCCAGGTGAAGGAGATGTCGTCCGAGACCCACTCGCTGGACCAGAAGGAGCAGTGCAGGGTCACTCGGGAGCCCACAGCGCCATGGACCTCCCTGTCCGTGTAAACCACGATGGCCTGGGCCGGGGCCAGCACTGCGGACACAGAGGGGAGTCAGATGTCCACCTGGGCCCGGCAGGCACCCGAGGAGGCGGGGCCAGGGGAAGTCCAGGCCGCCACAGCGGGGCCACAGCAGAGGTGGAGGCAGTGGCTAGTCGTCCGGAACCCAGGTCTCTGGACTCGCTGGACTGGACCGCCGGGGGAGACGCTGTGCTGGTCCCGGCTGGTCAGTGTGTTGGAGAGGCAGTGAAGGGGGCCAGCAGCTGGCCCCTGGAGGACACCCAGGAGTGGCGGTTGTCTGCATGCCTCGCTGTCCCTTTGGCCTAGTACCTAACCCTGAAACTGTCCCTCAGATGCAGACCTCATAATTTTTTAAATTTGTTATGAATCATACAGGGAATACATATCACGCTCTTCTTTTATACTATTCGAGCAACAGTGATAAAACTGAAGTCTCTCTTGACATCACTCCACCAGGTCCTCTCCTGTCGCCCCTCCCAGACATAACCGCTGTCATCAGTTCAATGTGTTTTTTTCTGAGTCAAACTCAATATAAACTTAATAAACTCAAGGTATGTAGGTACTCACGCTTTAAAATATATATATATATAAAGAATATATGTATCTGGAAGGGGTTTCCATGTCGATTCATAGAGACAGTCTTGTTTAAAAAATATTTTATTTAATTACATTTAGACAGAGGGGAAGGGAGGGAGAAAGAGAAAGAGAGGAACAGCAATGTGCAAGAGACACATTGGATCGGCTGCCCTCTCACGTGCCCCCAGCCGGAGACCTGGCCTACAGCCCAGGCATGTGCCCTGATGGGAAATCAAACCAGAAACCTTTCAGCTCAGAGGCTGGTGCTCAGTCCACTGAACCACACCAGCCAGGGTGAGGCAATCTCATTTTTAACAGCTACATAATATTTCACAATACAGCAAACTCAACTTTCCTATGGAAAATGAATGAAGTAACTAGAAAATATAAGTCTTCATCCCTGGTCCAGCTGTTCTCACTGAGGAGTCTCTGGCTGCAACACACCTTGCTCTCGGTGGGAGGCAGCTGGGTGCAGAGCAGACCCCAAGCCCAGAGCTCGGATGACTGCATGTGAGTCCTCTGGGGTTCGACTCTCCTCACCCACCTTGTGGCCATTCTGGGTCAGTGCCACGCCCAAGACTCACCCACACAAGGAAGGCCATTCCAGAAAGATTATGTGTGTGGGCTGGCCCTGGGCAGGGGCAACTGTAGACCCTTTTGTTCTATGGGAGGGGGAGCAAGCAGCCAAACAGGGAGACCCATTGTCTGAGCAATGTAGGGGGCTCATGCCACCCCCTCATAGTAGTCCTGAATCTCCCACCTCAGCATGCAACATCGTCAACTCGCTGTCTGTGTCCTCTGCTCTACAGCCGTCTTGGGAATCCCAAATGTCACAAGGGAAGTTATTCATTGGCTCTGCCTCCTATTTTTCCTCTCCTAAGTTTGGCCTCTGCCCTTCAGCTCAGCCCAATGAGTGGGACAGAGCTCTTTTGCCCTGTGCTCCCAGATCCCCTCTCCCTAGTCCCTCCGCACGGCCTTCTCCAACATTCTCTTGGGAGAGTTCAGCACAGCCCCGATGAATCTAGGTTTGGGTTGAGGACCCAAGAAGCTCACAGACGAGAACACCCTTGGATGGGCTGAGCGGTGCTCCCACCCCCGCCCCCGCCGCCTGCACACGTTTGCCTGCTGCTCCAGGTCCGTTCAGAGAAGAAGGGCAGGAGCCATCCAAACAAACTCTTTTGACCTTCTCTTGCTCACTCAACATCTACCACGGGGCAAGGAAGGGGTCGATCAACTTATGAAGGAAGACAGCTTTTGATGAACAAAATCCTAAAATCTCATAGACTCTTCCTCCTACATTTTCACTCGTGTAGTAATAGACAATCAGTCCACAAGGAGAAACTGAGGCACCAGGAGACAAAGGACCCAAGGAGGTGGGATCACAAACCCAGGACTCTTCCTGAGATCACAGTCCCTGGGATTTCCTTTCAGAGAAACTAAGGGTTGGCACCTCCGTACTGGGCAGTGAGTAGGGGCCGGAAGCCAGGCATCTGACCCTGGCCCTTCTCTTGCCCTCACATTGCCTCCCCAAGGCCCTGAGCGTGGCTCGGGGAATGATACTGGTTTCCAACGTGAGCCCCATCGGGGCCACCTCAGGGAAGTGGCCTGCATTCTCTTCTCCCTTTTCCCTTCAAAGAATACCTTTATGCCTCCCTCCAAACTATCTATTTTTTCTCTGAATAGAATATCTTCCTGCTCCTTCTCACTCTTTCTTTACTGCAGTGAGCAGTGCAGGGCGAACAGTAGGCAGTTGCTTGGAGAACCCGAGTCCCAGGCCCCCAGGCCAGGGTGGTTCCACTTACCCAAAGAGAAGAGCAGCACAGCCAGGACGGGACTGGGGCTGGACGAGGGGGCCCCAGGAGCCATGGCTGGGGCAGGGTCTGCGGGGCTGGGAGAGTGGGGGACCAGGAACTGAGCGGGGGTTCCTGGAACCTGCTTAAAATCCCCCGGGGCCCCAGTCTGAGGGGGCTGTCCTGAGCCAGTGACCAATTGGAGCCTGGCATGTGCAGTTGAGAGGTGGTAGGGAGGGGGACAGAGTGCAGGGAGCAGAAGGGGCATTGTGTCCTCTGGGTGGAGGGTGGGGGGACACATGCCACCCCATACACAGAGGGCTTTGTGTCTGCTGGCCTCCCCCTGCCCCAGGCTGGAATGTTGGGGGGTGAGGGAGAGGGACAGAAACAGGGACACAAACACTTCTGTGAGGACTAGGAGGGCAGGGGAACCTGAACCCTAAGGCCACAAAAAGGAGATTCCTCCCCAGACTCCTTGCCCGAGCCAACGCCCTCAGAGCCCTGGGAGCTGCAGGCAGCTCCCCCGAGAGAACTTGGGAAGCAGGATGCCCACTGTTACCGTGGCCACCACAGGCTGCCCTACAGGCTTCCTGAAGGGACCAGGTCCTTCGGGAGCCTCCTGTTTCCCCGTCTTCCCGCATCCTGGGCGACTCTGCCCAGACGGAAGTTTTCTCCACTGGAAAACACCCAAGGGAGAATCCCCTAACTTTCCTCTGTTTGTCAGGAAGCCCCTCAGTGCCCCAGGGTGCAGTTCAAGCCCATTGCCAGTGGCAGCGAGTCAACAGAACTGGACTGAGTGCCAGCCAGAGAGAGGGCAATGCAGGTAACAGGAAGAAGAATAAACATGAAGTCCCTTCTTCAAGGAATTCGAAATCTAGTTTGGGGGGAAGCAGGGAGAGGAGGGTCAGAGGACAACCCCATCAACTTCGATAAATGATGAGCTTGCTGCAGAATGATGAGCAAAGGGCGGGGCACACCCAGGAGGCACACACAGCTGCCACGGCAGGGAGAGAGTTTTGTAACAGAGGTTTTTCAAAAATGCATTTTACTTAATTAGTGAAGCTCAGAGAAGGTGGGGGATCCTGTCCTGAAGGCAGGGTCAGCTGTGGACCAATCTGAAAGGATGTGTGCCATTTTGAAAAGGAGCAGTGTACCCGGGGGTGAGGTATCTAGGCAGGTAGAATGGCAAACGCAGAGACAGAGAGGTGAGAACGTGCATGTGTGTTGAGTAGGTCTGTCAAGTGCTGGGCTTGTTCAGGCAGATCTGGGGCCCCCCGCCTGACTTGATTCGGGGGAACTTCACTGCAGGGGCATCATAGGAAATGAGTCTGTACAGGAAATTGAAGCTGGTGTTGGTGGGCCTTAAAATACAGACTACAGAGGGTGGATTTAACTTGTGTTCTAAGAATTTCCTGAAAGGTCTTGGGGTAGTGTTTGAGGCTAATGGGAGTGTCTGTATGCTCAGAGCTGAGTTTTAAGACACATCTGGCCGGAAAAATCATTCCGCCCAGAGCTCTCCTGGTTGTTCCCTCCTTTCCTTCCCTCCTTGGGATCACCTGAAATGATTGTGCTTTCATAGAACCTCTCATACTCCAGCCTGGATGTTTTCCCTTCTCTCTTCCCCTGCCTTTCACCCCAAGCTTTGGATATACCCTGCTTCTTTTTCTTTCTTATTTTTAAGATGAGCCTTGGTATTCAGAGGATTGACTTAATATTTGGTTTGTCAGTGTGATTCATTTCCATCGATTACCGGCTCTGGAGGTTAATTTGAGGGTTGCTGCTGTTCCTGCTACGAGACCTCTGCAAGAAGCTCACCTGCAAGGCCACAGCTCCTGGTACCTTCCTGGTGTCTCCCCACATCCCAGACTCGGTGGGTTTCGTGACTGGTATTACATTTGCATTATGGAAATGCAAAATAGCATTTGCATTTGATGCAGAAATAACTGTATTTATGCTGTTGCAGTCCTGAAAGGAAGGTGTAGGAGTGCTAAATAGAATAAAGTTTGACTATTAACGTCATGAGCACGTTTTACATCAGTGAGTTGTTGTCCGGGCCCTCCTTCACGCCTCCTCTTCGCTCTCCTGTTCCTTCCTCGCCCGCTCACTCTCTCCCCGAAGTCCTAAGTGCTCTGCCAGTTCTGCAAGTGGCACTGTGCTTGGGTTCTCAGAACTGTTTATATATATATTTATTTATATATATGATCTAAGCGAGGTCAGCCCACCCCCACCCAGGTTATTCTGGCTGTGGATGTCACCCACAGGCCTGAAACAAGAGACAAGGGAGACTCGTGTTGGGTGAGTGGGCGTCTGGCTCAGGCGCCAGCTAAGGGTTGAGGGGCTTTGGAGGAGCTCAGGGCCTGGGAACCGGGGCTGCGAGCGCCTCCCCACGGCCCATCCTCACTCCAGACCTGGGTGTGGACTCGCGCGTCTCCGCACGGGAGAGGCTGCACGTGAGGACGGGAGGGAACGTCTCGGGCGCCCACCAGCACGTGTCTGACCCCACGGATGGGGCGGGGATCGGACAGGTCTTGGGGACCTGTCCCCCAAGACTCAGAGTCAGGCCTCCCTGGTGCGAAACAAAACGAGAAACGTTCATGGGAAGAGTTTGAGCCAGCGGCGTTTCTGCCGAAATTGGCAAATTCTGGGAGTCAGCCCAGGAGGCCGGGCGGACACCCCAGAAGCCCGAGAACCCCAGCCTAAACTCTCTACACCGCGGGGCGGGCGAGGGCTCCAGGACCTTTTATAGAGGCCCGCGCCGTCACGTGACAGAGGCCCCGCCCCCACGAGGGCGGGGCCGTTGCGCCACTTCCGTCCCTACAGGAACCCAAGATGGCTGCGCTGTTGTTGAGGTGACTTTCGTACGCGCCTGCGAGTCGGCGCCGGCGGCCCCCGGGAGACCCGCCCGGGCCGCTGGCGTCTAGCTGACGGCCGTTCACCCTGTGCCCGGGCAGGGGGAGGGCCCGTGCGCGTGGAGCCCGTGCGGGGTCCCAGAGGCCCGCTCCGGCCCTCGCCGCTCCGCGGGGGCGCCAGCCCGCTGGGCCTCCTTCCTGGCCGCGGGGGGCGCGGGCTCCCTCCCGCCCTGCTGCCGCCCCACCTCCGAGTTAGTCCCTGGGTCCCTCTGCGCTGCGCGGGGGAGTCGGGCTCGGAGGAAGTAAACGCGGGCGTTCGTCGGAGACCCGGCGTGTTTTGTCCGGGCCGCGCCGTAGCGCGAGACTTGGGGTCGCAGCAAACGAGCAGTGACCGTTTTGCTGGGGACCGTGGGGAGGGAGGTCTCGGCTTTAGTTTCTTAGAAACACAAAGAAAACAACACCTGGGAGGCGCGGTTGTGCCTGTAACGGGATATGCCTGTAGCTCCGAGAGGTCCGCGGACGGTGGGCCCCACCGTTTCGACGTCTTTCTGGGGATTTGGAACGGGTGGGGGCGGGCAAAGCTCGACGCACCTCGCCCTTGCTTCAGACGCCTGCAGACCCAGCTGCCGGCGCGGAGCGGGCCTCCCACCGGCCGCCCCCAAGCGCCCAGGGGACCCAGTTTTAATCTCTCTCCTTACTGCGGGGTGGGGGGAGTGGGAGCCCCAGTGTTTCCCTGCAGGGTCAGTGCCTGTCCCGAGAAACGCCCTAGGTGTTCTTCCGCTGACCCTGACTGCCCGCGGCCGAGACCTCCTCTACGTGGAGCCTTTCGACCGACCGTGGCGCTTTTAGTGCCTTTTCACACTCCCCTGGTGCAAATCCCAGGAGAGGTTCGTGCCAGCCCTATTTCTGGAAACTGTTTGTTATGGAAAGTTAGCTCTGATGCTGTTGAGATTTAATTCCTGGTTTACCCAAACGTTCCCTCCTTTCTCTTTCCACTTAAGTCGCCCAGTGTAAAAATAGAGGGAGTTTGTTGAGTTTGTTGACAAAATGACTCCTTTGGGAGCTGAGATCAGGAATGGGTTATCATATTTTTCTCCCGGCCTCTCATTTCCAAATGAGTCCTTTTTTCCTGACAGATGCCTTTCCCAGTCTTGCCAGAACCACCTCCCTTCTAGTTCGTTTGGCCGTAATGGAATGCTTTTGGGTTCTTTGACATCTCGTCATTTGGTAATGGTCAAGGGCTTCTGGTGGGATCGACCTCTAGCTTGAAGTAATCATATTGGCTGTAAACGGTTCCTTTCCGGACCCTGTGTAGAAGCCGAGGGTCGTTCTGCTGGTGAACGGTGCTGAGACAGTGTCCGTTCGGGTTTAGAGCCTGTCACCACCAGCACCCCGTGTCAGGACGTAGACGTTTTCACCAGTGGGGATGCCAGGCCCTGTTCCTTTCTCATGAGGGATTTTATAGGAGGGCTTTTTAAAATTAAAAAAAATTATGTATATATCCTGATGAATTTCCAGTTCTAACTTAGTTCACTACCGGGGTTTGAGACTGTTTGTAGTGTGCCAGTGCAGCCTCAAAGGAGAGTACCTTCTGAGAAGTTGGGGGCTGGCTTCTGATTGTTTTGAAGATGTCAAGGTCATTGATTCCACGACTGTAGGTTCCTCATTTGTGAATGAATGTAGTAATAACTTGGACCCTCTTAAGAGAAATATTGGTTAGATACTTTTAATGCGTGGTTAAATATTATTAGTTATCAGAGTGCTGTATGTCATGGCCTTTGAAGAGTGCTCTGTGTTTTGTGTGTTCCATTCCCTAAACAGTGCACAGATTAGCCGGCCACCGATCCCCAGCAGAACGGCGCGCTCTGTTGGTGCTCGGTCAAGGAGTGACTTGCCAAAGCCAAGGCAGCGACAGCTAGAGGACAGCTGGGCTGCGGCCTCACAGTGTGCATGCTGCCTGAGCGTGGAGTCAGCAGAGCCGCGAACCTCCTGGGCGTTGCTCATCGTGTTAAATCCTACACGAGAAACATCTGCAAACATGCGTTTTACCCCTGCATTTGTGAGGCTGCTTTTTAACACGAGCATGCTCACGCACAGACCGTTTCCTTGAGCCTCTTCTATGTGTCAGACATCATTACAGATGCTGGAGGTGCAGCGTGTTCCTGTCCTTGAGGAGCTCAGAGTCTAGCAGAGGAGGTAGATAAATAGATTAATTATTAAGCAAGAGGATGGACGTTGCTACAGAGGTGCAGAGTGGTGCGGAGACGCTGCCGTGCAGGGCTGTGGGTGTTGAGGGTGAGCCTGTTGGGCCGTGTGGGAGGCCCGAGTCCCAGCAGCTTGAGCAGAGGCCTGTGGGCTTCGAGGGCTCGCCTCCTGTGTGGGGGAGGTGTGGCAGCCCTAGAGAATTCACTGGAAAATAGGCCCAGAGTGTTGGACTGGGCCGTTGCGAAGGGCCTCGTTTGTCTGCAGTGGGAACGTGGACCTGTAGGCAGTGGGAGACAGTGGAGGACTTTCAGTGAGTGGGCTCTGCCGGCCTGGGCGGGAGGGAGGAGGTCAGTGCCTGGGAGGTCACGCAGAAGCTCCGTGGCGCTGCTCCTGGTGAGAGGTGAGGAGCGCACTGACCGAAACGGGGCGCTGGAGTTTCCAGATCATACCATAGGCCTGGTGATGATTGCACACCCGTGGGGCGGGTCGGGCGGCGGAGGAAGGGAGAAATCAAGGATGACTTACCGTATAGCTTGGGAGTTAGCTGTGGGCTAATCACCATCAATCAGCTTTTGTACATAAATGATTGCTCTTCACCTTGTCTTTAGGGCCATGCATCTCTTGAGTGTTGCTGTTGTCACAGACATTTGTGGAACTTTTTGGCTTACCATCAGATTCAATTTAGAGGTCATGTAAGAGAAACTCATTATAATACAGTCACATCTTGTTTTGGACCAAAAGTGGGTTTATTTCATTTGATCACGTAGATCAAATTGAATGGCTTTTGGTTTTCTTCAGACGTCAGACTCCTTTTCAGCAGATGAGTATTTTCATCACCACTGGCGGTTTTAGTGGGTGTGATGCGGGTTCCGAAGACCTTGGGGAGGCTGATGGAATATCACTGTCTTCCATACGTGTGGTACGTTGCAGTTTAGAGAAAGCTTTCCTTTATATTTCTCTTGGAACCTTCTCAGCAAAAGCCAGGCAGGTATATCAATTGCATTCTGTGAATGAAGACTTGAAGCTCAGGGGCACGCTAAGGGCACACAACGAAGGCAGGCCTAGAACTCGAATCTGGCTTAGGACTGTGTCCGCTGCTGTTCTGCGTCGCTCTGGTTGCCCAGTCCAGAGGAGAGCTCCGAAAGCGTGGCGTTGCAGGAGACGCTTGCAGTGCACTCAGAAGGGAGCAACACTGGCTGGAGATGAAAAGTTCTGGGCGTGTTAACTTAAAGTAACACAAAGAAGGTACTGTTCCCTCCTAGCTGTAGCATTTAAAGTACTGTTCCTAGGGGGGAAAAGAAACCTTTTCAGAGTTCCTGGTTTCCCATAAAAGGCAAGGACAGGTAACTCCTGTCACATGCCAGACCAGCCTGTGGAGTTTGTGCAGCTAGTTTCTGTCAGGGCCTGTGCAAAGTCGACATTGGTGTTTGTCTGGGAAACAATAGCCCTGGACGGGGAGGCTGTAGATTCCAGCCCACGTGTGCCAGCCCTCCCTGGGAGCCTCGGGCTGGGGCTCGCCGGGCGCAAGAATGCGAGGCCCAGCGTCCGGGCCACAATCCCTGCCATTGATGGGAGGAGGTTTGCTCCCACTGCTGTCTTCTGGGAGCCGTGGACACACAATGTCCACATTCACCTCCGAAGCTGGAGGGAGGGAAGGGCTGAAGGAAGTGCTAGTCGGATTAATTGTCCTTCCAGTGGTGGGCCCCTCTAGTGTCCTGGTGTGATCGCGAGGCTCCTGAAATGCTGACGCATCTACTCTCAGTGGGGGAGCTTGGGGCACGAGGGATGGGCCGCCAGCCACTACCAGGGTCCTGATGAGATCTCTCCCTGCGGGGTGGGGTGGGACGGAGAAGAGACACGGGAACTTTTGTGGAGTCGGCGTATTTTACATTCCAGCCCCAGAACTGCCCTCTGGTCACCTTCTTCAGCACCTTCGCGGCGACTTGAGGCAGTAAAGTGGGTCAGGGTGTACAGGTGATGCCGTCCCAGTCTGTAAGCTCTGGGTCAGTCCGGCTCTCCAGTAGAATGCCGGCACACCTCAGTGTCGGACTTGAGAAGGAGTGGCTTCCCAGTGGAACACTCGTGCGTCCTCCTCAGGGACCTTTCCCCGTGCGCGGTGAAGACACCTGTGTTCCTGTGTCTTTGCACTGTTACACGGGAGACTTGGACTTGGAGTTCGCCCAGGTGGTCTGAAACTTGATGTGGTTCCTAAAGCGAGAGCTCAGTGTTTAGGGCCCTCGTCCACGGACTCCCGTTCCTCCACCTTTTAATCCCCCTGCAGGAGGCAGCCCCTGTAGCTAAGCTGGGGCTGGGGGTTGCCAGCAGCTCACCCTGTCCTTTCCCTCAACTCGTGTCTCTGAACCATCCCTCACGACCCAACTTCAAAGTCCCTTTCCCTGTCTCCCTGTTAGGTGTGGCCGACTGTGGTCATGATTTACCTTGCATAGACTGTGTTCAGCCGAAACTCTGTTTTGCATTTCTGGGTAAGATTTGTGATTGTTCTCCAGTTATTTAAAGTTGTGACTTTTCTACTAGAAAATAATCTCAAGGACACTGATGCTGTCACTTTTCCCACCGTGTGCATGGTGTCCCGCCCCACCCCTGAGTGGGCTGCGGGACGGACGCTGAGTGCGGTCCCCCGAGGCCCACCTGGAGTGCCGCTGACTCCGGTTCTCTGTCCCACAGGCACGCTGGCCGCCCCTGCCTCGGAGCCCGCCTCGGTCCTCGGCTCTGCATCCGAAAGTAAGTTGCTGGGTCTGTGGGTATTATTATTGCTCAATTTTCTCCCTTTGGGGAAAGCAGTAGATTGTTGGCTAGGTTTTGGGGCTACATATGAAAGAAAGAAGCTGCAGTGGGCGTGGCTGAAAATACAGGGGTAGTGGTCGCTTTTGCCCGTCGAGCCGCAGAAGGAAAGACAAGAATATTTCTTCGGTCTTCTGTTGATTTTCCTCACTTTCGGCTTGTCTGCTGTATCTGACTACACTGATGTAATCCAGTTCTGGGCTCCTTCTTTGGTATCTAATTTTCTTCTTTCCTTTCTGCTTAGTCTTTCTTCCTTTCATGCTTCCTTTTCTTGTAACCTTTAGTTCTGGGCAGGAATTAGCCCTTAAATATGTTTTCCTGCTGTACTCATTTCTACCCTGTTGATTGCCACAGTTGCTTCTCTGTTATTTTTTTAACTTTTAATTTTGGAAATATACATTCAGAGAAGTTGGGAGAATAATACAGTGAAGTTCTGTACACTGTTTACCTAGATTCATCAGTTGTTAAAATTTTGCTGTGTTTACTTACCAGTATGTATTTTAGGTTGTGAAATTGGTATTTTTGTAGACCTAAATTGGCCTAATATTGATAACTTAATGTAGTTTGTTACATGTTTAATTATTATTATTTTCTCTGGATTCCTTGCAATTACGTTGCAGGGATCGTGATGCCTTATTTTGCTTCTCTCAGGAGGGTGGGATCCTGTGTGGTGTGGGCACATGGCACATTCAACCGTTGTGCACAGCTGTCTTGTGGTTGGCGCCAGCCTAGCCCCGGGCCGAGGGGGGCCAGGAAGCCGTGCAGGGGCGCTGAGCCGAGTGCGCCTTGGGGTGTCACGGGCCTGAAAGGGGAACTCGAGGAGCCAGATGAGGGCGGGGGGGGGGGGGGTGAGGCGGCACACGTGGCTGGGAAAGGGCTGGAAAGGGCCGTGCGCTTGTGCACCTGCTTCTGAAGTGGCCCGTCTGCCTCCGTGCGCAGCCGGGGGCGGGGTGTCTGTCGCGGGGGGCTGTGCGTCGTGGGCCGGGAAGGAGCCTGGGTGGACCTGGCTGGGCGGTCGAGGTTAACGACCGAGTCAGACGTGCACAGAGCTGAGGGGTGGACACGCGTGTTTCCCTCGCGCCGTGGCTCATCCAGCACAGCTCACCTTTTTGTATTTCAACGTTTTGTTGTATAAAAAACTTAAACTGACTTGACTGTTAATCATTTAAAAACCCTCCGGTTTCGTTGCAGTGCTGTTCCTTTGGGAACCACGGCCAAAGAAGAGATGGAGAGATTCTGGAACAAGAACCTCGGGTCAAACCGCCCCCTGTCTCCTCACATCACCATCTACAGGTGAGGGCTCCGGGACCAGGAGATCCGGAGGAGCAGGCGGGACCCCGGACTGGCCCGCAGCCCCCTGGTTGTTTTCCTCAGGCCTGTTGTAAGAAGATGACTGAATCCTATCTTCTGGCCTTAGAAGGGTAGTCTGCTTTACACAGCTGCCATTTGGGAAATCCTGGCATGTCAAAATGCTATCAGTTTAAAAATGTTATTTTGAAACAGTTTTAGATTTGCGTGAGTGTTGCAGAAAGAGCACACACGCTCCCGTGCACCGTCATGCAGACTCACAGGGTGCTGCACGCCCGAGGGACTTAAGGGCAGGTGCAGAGGCGACGGCCCGACACTCCTGTGTCACCTTTCTGTTCCATCGCCCACAGGCCAGCACAGACTTTGTGGCCTAAAGCAGCACATTTGTTGCCCCCAGTTCTCTGGAGCCTCCCTGGGCTAAAGCCGGGGCGGGGGCAAGGCTGGTTCCTCTGGCGGCTCCGGGGCAGATGGGCTCCTGGTTTTCCCAGCTGCTGGAGGCTGCTCTGGATTCCTTGGCTTGTGGCGCCTTTTCTGCATCTTCAGAACCATCAGTGATGGGTCAAGTTCATCTCTGGTCATCGGTTGACTGGCTTCCATGGACACATTTCTCTGACTGTCCTCTCCTGCCAGCCTCTTCTATATTCAGGGACCCTGTGAGTCTCTGGGGCCCGTCCATATAATCCAGGCTGGTCTCCTTGTCTTTAGGTGAGCCTGTTAGCAGTCTCTGTTTCCTCTGCAGCCTTCAGCACTCACAGGTTCCGGGAACTGGCGTGTGCGCATCTCGAGGGCGGTCGTTACTCTGCCTGCCTCGGTCCCTTGACCCTTCGGCATGTGCCCCCTGAGTTTGAGGACTCTGCATTGTCCAGTTCTCCCACGCAGGAAACGACCGCTGACCCGGGTCCTGTCTGTCCCTCAGCCCCTTGGCGCGTTTGCCGGTTGTCCCAGTAGTGTCCTTCCCAGGCCCCGCATCCCACCGAGATCGCACGGCGTCGACACTTGCAGTGGCCTGCCAAACCTCCTTTGGGGTGGAGTGGCCTGCCGAACCTCCTTTGGGGTGGGGCAGGGTTTTACTCCCTCCTGATCCTTCATGGCCTTGACACTCCAGAACGTGCCTCGGTCTGGCTTGGCCGTGCGCTTTTGTGACTTGCGTGTTTGGGGGCAGGAGCTCTCTGGGGTGCCGTGCTCTTGGCGCCCGATGGTTCGTCTGTTCTGATACCGGTGCCGGGACCCTGTTGTCGCTGGGTGAGGGGTGTCTGCGGGGTTTGTGTGTTCTATGAGTGCTGACTTCGTGGGGACACACACCTGAGGCTGAACATTCTGTTTCTCATCACACTGTCACCCACCTGAACCCATCGTTACTGTGCTGGGCTCCAAATTGTGATGTTTCTGATTCCATGGTGCCTTTTCGATTTCTTTATTGCTAGGGTCAAGCTTCCTTTCTTACCGGCACAGATGCAAGGATCCCTCAGAGGAGAAGCACACTCGCTTCCCTCTACTCTCGTGAAACCAACTAAAGGAAAAACACCGCAGTTTCTTCTCCACTCAGCACTTCTGCCACGGAATGGTTCCCACACCAACCAGCTTTCCAGCTGCGGACACCAGCTGGGCAGCCTGTGATCCAGCTGCGGCGCTCACCCCTGACGTTAGCGCAGGCCCGCGGGTGAGGGGTGCGGTGCCCACGCCTGCCCCTTGCTTCACGTGATGGTCCCGGGCTGTGACCTGTGCTTGACTGGTCGGCAGGGCTTTCCCCGACCCCTCCTTGGGTTCAGTGGTTTGGGCTCCTGGAGCCTGGAAACGTTTGCTTTCGTCACCTAGTTTAGTGTGAAGGGTGTCACAGACGAGCAGCCGGTGCCCTCGCAGGCACCTCTCTGTGTGAAAGGTCCTGGTCACAGGAGCTCTGTCCCCGTGGAGTTGGGGTGCCCCACCCTCCTGAAAACTCCGATCCCCGTACTTTTGGGGTTTCTGTGGAGGCTTCATCACCTCCATTCATCCTTCATCCCATGATCCATTACCCTGTAGCCCCTCCCGCCTCCCTGGAAGGAGGTGGGGCCGAGGCCGAAAGTTCAAGCTTGCAATCATGTTCTGGTCTCTCTGGTGACAGCCCACTTTCAGAGTCACCTCATTTCAACAAAGGATGCTCTTCCCACCCAGGGAATCCCAGTGGATTTAGGAACTGTGTCAGGAACCAGGGTCAGAGACCAAACATTAGAACAGAAGATGCTCCTAGCGCCCCATCACTCAGGAGATCATAAGGGTTTTAGGAGCCAGAAACAGAGGTGGAGGAGGATAGATGTCTTACTGGTTTGGCCAAAGGGCTGCACTGTTACTGTCGTCTGTTTGATGTTCGGATTGTCTGGGCCTCGGCTGGTGTGTCTCCTGTGGAATTGTGATCTGGGCTGGGTGTGCTGCGGTCACCAGGGTGTCGTGGCGTCCAGGCCCCTTCCGTGGAGCGAGCCGGGACTCGTGTGTGCGCACAGCTGTGTGTGTCCGTTAGGTCGTGTCCTCAGATGCAGCACTGATGGCTGGCATGCCAGCGCCCGCCCGAGACCTGCTCCTTTCCAGCTAACCCAGCATCTCGAGCTCTGCCGCCCTCTTGCTTGGGCTCCCGCCAGGGGGGCTGGCCGTGCTTTAACCGCCTCCACAAATACCACCGCCCTTCAGATTTCTCCCAAGCCGGATTCCAGAAATAATTCTGATTGCAGGGTTGGATGAACATCCCGCGTCCAAACAGAAGGACATTGATGAGGGACCTCAGCCCTCACTACTTTACGGAGAAAATCTTGAAGATAAAAGATTTGGGGAGGATTCTAATGATGAAGAACCCTCAGATTATTCTGAATCTGTACTTCAAGCTGGGGCCTTTTTTCACAGGTCGTATTACAAATGTTGGTAGGGTGGTGAGCTTTGTCTTGGTTTGAAACCTGAGACACAACACACGTGTGGAGAAAAGAAACAGCAGCAACCGTGGGGCTGCTTCCCAGGTGACAGGTTGGGAAGGAGGTCCGAGGTGTCTGGACTCATGTTGTGTCACTGAGTTCTGGAGGTGTTTGGGGAGGCACGGAAGCAAATGGTTGAGTCCGCAGTTTCTGAAGTGCTCTGTCTCTTAATATACTGAGTCTGTTTACCAAAGCCAAGTGTGTCCAGGGATTAAGTTACCAGGAGCAAATGAGTCCTTCAAAAGGATGTTGGACAAAACTTTTTAATGCCTAAGTTTTGGAAGGACCCTTAACACTTAATCAGATCATCAGCCTCGTTGGTTTCAGAGTGCTCCTGGGCTCGGGTGCCCACTGAGTGTGATGGGCAGCTGTGAGGGGCGGCCCAGCATGCAGATTGCCCTGCAGGCCCCCGCCCCGTTGACCCCAGCAACCTGGCACTTACGTACATGGTCTGTTTTCTGTGTTAGGGTTTTCATTTGAAGAAAGGGTGCTGCTCAAAAAACATGTCTAAAAGCCACCATTGTGCCAAAGGAGTGGGCGTTCCCTGCAGTGTTTGCACAAGCGATTGCCTGCCTGTGCTTGCACACCTGCAGTGACAGGGAGCTCACTATCACACTTTTCCACTGGGAATTTCTCTTATCGTCAAAAAGAGCCTTATTTGATGGAACTTGCTTCAATTTATATACTTTATCCAGTGGCTCTAGTTCTACTGGGAACTATACAGGATAGATCGAAGCCCTTTTTAAAAGAAAGATTTTATTTATTTCTTTTTAGAGAGAGGGGAAGAGAAACATCCATGTGTGGTTGCCTGTTGTGCCCCCTGCTGGGGACCTGGCCCACAACCCAGGCCTGTGTCCTGACTGGGAATCGAACTGGTGACCCTTTGGTTCACAGGCTGGTGCTCGGTTCACTGAGCCACACCAGCCAGGGCGCTAAGCCCCGTTCTTTTCCTGACTGCCCTTTGATGTTGAACATCTTTTGCTGTGCTTACTGGCCATTTGTATATCTGCGTACAAATGTAGATACGTTGAAGGGCTATGCTCCTTTTTAAACTCAGTTGTCTTTTTAGTTTTTTTTTTAAAGTTTTTATTTGATTGATTGGTTAAGCAAAAAGAGTATAACACTCATGCTGGGCAACATGCAGGTGTGCTGTGAGGGGGACCAGGTCCGCAGCTGACCCCACGCCCCTCAGAGACGGTTCTGAGGGGAGACCGCCTGACCCCGAGGACTCCCAGCTGGGCTGCTGCCCCGGAACTGGGCCTTTCTGCGACTGACCGAGGCTGCTGGAGAGTGGCGCTGCGGTGGTGGCGGAGTGGGCGTCACATAAAAGCCAGCGTGCTGGCCACTCTGAAGCGTGTGGTGCAGTGCCACCGGGCACAGTCACAGGGTGTACTGTCGTCATCGCCACTTGTTCCCGGAGTCCTCTTGTCTTTCCGGGCTGCAGCTCTCCCAGGGGACAGTGCTGCCCGGCCCCTCCGCCCCCAGCAGTCCCCAGTCAGCTTGCCGGTTCACGAGTCTGACCACTCCAGGCCCTTGTGAAGGAGAGCTGTGCCCTGTCTGTCCTTTGGGTCCAGCTGGTGGCGCTCAGCATGACGTGTCCAGGTGGCTGCCGTGTCAGAATCTCCTCCTTGCTAAAGCCGTGGTTCTGCAGGCCACACTGTGTGGAGTTCATCCAGCCACGGACATTGGGGTGGTTTCCACCTGGGGCAGTGGTGGCTGGTGCCGCTGTGCACGGGGGGCACAGGCCTCCGCCTCCGTTGCTCTCGGGCGTGTCTCGGAGCCGGAGTGCTCGAGTGTGCGGTAGTCCTGGGGCTTGCACCTGGAGGGGCCGGCACGGTTTTGTGTTCCCACCAGCAGCGCACGGAGGTCCCGGTGTCTCCACGCCCTCACCAAGACGTGCTGCTGCTGCTGTTGTAATAACAGCCATGCTGGTGGGGGGGGCGGGGAGCCCTGGCTTTGGTTTGCGCCCCCAGTGGTGAGCGGTGGTGAGCGACTCTTCACGCACACGTCGGGCATCTGTGTGTCGTCCCCGCAGAACAGCTGTTACTTTCTTGATGGGGTTGTGTGCGGCCCAACTGTTAGACTGTTGCTGGAATTCACATATCCTGTCTCTAGTTTTCTTTCTCTTCTTTTAAAGAGATTTTTATTTGTTTATTTTTAGAGAGGGGGGACAGAAACATGAGTGTGAGAAAGAAACATCAGTTGATTGCTTCTCACATGCCCTCAGCCAGGGACCGAACTCTCAACCCAAGCATGTGCCCTGACCAGGAATTGTCTGGCGACCCCTCACTTTGCGGGATGACGCCCAGCCCACTGATCCAACTGGCCAGGGCTCTGGCTTGCTTTGATGAGCATCCCACTCCCTGCGAGGAGGAGTTAACGGACACACATTGCAAACCGGCAGGTGTGTGGTGATGGCACGTCATTCCCTGTTGGGTGTTGGAAATGCAAGGGTGAATAAGCTACAATCTGTGTTCAGGAGGATGCCAGTGTGTCCTGAAAAAGTGTGTATCAGGAAAGTCACAGGCTGCTAGTGACTGTCTTTTCTGTAAGTGGATCAGAACAGTCCTGACTGTCTGCACTGGACTTGTGAGTTGGAACGGGAGACAGCAGGACGACTTCACGCCGTGGTGTCTGGGGCCTCCGCTGGAACCCACAGGGGCCAGATGAATCTGAAGACCCTCTTCCTCACGTGTCTTGGGTTGGCTCAGGCTGTTAGACGGCCTTCCTTTTCTGTCCACATGACGTGCTTCACAGGCTGTTGTGGGCTTCCCCAGAGGAGGAAGAGGGACCTGGGGATGGGTGGGTGGAGAGACAGAGGGGGAGGGACATGGGGACTGATGGACAGTGATTTGGGGCTCAGGCAGTGTTGCTTCTGCTGCATCTTGTTCCTTGGGCAAAACCGTGGTGATGTCCTCTTGCCTGATGGGCAGTGACAAGGCCCTGGAACCGCGCCCCCCCCCCCCCCCCCCCCCCCCCCCCGCTGCTCCCGGGGGCGGGGCTGAAAGTGTTGTGCTTGTCTGGAAAATGAACTCTCCTTACCTGTGCCGCACAGGCCAGCCAGACCGTGGTTTCTCCCGTCTCCAGAAGAGACAACCAGGGCGATCCTTGAGCCCCTCCCTCTGGCCTGGGGCCCCAGGTGCCCTGGGGATGCTGAGCTATGTCTTACTTCCCCATCTCCCTCTCTTTTCTTTTCATTTCTCTGAAATCAGTGTGTACTCGTCTCTCTCTGTCTCACAGCCCTTCTCTCTGACAGCGCAGTTGAGTGGTCTGCTCTGTCCCTCCAGCCAGGGGGCTGTCTGTCCTGGGGACGGCTGCGAAGGCCCCATTTTGTTGTCCTGGGCACTTATTTTTGCAGCCTCAGCTCCTTCTGGGTTCCAGTCTCCTGATTCTTCTGACGAAAGGATGCCATTGTTCCCTGTCGTCCTTTGTTATGTGGCTCTTCTCCTGCCTTTCGTGCTTGTCCTGTTCAGGCTGAGTCCAGCGCAGTGCCCGGCCAGCTTTCCCGGTTTCTTGGGCCATTACTCCTCTCTTACCGTGACCATTTTCCTTACTTAGACTCTTTCTGAGATCTCTCTAACCTACTTGCGTGTCGAGTGCACGGTCTGGTTCTGCTCGGAGCGTCCTCTCTGAGCTGGCTCTCCAGGACAGAGGCACTGCTGGCCTCCCCAGCCCCTGACCAGCTCCCTCTGGGCCTGAGGACCAGTCCCGGGGGTAGCAGGGTGGTTGTCCTCCGTAGAAACACTGGGGAGACTGGCGATTCCGAACGTAATTGAAAAAGTGGTTTGATGAGAAAGTACTTTGGAGCTACTGTGGATTAAGAAGCATACTAAATCCAGCAAAACTGGGTTAAAAAGTTTGGAATAGGCGATTTATTAAGGAATAATCGGAACGCTCAGTACGGGTATTTCGGGGTGCACAGTGTCGTAGGTATCAAGAACAGAAGGATGGCTTCCAGGCGGCAGGGGTTCTGCAGGGCTGGTTGGAAAAGGTGCAGCGATGAGGAGGTGCTGGCTGCTAGTTGTAGCAGGAGTCACGGGCGTATTGTCAGGAACCGTGCAGGAGCTCGCGCTGTCAGGGGCTCGCCAAGGGGTGGACTCGGGAGCCACTCGAACGTCCAGTCACGACGCTCTGCACCTCAGACCAACACGACGTCGTCGTGTGTCAGCTGTGCCTGGAAAGCACACTCGGGAAAACAACAGGGTCCGAGGGTGACCGAGGGCATGGCCGGGAGACCGCAGGGCCTTGCCCGAGCTGTTTCGGGGCGGGGGGTGGAGCTGTCACTGGTTCTTCCTTTCAGCCCCGTCAGCGGTGCAGCCGGGTCGAGGGGACGACGCTGCTTCTGTGAGTCAGCGCTCTAATCCCCAGACAGAGGAGCACGCACAGGAGTGGGAAGGCTGCTCGCTCTTTGTGTTTAAATGCTGGCTGTTCCCCAGGGGTTCACGTTCTCTCCACTGGGCGGGGGTGGGGCACGCTCGTGGGGAGCCATCTTTCCCTTCGCTCAGGTGCCTGTGTCTGTTTCTCTGCAGCTGGTCCCTTCCCATGGCGATGTCCATCTGCCACCGCGGCACTGGGATAGCCTTGAGTGCAGGTATGTATGTGTGTGCACACGCGTGTGCGTGCACACTCTGAAGAACTCCACTGTTTCTTTGGCTCTGGGCACCACCCCCTTGGCAGCGCAGCAGCTTGATTTAGAGAAAACGAGCCCATGTCGGCCTGTGGGTCCTTCATTCCTGTAACAGTTAACTGCGAGTTCCCGTTACGCTCAGGTCCGAAGGGTTGTCAGAGCATCCCTAGCGCGTCCTGCTGGGGTATTTACTGAAGTCACGGAGGGCAGAGGCGTACGTACGTGTAGTAGAGAGGGTGGCTGGCTGAACGGGGCCTAACACAGTCGTCAGCCTCGCTCTCACGGGACCTCAGCCTGCGCCCCCGCCCCCACCCTTGTCCCGGCACGGGTCGGCCCGCAGACTCGCTCGCTCCCCAGCCTCCCGGCGCCCGGCGCAGGCCCGGAGGCCTGTCGGTGCAGCTGCCGAGCGGCGTGTGCTGGTCCTCCTTGGGCGGCGAGGGTCGTCCCTGGTCCGGGGTGCACGTGTGAGGAGGTGTCCGGGGTCTGGTGCACCTTTCCACAAGATGAGGGTCAGCTGTGTTTTAGAATTTTCTTTGGCTAATGCTGGGGACGTGCACATACTGTTTCTCATGATGTCCTCCAGGGCCCTTCCCGGCCTTCCGAGGACTGCTCCCCCTGGCGTGGTCGTCTGCAGGGCTGGGGGCCGAAATGCAGCAGCCTGTGCTTAGGGGGCTGCAGCGAGACCGTGCAGGAGGAGTCCAGAGCTAACTCTCCCCTACTGGTAGTCAGATTAGTTTTGTTGGTGACCACGTGAGGGCGGGGACTCCCCGCTGAGGTCGACGGCGCATTCCTTTGGCTGGTCAAGGGCTGGTGGGACCCAGGTGTAGGGTGTGATCGGCGTGGCCTGGGAATCCGTGGGTAGCCTCTGGTTTCTAACCTACTTGTGTGAAGCAGTGGGATGCACTTCGAGACGAGGCCGTGTGACTGTGAGGTCACAGTTGGGCTGTTTCTGCCGACTCGAGTCCTGCCGTGAGCAGACTGACACCTGCTGCTCAGTGGGTGGTGCTGGTGAGCAGACGGGACGGGGAGCAGCTCGTTTTCGGGCTGCAGTTCCCACTGTCACCAAGCATGCGAGCCACCCTGACTGACCGTAGTCCAGGCCAGGAGCTCGTGATGCGAAAGTACTCGTTTGCTAACTGTGGCCAAAACTGAATGTTTATTTGGGGATATTATTATTTTATTTTTAATATTATTTTATTTTTAAATTGTATTTTATTGATTATGCTGTTACAGTTGTCCCAGTTTTTCCCCCTTCGCCCCTCCCCACCCAGCCCCCCAGCTCCCTCGGGCAGTGCCCCCACCGTCGTTGTGTCCATGCTGTGCGTGTAAGCTCTTTGGCTGCTCCGTCTCCGGCACGGTGCTGTACATCCCCCGGCCGTTCTGTGACTTCCCGTTTTCACGTCTCAGTCTGCTCGCTTCCTCGCCCGTCCCCCGCACCCCCTCCCTCCCCACACCCCCTCCCGTCTGGCAGCCATCAGAATGCTCTCAGTGTCCGTGATTCTGTCTCTGTTGTTCTTGTTTGCCTGGTTTGTTTTTGTAGATTCAACTGTTGATAGATTTGTATTTTTTGCCATTTTATGTTCACCGTTTTGATCTTCCTTTTCTTAAATAAGTCCCTTTAACATTTCATGTAGGTAACGGTCTGGTGATGATGAACTCCTTTAGATTTTTCTTGTCTGGGAAGTTCTTTTTCTGCCCTCCCATTCTCAATGACAGCTTTGCTGGATAGAGTGATCTTGGATGTAGGTTCTTGCCTTTCAAGACTTTGAGTATTTCTTGCCAATCCCCTCTAGCCTGCAAGGTTTCTTTTTGAGAAATCAGCTGACAGTCTTATGGAAACTGCCCTGTAGGTAACTGTTTTTGTCCTCCTGCTTTTAAGTTTCTCTCTTTATCTTTAACTTTTGGCATTTTCATTATGAGGTGACTTGGAGTGGGCCTCTGTGCATCCATCTGTTTGGGGCTCCCTGTGCTTCCTGGACTTGCGTGACTGTTTCCTTCACCAGATTAGGGAAGTTTTCTTTCAGTATTTTTTCAAATAGATTTCCAACTTCTTGCTCTTTCTCTTCTCCTTCTGGCCCAACTATGATGCAAATGTTGGACCTCCTGAAGTTGTCCCAGGGGCTGCTTATACTATCCTCATGTCTTGGGATTTTTTTTTTCTTGTTTTGATTGGTGGTTTTTTGCTTCCTTATGTTCTATATCATTGATTTGATTTCTTGGCTTCATACACTCTACTGTTGTTTCCCTGTAAATTGTTCTTTATTTCAGTTGGTGTATCTTTTGTTTCTGGATCTTTTTTATGCTGCTGAGGTTCTTGCTGAGTTCCTTGAGCATCCTTATTACCAGTGTTTTGAACTCTGTGTCTGATAGGTTGCTTATCTCCATTTTGTTTTAGCTCTTTTTCTGGAGTTTAGATCTGTTCTTTCATTTGGGCCATGGTCCTTTGTCTCTGTTTTGGCAGCCTCCCTATGTTCGTTTCTATGTATCGGGTAGAGCTCTTTTGACTCTGTCTTGGTTTAGTCGCCTAATGCAGTAGGTGTCCTGCACGGTGCAGTGGCCCAGCCTCCCCTGTCACCCAGGCTGGATACTCGAAGGGTGCCCCTGTGTGGGCTGAGTGCACCCTCCTCTTGTGGTCGAGGCTTGGTGGCTTATTGGCAGGTCAATGGGAGGGATTTACCCAGGCCAGTATGAATGTATTTTTTTCACAACTGTACTTAATAATTATTTGTGTCGTCGTCGCCGCTGTTGTTATTCTTGTGAATGGCCGCGTGTTCTTCAGCTTAGATCCTGGTCTTCCCAAGCTGTGTGCAGGCTGGTTGTGTAGGCCAGCGGTCCCTGTGCTCCTCCAGTCCTGCAGGGACAGGGCGCTGCCAGGTGCGCGCGCGACGTGGGCAGCTCGTGCCTCCGTGCCCCGGGCACTCCTTGTAAAGTGGGCAGATCAGGCCAGTCCTGGAACTGATGGGATTTCAGGGAACTCGACCCTGGGTGCTGACTCACGGAAACAGGATGAGCAGCACAATAAGTGGGTGTAATAGGACCGGTCTCTCGGGGGGTTGGGCACTGGGCCGGACAGCGTCCCGTTGTTGGCTGGAAATGGGCCAGTCCAGCAGCCGTGATCTGTGTGTTCTGGGGTACACAGAACAGCAAGAACGATGAGAAACCTTTGAGTAAGTTGAGTCATGTCCCGCTTAGAAGCTTCCTGTTACTGTTACACATCACTCTCTGCCTTTCTCCTTCGATGAAAGTTCAGATCTTCCCCGTGGCCTAAAGTGCCTGGCCTGGCCCGTGCCTGACTCCTCACTGCCTGTCCTCCCCCTGCCCTGTGCCCCATGCCCCCGCCCCGCCCCGCCACCGCCACACTGCCCTTCAGGCCCTGGCACAGAGCCGCCGCGCGCTGTCTTCCTGGACCTGAAGCGTGCGCCACCCCGCCCCGTGTCTTGCGTGCTCAGCTCCTCATCAGAGCTGTCACCTCACAGAGCGCTCTGCTGATGGCCACATCCGGAGTAGCTGCTGTTTCTAGGCCTTACGACACTTGTGTTTCTGTCACACAAATTTCATTACGTAATTTGTCGTTACTTTGTTTGCTAGGTTTTGGCCTATCTTACGTACTGTGCACATCCACTAGCACTCAGTAGGCGCTTAGGGAATTTCTGTTTGCTAAACGAACATCTGGGGATGTTTGCTTATTCCTCTGACCTTCTGGTTAATCTGTTACGCATTGGAAACTGGGGCTGATAGTAACGGCCTCTCCCCTCCAGGGTCTCCCCACCCCCACACCCGGCCCGTGCGGGGCTCTGGCTGTGGCCGGTGGCGGCCCTGACAGGCCCATGCGTGTGTCTCTTCAGGGGTCTCTCTCTTCGGCTTGTCGGCCCTGGTGCTGCCTGGAACCTTTGAGTCGCACCTGGAGCTGGTGAAGTCGCTGGCCCTGGGGCCGGCACTGATCCACACGGCCAAATTCGCTCTCGCCTTCCCTCTCGCCTACCACACCTGGAATGGGGTCCGGCACCTGGTGAGTCCGTGGAGGTGGGCGTGTTTCCCGGGCGATGGGAGTGGCGGGGCTGGGAGGACCCTGTGGTTCCGGTCTGGGTTCGGTGCTGTCCTGAAGGTTGCCCGTGTGCGGCCTCCGCCCAGGGGCCGGCGGGGGAGCTGACCGGGATGGAGCTCAGCGCCCTCAGTCCTGGCAGATACTCTGCCCGTTCTGAGAGGGTTGCTTGTGAAAGAGGCCCCTGCAGCCAGGTCCCGCGTGCGGCACGGAGGGCACGCGTGTCTTGCAGGCTTGGCACCCACTGTGTCCGGCACAGGGTCGCAGTGTGAGCAGATGAACAGCTGCTGTTTCAGCCCCCACGCCCACTGCCCAGAGCGAGAGCTGGTTCTGGCCTTTGTGTGAGCGGCTGGAGAGGGTGGGCCAGCGTCAGCAGACCTCGGCCTGGGGCCCCAGAGTGTGCTCCTGGGGGTAGGCCTCTCTTGGTGGCCTGAGGACTGTCCTCTGGGACCTCGGGGTCTGCTCAGATGGGCGTCCCCTCTCCCAAAGGAGGTGGCCCCCTCCCCAGCACTTCGGGCTCCCAGACACCGTCCTCTCCCTGCCCTCGGTCTTGCCGTCTTTTCTGGGAGACACGCACTTCCGTCCCTTCTGGTTTCCATCAGCCCTCAGCCCGAGGCCTCTGCCCTTCGGCGCTTTTGCCTTATTCTGACCTTTTACGACCCCGCCTTGGAGCCCAGAGAGGAGCTCTCTGGGGACATCCGCCTGGTCCCGTGGCCGGGTCAGTGGGTGGAAAAGGGGGCGGGAGCGACCTGTGCCATCGGCCTGTCTGCCCGCTGGTCCCGGGGCCCCGTCCGGCGGTCCAGGGTGACGTGGCTTCCCCGAAGGGGCGGGTCCGGAGGAAGGGCATTTCCTGCCGGGACATCTTGTCCCCAGGCCTGAGCTCTCTCCGGGGACCAGTGACCCGCTTCCTCAGTCACCTCCTGGCCCCGGCGGGGGTGGGGCTGGGAGGGGGGAGGGGCTTTGCAGAACCTCAGAGCCAAGGCGAGGCTTCCCTTATGCCCCGCGAGGCTCTGCCTCCCTTCGGAGCTCGGGGCAGCGAGGCTCTGCCTCCCTTCGGAGCGCGGGGCAGCGAGGCTCTGCCTCCCTTCGGAGCTCGGGGCAGGGCCTCTGTCGTCGGTGAAGGCCGTGGCCCCGTGGGCTCGACGGCCGCCTTGCAGACGAGCAGCCGGGGGTGGAGAAGTGACCGGGGTCTCCGGCGGCCCGGAGAGTCACCCCCACCCCGTCACCGCCACCAGCAGCGCTTTGTCTGGGAAGCCTGCAGTCAGATGCCTGCGGGCGCAGCCACAGAATTCCCCCGTGGGACCCTTTTGGCTCCCTGAGGGCCCGGGGTGTGGAGGGACACTCCCTGGGCAGCACTGGTCTGGGCGTCGTGGGGAAGGCTTCACTGGTCCATCTGGAAGCTCTTGTGCAGGCAGGGGCAAGGGTGCCTTTCTGTCCTCGGGGCAAGTGGTGGCAGGCGCCGCCCTCTGGGTGTCTGCAGGTGATGGTGGGCGTGGGGAGGTGCTGACGGGGGTCTCCCTCTGAGAAGGGAGCCGTGACAGTGACCGGGCTGCTGCTTGCTGACACTCTCTCCCTTTTCCTCCCCCTGCAGATGTGGGACCTGGGCAAGGGCCTGAAGATCCCGCAGCTCTACCAGTCGGGTGTGGTGGTCCTGGTTCTCACTGTGCTGTCCTCCGTGGGCCTGGCGGCCATGTGAGCAGCTCGAGGCCCCGCTCCGTCCCCCGTCCTCGGTCCTCCCGCAGATGATTGATTAGTGGGCCCAACTTCCTGTCGTCACCCTCCCTCCAGCCGGGGCAGAGTCTCCCAGCGTGTCCCACCCTCTTGTGCTTGCTGTTGCCCTTAAAGCTCAGCAGCAGAGCCCCTTGGAGAAGCACAGCCGGGGAGCAGGGCCGTTTCCCTCGCTCCTACAGGTGGAGTAACACAGAGACTCTCTTCTCCTGCCCCCGCATACTGCCGGCTTACGGCCTGGGGGCCCCTTTCCTCCTTGGTTTGTGCTGAGGGTCAGCTCTTGGCTCCTTCTTCCGGGGACGGTGGAAACAAAGCCAGCTCTGTGGCCCCTGCTGTGGGGACTGCGGGCGGGGCTCCGGGTGCCACTGCCTGTGGGCTGCTGGCTCACAGGACGGTTCTGCTCGGGTCTCCTGCACCCACACAGCAGGGGGCTGGGGAGGAGGCTGGTCCCAGCTGGAGGGGGCAAAGAGGGTGAGTTGGCTCTCGGAGGATGTGCTTTGGGGAGAAGATACATCGTTTTTGATCAAGAGAAAAATCCAGAAGGTTATTGTTGAACCTGTGGTTATTTTTTTTCTTGCAGTTTCAGAAAAACAAGCCTCTTATTGTCATGTTTTCTAACCCAAATTCATGTGATTTTTCTGAGATGGATTAAAAACCTCATGTCATCTCTGACTCTCCTTGAGGTCGAGAGAAGCCCAGGGAGTGGCGGCCGCGGAGGAGCCGCTTCCTCCCGCCGGTCTGGGCCTCGCTCGGCGGGGAGGTGCTCGGGGGCTCAGACTCGGGGGCCAGAGAGTCCCTGTCTCTCGGGAGCCTCAGCGACGGAAGGAGGTCATGGATGGACGGACGGACAGAAGGACAGACAGACGGCAGACAGGGAGAGCTGGGCCGCTCCCGCTCCCACTGAGCGCACACGTGGAGCTGGGCCCGGAGGGAGTGGGGGCAGGGGAGGCGGAACTGAGAGCTGAGCTAAGGACCAAGGTTTGGAGGGAGGAGGAGGAGAGAGGAAGAGCGGGGTTGGCGACAGCCTGGCAAAGGTCTCCACCTCGATGTGGAGACTGGTTGCTTTCAGGGCCCAGGCCTTCAGGCCCCAGATCCTGTGCAGGGGGGTGCTGCTGTGGTGCTGTTGGCCGGGCGGGGAGAGCCATGGGGCGGAGAGGAGGGGGGTGAGGCGACTAAGTGGTGCCCCGGGGGGCGGGCCCTGCTCAGGTGTGGCCCTGTGCTGGGGACCTGCTGCCTGCACAGCGGCCTTGGGTGCTGAGGGACGATCCTGGCCGCTGTCCTGCTAGACTGGCCCCGCGAGGTCTCTGTCAGCATCCGGCCGGTCGTCCTAAGTGCTTGTCCTGGGACTGAGGTGCAGTGTCCGTGGGGCACACTTGGCACTGGGGTGGGAAAGGCTGGGCAAGGGCGTGGGGCCCGACAGCCAGCGCCGGGAAGGTGCAGGCTCAGGGCAGCGCCAGGCAGGCTGGAGGTGGGGAGGGGGGCAGGGGAGGGGGGCAGGGGCCGGGGGCTGGGCGGTTGTCACGTCTGTGTTCTGTCCTAAACCACTGCCTCCTCTGCTTTTGCAACAGATGGGCTTGCCCTCAGTGCTCTGCCGCTGGACGCGACCCTTTGCCAAGGGGAGGGTCTCCCGCTGTGGCCCCGGTCCCTCCCCCTCCTGCCGTGCCGCACGCAGGCACGCTCTGCTGCACCCATGCCTGGCTGGCCCCGGGCGTGCCCAGGGGACAGGCGAGGGTGGGGTGGGGGTGCTGTGGTGCAGACCGGCGTCCCCTGGGTCATTGTTGGAATGGATCCCACTGGATCCGGGGACAGACGGGTCCTGTCATCTGTCCCCCCACCACCAGGCCTGGACAGGTGTTCCCCCTCTTTCCCCAGCCCTCCTCCCTGTTCCTGGTGATGAGAGGCAGCCGTAGCTGGAGGGGAAAGTTCCAAGTCAGTTAAGAGTCAAGCAATGTTTCTTTTCCAAATTTGCCTTCATTCCCATAATTCCCCTGACTGGGGTCTTGTGCTCTGTCTCTAGAAAGGCTTCCTCAGGGGGTCCCCTCCAGGAGTCCCAGGCTGGCACCCCGCATCTGGACTAGCACCTGCCGGTGGGGATGCACAGGGGCTCCCCAGGGGGCTCGCAGGAGAGACGGGGCCTGGGGGGCCTGGGGTGTGGCCTGCAGAGGGGTGTGGGCTCGGGGGTGGGGCTGGGGAGCCGGGACTTGGGGCTGGATTTGATGCTTGTTTTTCAGAGTTCGGGGGTTGCTTCCGACTGTCTGGGTCCCCGGGCTGCAGGGGGTGGGACAGGAGACAGTCTGGTCAGGCCAAGGTCACTTCACCCCACCCAGAACCCTAAGTCTCCATCTCCCCGGGAGAGGTGGAGTCGCTGGCCCAGGGACCTCCCCAGGAGCTTGGATCAGCACTGCTTTGCGCTCTGCGTAGGACGTTCCTCAGACCCCGGGACTAGGCAGGGGAGACGATGGGGCAGAGGGCCCCCTGCTGGAATAGCGGTGGAATAACAGGTGCCTGCAGTTGGAATTGAGACCCGAGGGTTCGTGGTGCAGCGGGAGGAGTGGGTACCTTGCCCAGGATTTCTGGACGCAGCCCGTTGGAGGCCTTGAGGAAGTCGGGATCCTTCTGTATCCATGCGGTGAGGGCGGCGGCACCAGCAGCGGAACGAGACGTCAGGGACACCCGGGCAGGGGGGATCCTCAGAGGCATCTGCCAGGTGCCCATGAAGGAACCCCAAGGGCTTG
This sequence comes from Phyllostomus discolor, assembly GCF_004126475.2. Lineage (NCBI taxonomy): Eukaryota > Metazoa > Chordata > Mammalia > Chiroptera > Phyllostomidae > Phyllostomus > Phyllostomus discolor. Next base: position 27,320,645 of record NC_040916.2, on the reverse strand, counting down.
CCTAAGGGGAAGAAGACACGTCCTCACCCCCAGAAGCCGACCCATTGGCAGGACCTGTGTTCGCCTATTTCCGTCCTTACCTTTGGGGTGGGGCAGAAATGAAACAAGACCGAAAGCATCCCCCCACCCTGCACAGGTTACCCTGTTTTGTCCGCTGACCCTTGCTGGCCGGATCCTGTGTCCTGAGGCTGCACTGGGCGGGGTGACCACTGGGTAAGTGCCACCTGCAGGCAGGCACTCGATACAGGTTGTCCTGCTGGGGGAACTGGCTGGGGGCCTGGGGCACTCGCGTTGCAGTGTGAATTGGAAGGAACTGTGGCGGCAGGAGGCTCTCCCCCTCTTGCCTCGGGCCTTGGAGAGAATGGAGGTGAGGGTCTCACCTTGGAGCGGGGCACCGAAGGCAGCAGGTGGCCACGGTCGTTGGCGATGATCTGGGTGTAGCCCTCGTGGGCCGGGATGCTCTGGGGTGGAAGTGGGGGGAGCAGTGCTGGGGGAACGGGCTGGGAAGCGGTAGCTGAGGGCTCCAGGTAGGGCTGAGGGGGGGGAGGGTGGGGGGGGGCGGACCACGCAGCACCGAGCACAGCCAGAACCTGGCCTGGGGGCGCGGAGCTGAGCGGGAGGGATTACCTCCTTGGTTGGCCTGGCAGGAGACCAGTTCTGCAGGTACTTGGCTGAGAAGGCTTTTTCATACTGTGGAGAGAGCCGAGCGTCACTGTGAGGCCCCCAAACCCCAAGCCCAGGGGACGATGAGGGGACTCAGGTCTTTAGCTGTGAGGGCCACAGGCCTGGACAGCTGAGCAAGGCTTTAGCGAGGACGTCGTGTGTTTGGTCTAAGTGTGTTTGGGTCCCGTATGCACCCTCCAGCCACCCACGGCCACCGTTGGGCACTTGAAATGTGGCAGTCCAAACGGAGGTGCTTTATAAATATCGAATACACCAGATTCTAAGGACTCAGTACAAAGAAGGAAATGTAAAACATCCTATTACAAGTCTTAAAATATTCATTAAGCCCTGGCTGGTGTGGCTCAGTGGATTGAGTGCTGGCCTGTGAATGGAAAGGTTGCTGGTTCGATTCCCAGCCAGGGCCCGTGGGGCCAGTCCCCCAGTGAGGGGTGTTTGAGAGGCAACCAGTTGACGTGTACCTCACACAGCTGTGTTTCCCTCTCTCTCCCTTCCCCTCTCTCTAAATAAAATCAGTCGATTAAATGTTGAAGTAATATTTTAGGTTTATTGGGCTAAATGAAATATCTAATGTAAAAAGTTGTATGTAGCTACTAGAAAATTAAAATTGCATTTGTGATTCACAGTCTTTTTATTGGACAACTCTTGCCTCAGACCGGTGGTCAGCAAACTGGGGCCGTGGGCTGGGTCCGCCCTGTGTGCCTTGGGACCACCTGAGAAGCCATGAATGGTTTTCATAGATGAACATTTGCAGTTGATTTGCTAAAAGGGAACGGTAGCTTTGTGTCCCAATTAAGCAAAATGTTTCTCCCAAAAGAATTCTGTTCTTTTCATTAGTGTTGTAAAAAAGTTGCACTCAGTTGTTATATTTTGAAAGTTGTATTTTCTGTCACTAACGTGATACTCCCGGCCACAAAGCCCAAACCCTTTAGGCCCTGGCCCTCTGGGGAAAGCCGGCCGCCCTCTGGTTCAGACCCCACAACCAGCCGGGGTCGCCTCCCGCGGACCCTGGGCCCCCTGCCCGGTACGGCCTCGCCCCACCCTGCCTGCCCGCGGGGTCCAGCCGCAGGGCAGACTCTTGAAGGCAAAACTAAACCCGGCAGAGAAACAGGGACAGGGCGCTCACCTGGTTGGCGCTGTAGTTGGCCATGGTCCTGCGACTTCGGCTGTTTACCGTGGTTGCCTGGCAACCACGGAGGCCCGCCTCTCAACGGGGCGCTTTTCCCGGGGGGGGGGGGGGGGGCTCCTCCCTGATTCCTGTCTCCCGGGACGCCGCTGCCGCCCCCACCTTTTCCCTGGAAGTGGAGAGGAAATGCGCACCGGGAACTCGGCCGAGGTGCGGCCCTGCCTTCTTTTCTGGCCCAACTCACTGCTGCCGACAACTGCCAGGGCGTCTCTGACTGGGGTCCTGCCTCCGTGACAGCCCCAGCGCCGGCACAGCTCAGTGGGCGCCGCCCCTGAGACCTGATTCTAGGGTCCGCGGCTGCGTCTTCCAGCACCATAACGAGGGGCGATGTTTCCAAAGGGGCTTGACCCAAGATCTGCCCCAGAAGGAGGAGCATAAGTTTTCCGTGGTGGTCAGGGGCTCCCTGTCCTCCGCCCTTCTCTGGAAGGGAAGGTGCGTTGCCGGCCGGATGCAGCAGGTGGGCAGCTGGGGCTGGGCCCCAGGAGCACGGCCACAGAAGCCTGGGTGGTGCCGGGGCGGACCTGTGGGCACTGCCACACGACACATGACAGACGTCTGGCCTGCCATTTCCTGTGAGGGCACAGACCTCCCTCTCTTGGAGTGGAGACCCCCACTCCGTGCCCCATAAAAGAAAAATAATTCTTTAAAAAAATTACTTATTGATTCAGAGAAGAAGGGAGAGGGAGAGCACGCAAGAAACATGGATTTATTATTACATTTATTGATATATTCATTGGTTGCTGCTTGTATGTGCCCTGACCGGGGATCGAACCCGCAACCTTGGTGTTTGATGCTCTAACCAACTCAGCTACCTGGGCAGAGCCAGGAAAGTGTTCATTTTTTTTTTTTTTATATACCTAATTTTCAGATTCTGGTTTTTTTTTTAAGATTTTATTTATTTATTTTCAGAGAGGGAAGGGTGGGAGAGAGAGAGAGAGAGAGAGACATCAGTGTGCGGTTGCTGGGGGCCGTGGCCTGCAACCCAGGCATGTGCCCTGACTGGGAATTGAACCTGCGACACTTTGGTTTGCAGCCCGCGCTCAATCCACTGAGCTACGCCAGCCAGGGACCAGGAAAGTGTTCTTGATGACGCTTCCTGAGGAGTCTAGAGGACAAGCTGCAGTCACCGGGAACTGCTGGACGGACATCAGTGTCTCTCCCTAGCAGTGACGGTGAACTTAGGCTTGCTTGCGTGACTGCGCATAGATGGTATAATGGAAACCGTGTGGCATGTGGCAGCTGTGTGCTTCGGAATTGTGCAATTACGGGGTGGCCACGGAGCCTGGAAATAGATACTGTTGTTTCGTGCTGTACGAAATACAGTATCGGCACGCACATGGGTGTTTGTTTGTTGCCAGGTTTCTTGGCCCCTGTGCGTCAAGCGCAGCCGCCAGCGAGGGGCGGGCAGGGGGGGAGTGGGGAGAGCAGAATGCGCCCTGCTGTCAGAAACGGGTGTTAGCAGGGACGGAAGGGCCCCGCCCCGGGGTGGGTGCGGGGCCAGGCCCCCGGCGGGGCGCTGGGGTTCCTGGACCGTTTCCCTGGGGTTCTGTACGGGAAACCCCCAGCCCCTCCTGTGCTTCTCCCCGTCGCACTGCCACACACAACACCCCCAGCACCAGGTGTGGGGTCCTCCTCGCACCAGGCCATCCTGTGACACCACTTAGCTCAATTCTGACCCCTGGAGAGAGCAGCCGGTCCCACCAGTTAAGGGCTCAGTCCCATAAGGTGGCCTCCACCTCAGATGTAAGTCCAGGTGTCACCTGTGCTTCCCACCGGTTCCCACGACCCCCTCCTCGGGGCCAACTGATCTGCTAGGGCAGCTCACAAAGCTCAGGGAAACACCTAACTTACCGTTTGCAGAAGAACTTACTGATACAGGTGTACGTCCAGGTGGGAGAGACGCTGAGGGCGGGGACTGTGGGGAGGGGCCAGGGCCTCCACCCGCGCCGTCCACTCACCCGGAAGCTCTCAGAACCCTGCACTCGCAGCTTCATCATACAGGCATATGGGTCATTCACTCCATGTCCAGCTTCCCTCTCCACTCTGGAGGATGGGACAGGGGGTTGGGACTGAAAAACTCCACGTTTCTAACCATGTCCTGGCCCTTCCGGGGACCAGCCCCTATCCAGGAGCCACCCAGAGTCACCTCGTTAGAACAAAGACAAGTCTATCTCCAGGAAATGGCGACAGTTTCAGGCGCTCTCTGCCAAGAAGGTGGAGGGTGGGCAGAGACCAGTGTGTATGCACACACTTGTTCTGTCCTCACACATGCTCAAGTGGACGATAGCCCAAAAGAGAGGCGTGCGCATTGCATAAAAGTATTAGCATAAAGGCGACGACCATTAGAACGAAAGACAAACTCTCCCCAAATCCAGAAGGTATGTTTAAAAGGGGAGAGGGGAAGAGGAGAAATGTAAAAACATGGATTTTACTCCTGGGTCAAAGGGAAAATTCAAATAGAGTTTTCTGAAAATAGTAATGAAAACCAGAATCTATGGGAAATAGCTTAAACAGCTATTGTAGAAAGGTTTATAGTATTAAATACCTGTATGAGAGAAGGTAAAATAAGTGAATAAACATACTAAAAAAACTAGGGGCAAAAAGGTAAACCCAATGGCAGCAGAAGGAAGAAAGTAGTAGAAAGGAGGATAGAGATTAGTGGGGTTTGAAAACAACAACAAAAATAGCATGGATAAATAAACTTTCTTTGAGAAAATAAAATTCATAGCTAAACTACTCAAGAAAAAGGGAGGCAGCACAATACATGAAATTAGAAATAAAGAGACACAAGAGAAAATAGTAAAGATATTCCATGTAAATATATTTGAAAATCTACATTAAATGGATAATTTTGGAGAAAAGCAATTTAACAAAATTGACCCCTAGGGAGAAAGAAAGTCTAAATAGACCATTTAACATAAAAGAACTGGAGTTCCCCACAGAACAAAACAGACCCAGATAGTCACACTAGAGGATTCTATCAAACTTTGCAAAAGAAAATTTTAACTTACGAAATCATTCTGGAGCAGGCAGAGGAAGGAAGACTCCCAAATCCATGTTGTGAAAGAGGTGTGATATTGAGTCCCAGCTCTGCCCTTTGGAACTGTGACAAAGACTAGAGCCAAAAAGTACTGTAGTCGAATTTCATTTACTAACACTGATGCAAAAATGTATCCAATGGCATGTTAAAAAAATTAAGGGAACGCCCTTCTAGTTGCTCAGTGGGATGCTGTCCAGTTTGTAAACTGCTTAATAAAGGCAATTCGATCTTCCAGTTTAAAAAAATTACAACCAAGTGGTGAGTGCAAGGATGGATGGTCACATTAGGAAGTCCATTAGTGTAATCTATCATACTAATTGATCCAAGGTGAAAGAAAGCATGATTATATCCACAGATGCAGATTAATGCGTTTTAATACAACAACAACAAAAAGCAAAAAGGCAACTGAGAAAAATAAGTTAAAATTCTGTTACAAAGTATTGATATTTCTGGTTTTCAAAAAGCTTCTAAAATACAGAAGAAAAAGACTAATAACCTTACGGAAAACTGGGCTAGATATATAGTCAGACACACCACAGAGAGAGAACAAGTGCTGTTGACCGTATGAAGAGAGGTTCAGCATTGCTCGTAAGTTCTTTAAACAATGCAAACCAGGACTCCTGAGACTTGCCCAGGCTTTGAGCAAACAAGCAGCCCAGCAGGCCGCACGAGGAGCTGAGAAATGGCAGAAACTCCTCGGCGGGGAACCTGGCGATCTCCAGCTGGACCGATCAGCAGTGAGGCAATCCCACTGGCGGAAATCGGTCCCAAAGATACTCGGGCACAACTACGAAGAGAGGGGGGCACTGCTAAACACAGCTTTGCCTGCAGCAGCGACAGAGCCCCTTCCACACTACGGAGTATTGGGCAGCTTTCGGAATCAGTGGGAAATACGCCACCATGGAGTCTTCCTCAAGACATACTTGTGAGTGAATAAAGCAAGGTGTATGGCATGCGAATAGCATGCTGCTGTTTATCAAAAAGGAGATGCAAATATGTGTATTTCTAATATAAAAGTGATGGAAAATTAAATGGTATAATTAAACAGCAATTACCTTCCAGGGGAGAGAAGAGAGAAGGTGGGAAGGGTGGGGTAGAAAATAAACTTCTGTGAATGTGCCTCGTTTTACAGAGTTGATTTTGGAACCACACAAACATCTCACACAATTACAAAAGAAAAGCAGTTCCTAAAATTAAAAAAATGAGTAAACTCTCATTATTCATTATTTTCAGAAGTTTTTTTTTAAGAGGTAGTTGGCTACAATACAAACGCTATATAAAGAAGTGAACGTCACGCATTTCCTGTCGTTTTCTTTCTTGAGACCCAGTCTCCCTCTAGCGGAGGGTGGTTTCGGAACCGGCTCCTCACAGCTGCCCCACACAGGAAGATAACCCTTCTGCACGTTGTCTGCTGCGGCCACACCCACACCTTTCGGTCACTCGGGCACTCGAGTCACCGGGAGGACGTGGGGGAAGACGGTGAGCAATGGGACAGCAGAGTCAGCGACCGTCAAGCTTTAGAAGGAAATGGGGGAAGAGAGGTCTGAGAAGCCCTCAGGGCCAGGAAGGTCTGGGTTGCTCAGCTCAGCATCTGGAAGAAACTCCAGCTTCCTCTTAGCGGAGGGTTCCCACGACCTCTGGCCAGCAAGAGGCCATAAACACGCCACATCCCTGTGTGCCCCGGGGAATAGCTCCCCTCAAGGCTTAAGGGGAAACCCTGGGGAGAAATGGTGCTGGGCAGGGAGGAAGTCGGACTCGCCTGAGCCAGACCCGGCCGCAGGGGGCGAGTCCAGGCCTCCCTCCCAGCACACAGGCCTCTCCCTGTCTCGCTGACCACTGACATCAGACGGCGGCGAGGGGAGGTGCTGGTAGGGGCCGCCAGAGACTGACCAGCCTACGTCCACAGTGGCCTCTCGGGGGAGTGAGGAGAGAGACCCTGTGTCCTGGGCCCCCTGGGTCTCACCCGGTTTCTGCGGTGGAGGACCCCTTCTACGGGGGAGCCTTTAGGGTGGGCCTCGGAGGGCTGCTGCCTCAGCGTGCGTCTCTGACCTTCTTTGCAGTTTTCAGTAAGAAGACAAAAAGCAGTGATCACTAAAAACAGCCTGGTTTCCTAAGTTCATTTTCTGATCCTATAAAAGCTAACTTCTTGCATCGTGGGATTGAATGGTATTTGTCTTTCTCCAGCTTTTTTCACTCAGCCCTCACTAATGCCCTCAAGTTCCATCCATGCTGTCAGAAAAGGCAAGATTTTATTCTTTTTAACGGATTGATAGTATTCCGTGGTGTGTGGCACATCTTTTTTATCCATTCATCTGTCGATAGATGCTTAGGTTGTTTCTAGGTCTTGGCTGTTGTAACTAATGCTTCAATGAACCTGGGGTGCGTGTATCTTTTTGAAATAGTGCTTTTCTTTGGATAAACACCCCAAAGTGGGACTTGCTGGATCACAGTGGGTAGTTCTATTTTTAATTTTTTTTTGAGGAGCCTTCACACTGTTTTCCACAGAGGCTGTCCCAACTCACAGTCCCACGAACAGCGCACGAGGGTCCTTGTTTCTCCACATCCTGCCTGATACTTATTATTTCTTGCCTTGTCGACAATAGGCACGCTAACAAGTGTGAGACGGTATCTCATTGTGGTTTTGATTTGCATTTCTCTGCTGAGTAATAATGTTGAGCAGCTTTTCATGTTGGCCATCTGCAGAGATCTTCTTTAGAAAAATGTCTACTCAGATCCCTGGTTCACATTTTAATTGGATTATTTTTTTTTTGCTATTGAGTCGTATGAGCTCTTTATATATGAGTATTTTGGATATTAACCGTTTATCAGGTAAATGATTTATAACATTTTCTCCCACCCAGTGGGCTGCCTCTTCATTTTGTTGGTTTGCTGTGCACAGAACTTTTTAGGCTGACGTGGTCCCCCTTAGTTTTGCTCTTGCCTGTCTTCCCTTGGAAGGAGATGGGAGTTAAACCTGTTCAGGACCCTTCTTCTCCCCATCCCCCCACCGGGCTGCAGTAGACAGATGACTGCTCACCTCCCAGTCATAGGGCATCTTTTACCCATTCCCTCGGGAGTGGGAGGCTCAGCCCCCTTCCCGCACGGCCCCCCTTCAGGGAATCATTGCGATATTTGGGAGCTTCCGGCCAGGGGTGTTGGGAAGAGCAACTGTGTTTGCCAAAGGGCGCCCCCACGCACCTCCTGCGTAGTTGCCCCGCCGCCTCTCCGCAGGCGGTACCCCTCGCCCCCGGGAGGCGGCGCTCACACCGCCTTGCTGGACTTGCCCCTCGCAGCTGCCCCTCCCAGGACGTCCAGGCCAAGTGCGAACTTTGTGGGGCTGGTCTCGCGGGACGCTCCGTTGGAAAGGGGTGTGTGCACAGTCAGGGTCGCTGGCCCTGGTGGGGGTCCAGCTGCACCCCTGCCCCGGGGCCTCCGTAAGGTTGGCGTTCGGGCGCGAGACTGTTGCCCCGCGTGGGGCTGCTAACGCGCGCCGTCAGTCAGTCCCTCGCAGAGTGACGAGCCGCAGGCGCCGGAAAGCGCGCGTTAGCGCAGCAGAGCCCCCAGGAGCGCCGCTGGCCTCCGCGGGCCGGGACGGTCCCGGGCGGCTCGTCCTTTCGGTCGGAACGAGGAGAGCGGACTCGGAGCAGCCGGGGCGCGGAGTCAGGCCGCGGGCACCCGCAGGCGCGGCCCCCCTGCGCCCCTGCTCCGCCCCCCGCCACGCCCCGTGCTCTGCCCCGCTCCATCCCGCGGGTGCCTGGACCGGACCGGGTCCTTGCGCCATTCAGTGTCCGGAACCGAGACCGGCCCTGCCCCGCTTCCGGTCCTGACAGGCCCGACTTACTCGGAGGCTCCGGACCCCGCGGTCAAGGCCAGGAGCGGGGCCGGGGCGGCGGGCGGGGCCCGAGTGCCTGTGGGCGGGGCCTGGCGGGGATGTGGGCGGGACCCGAGTGCCTGTGGGCGGGGCTGGCGTGGCCCTGGCGGAGCCCGCGGGCGGGGCGGGGCGGGGCGGGGCGGGGCGGTGGTTGCCGTTTAGGCGTGACGGCTGTAACCCCAGCGCCCCAGGGAATATGAAAGGAATCCCTGTGACGAATGATTTTGGGAAAATGCGCATTGCCGTGTTCAGATTTTGTCTTTGCAATAAAAATGTACTCGAATTGACGTAACCAGACAGAAAAGTTGAAGTTGTGTTGCACTGAGTCAGATCGCTCACACTTCTTTTTCTATTTATTCTTCGTGGTTTCTTTTACATTTTAAAAGCTTTTGATGTTTTTTTTTGGGAAAGTACTATCGGGACGTAATAAAAATACACTCAAACCTTAAGAAAGGACGTGCATGGAAACGTGTTTCCAGCTCACTGCACCCCCTTTCCACTCCCTTTGCCCGAAGCAGCCGCCTCACCAGTTTCTTGGAAGTCTCATGCATTCTCTGCTCCGCTTTGGCATCTCTGTTCTTCCTTACAGGAAAATGCATTTTTTCAGGCTCCCATCCCATGCACAGTGACAGGCAAATTCCTGACATGCCCTACCAGGTACCTTCCCCAGCTCCTTCTTATCCAGCCACCAGCGCCTTTTGCCATTTCTGGAACACAACAGCTAACTCCCGCCACGGGCCTGGGCACTTGCTGCCCCTCAGCCTGGAAGCCTATCCCCAAGATAGCTAGCTACATAGCCAATTCTCTCCTCCCTCCTTTCCGGTTTTCACTCAAAAGTAAGCTCAGGGGCTTCACTTTCCCTTCCGGGGCCACCCTAAAACATGATCATCTGCTCCCCCAGACATTCTTATTTCTCCTTAGTGCTTAACATCCTCGAACACAGTGCAGTACGCATTTTATTGTGTTATTCTCTGCTGCAGCCACCAGAATGTCAAGTCCAGACAGGGATTTGTTTTGGTCTGTCCTTTAGCTACGGAATCCCCAGAGGTTAGAACAGCACCTGGCACACAGTCGACACTCTGTAAGTAGTTGTTTAATAAGGAATAGATAGTGGCATTGTTTGTCACAGGAGGGAGGGAGTGACAACCTGGTATCCATCTCGGGGCAAAGAAAAGTAACATGGGTGGGTGCACACTATGAAATTGCTCACAGCAGTTAGAGACAGAAGACTAAACATGCACACAGCAATATGGGGAGAGCATGAAGTCTCAGTGCTGTGTGAAAAAGAGACAAAATTAAGAAACAATTACACACAAAATAACTGCACATTTTACAGAGATACAAACAAGATACATATCAAACACACTGGAGAGGGAATGGGCACAGAAGATAGGGATAAAATAAAATAATAAATTAAGACCAAAATAAAGCAAGAGTCTTGTACCCTCCATGCATAGAGGGCAGTGAATTGAGATTAACACTGTACCTGAGGTTCACCCCTATATTATTTAATACTGTGAGTATATATATTTTTGTTGTAATAGAAACAAACATCTTAATAAGAAACTTAAAAATGTGTATGTGTATGAGTATCCAGAACAGGCCTCAAATTATTTTTTTCTGAGAAATACTAAAACAGTTTTTCAAAGCTATAATAAAGCATAACTGACATATGACATACTGGACATATTTCAAATATACAGGCACTGGCCAGGTAGCTTAGCTGGTCAGGGCACCATCCCAGTACACCAAGGCTGTGGGTTCGATCTGGTCAGGCCCCATGCAAGAGTCAACTAGTGAGTGCACAAGTAAGTGGAACAACAAACGGAGGCCTCTCCCTCTCTGAAATCAACAAATAAAACTTTTTAAAAAAATGTACAAGTGGTTAAGTTTTGACACATGGAGAGACCTGTGAAGCCATCCTCCCTCTTGAGGACTGTCAGTTAACACCTGTGGAAATGTTTTAGTTTGTTTTAAATTCAAAATCCTTTAATTTTTTAAAAAAGTCCTTTAAATTCAAAGAAAATAATAAAACTTTATATCAAAGAAGAAATTTTATATATTAACATTTATACCAATGTAGTTGTAAAATGTTTTATATTCATATATTTAAATATTTTTAATATTTGAAAAGCTTTTATGACAGGAGGGGCCCACGAAGGTCCGCGCGCCTAGGAGCCCATGGAAGCGTGCTGCAGCCCCGAGACAATTAAGATGATGCACAAATCCGTCACCTACCCCAGATTTGGGGGCCCCTTTATAATCCAAACTGCCATTCTCTTCCCCGTACCAAGCAGCCTCTGATCTGTTTTCTTAGTGTCCACTTTCTGTAATTTTATATAAATGGAGTCATATAGCACTCTTTTTCGGTTGGGCTTCCTTCACTCAACGTAACTATTCTGAGATTCCTGCGAATCAACAGTTTGTTTGTTTGTTTGTTTTTTCCTTCTGTGTACTATCCCACCGTATGGACAGACCACGTTTATCTCCACCTGCTGGTTGCTACTGGGGCTGTTTCCAGCTTCGGGCTCAAGCGCGCCCGAAGCCGCCCGGCGCGCAGGCTGTTGACGGCCTGAGCTTTGCGGTCTCCGGGCAAGCGCCTGGGAGGGGAGTGGCGAGGTCGCCCTGTGGTCGTTCGGCCGGGCCGTTTTCCGTCCCCGCCGGCAGCGTGTGTCCCGGGCCACCTGCCGTGCCGGACACGCGGATGGCGATGGATGCCTCCGTGCGGTCCCCCTGCCTTCTTAGGAGAGGCGTCCGTTCGGGGCTGGCCCACGGTTTGGGGCGCGGGGCGGGGCTGGGTTGCGAGAATAGCTTTTTAATGGGAAGGAAGTGTCCGTTGCGCCCACCTGGTTTAGGACCAGAGGCTTCAGGGCTCCGGGTGGGACGGACCGCGAGGACGCGGGGAGCGCGGGGCGGGGCGGGGCGGGTGGCGGCGCCCTGAGCGGCCGCAGGAGGCAGAGCAGGCGGGCGAGGCGGCGGCGGCCGCGCGGAGGGGCGGGACGCCAGAGCCACCCGCCTTGGAGGACGCGGCCCCGAACCAGACCTTGGTCCTCAGGGTCCAGGCGGAACCGCTGACCGTTCCTTCAGCCGCGCAGCGCGCGTCCCCTTCCCGGGGCGGGAAAAGACGACTAGAGCCCCAGGCGCGGGCAAAAAAAAAAAGACTGCCTGCTGTTTCCGCCCGGTTTCGAACCGGGGACCTTTCGCGTGTGAGGCGAACGTGATAACCACTACACTACGGAAACCGCCGGGAGTTTGCGCCGCAAAGAGCGCTCTTGACGCGCGCGCCGCCGCGTCCCCGCGTCCCGCCACCTCGCCCGCCCGGCCCTGGCCCTAGGACGCTCTCCTGCCGCACCCCCGGAGCGGCGGGGCGGGGACCTGGCGGGGAGCGTGGTTCCCGCCGCCAGGCAGCAGGAGACCCGGGCCGGGTCTCCTGTCGGAGCGCGGGCTCCGGTTTGAAACAGAAACGCTACGCCGTGGGCCGGCACTTACAGCGGGAGACTCGAGTCGAGGAAACCTCCCTTTTCTCCTCCCTACGCCCTTCTTCCCGGGGAGTCTCCGTCACGGATCGCGGCCCCTCCCCGCCCCCCGCCGTTAGAGCGTTGCCGGGGGTGGGGGAGGCGCCCCGCGCTCGGCGACCCCGGTGGCGCGCCGCCGGGAGGGGCCCGGGTGTTCCCTGCGCGCGCGGGCGGGCGGAGCAGACCGAGGTCTCCCCTTCCCGCCCTTCGTCCAACGCTGCAACGACGGACGGAAGTGTTGGAGGTGGTCTGAAACGTGTAAAGACAAAAACAGAAAACGTGTAACGACGAAGAGACGGAGCGGAGTGATTCTGACCTGAGTTCACGGCAGGTTACACAGGGTCCCAGGGGCACTGGCCTTGGTGTCCGAGGACGCAGGAGGGGTGGACGCTACCGGCTGCGGAGGCCCGAGCGGGGGGCTGGCACCCGGCGGGGCGTGCGAGGCCTCGTGGACGGTGTTCAGGACCCCGAACACCCCGTGGGAAAGGACAGCAGAGGTCATGACCTCCTTTTCTGAATGGCGTGGCGGGAAATTGTTGCGGAGGCAGGGAGTGGACACAGTTTGGGGACGAAACAGGTGACAAAGCCATCAGGAAAAGCAGAAGAGAGGATGAGGGAACCACTAAAGCCAGTTGTTGGGTGAGGCCAGTGCCTAGGGGACCCCTCGAAGGGCGCTGCCCTGGCCGACTGTCCCGGGAGCTGGGACCTGGCAGGAGCCCAGAGGAGAGAGTGGGCGTCGGGTGACTAAGCCCAGGAGAGGGCGTGGGAGCCACAGGAGAGAACGCGGGGCCGAGATGACGTGGGCTGAGCCCGTGCAGAACTCGAGGGACATCAGAAATGCCAGCAGACTGGGTTCTCGGCGAATGGTAGAGAATCTACCAGGTGGAGCAGCTTTAACAGAAAATCCGTAAGGTGGCTTAAATACCTAGGGGAAACATGACCTCACATTCCTCGGTAAATCTGGGTTTCAGGCAAGTCTTGATCCAGTCCCCCCCAAATTATATTCTTTCTCTTGGTCCTTCTTCCCTCAATGTGGACTCCATTTCTGAGCGGGCTGTCCACTCTATGTTTTCAAAATGCCATCAGCGAGTTGGACTACGGGCTCCCCGATTCATGTCCTGCAGGAAAAGATGTTTCTTTCTCCCAGAGCTCATTACGGAACGGGCAAAGGAGGCAGGATGTGTTGCTTAGTTTACCACTTCAGGTTTTCTCCTGAAGTCAGCAGTGCATCCCGCTCAAAACCTACGGCTGACAGATTCAGGGTCTCTCTAAGAACGGAGAAGGGGGTGGAAATGCCGAGTCGGTACCCCCAAACGTCTATACAGAAGGGAAGACCTACAATGTGACAGCATAGGGAGAAACAGTCACTCCCGCTCCGGTGCGTGGGTTGCGAGGCAAGAAGGAAGTGTTGGCTCAGAAGCCCTTTGGAAGGGGGCTGGCGCATGCCACTGGGCTCTGGCTGGCTGTCAGTCGGCAGGCCAGAGTTTGCGGAGGCTCAAAGGGTGCCAGGCAGATACCAACCCTAAGGTGGGAAAGCGCAGCAATGTGCATGAATAGGGGTTGGACACATGCTTTTGCTTGTGGAACCAAAAGGTCGGATTACTGTCAGGAGTGGGATTCGAACCCACGCCTCCAGGGGAGACTGCGACCTGAACGCAGCGCCTTAGACCGCTCGGCCATCCTGACCTGCCTGTCAACCAGCGTTCCACCGACCGGGCTCTCACGCGACCTCGCGGCACGGTGCGCGCCCACCTGCTCCTCCTGGAGGCTTCACTTGCCCTCTCGGGCCTCTTGGTCTTGGCGCGACGCCCGCGCTGGAGGCACTGGAGTTTTCAGCGCCACCCCTGTCGGGGTGGGGTCGGGGACAGGCTCCCGCTCGCCCGCTGCTTTGTTGGAGGACCCGGCCGGTTCGACGTCAGGCTGAGCGCGAGCCGGACACCTGACTTGCACAGAACGTCCAGGACAGGTGCAGGCCTAGGCAGTCGGCCACAGGTGCGTCGAAGGCAAGCGCTCGCCAAGGCCGTCCTCGTTAGTATAGTGGTGAGTATCCCCGCCTGTCACGCGGGAGACCGGGGTTCGATTCCCCGACGGGGAGGTGGTGCAACTTTTTGCTCGCCATCTCCCTTTCTGTCCAGCAGCTTCACCAGATGGGCTTTTATTCCTGTTGCGCATCCTGAGTCGGTTGCGGCGTGGAGCCAAGGGACCAGGACGAGCTGGGCAGCCAGAGCACCCCCGAGAGGCGTTCTGGCCAGCAGGGGTGGGCAGCGGCGCGGGGCAGCGGCGCGGTAAGTGGAGGATGTGACAGCGCAGAGCTGCGTGGCGAGCGAGGCGACGTGGTAACTGGGATTGGATTCCCGGCCGACGCAGAGGGCTGCTCTTCTGCGGGGATGGTGTCCTGTGCGCGTGCGGGTGCTGGCGGGCCCTGGGGCCTGCAACCTGGGCCCTGAGCACCCTGGGAGTCAGGAGCCCTAGACGCCAGGCGCGCGGCGGCGTGCGAGTGGGAGACAGGGAGCGCGCAGTGTTCTGAGGTTATCGCAGGCAGGAGGAGGTCAGGGCGCGTCTGGGGACAGGGGCGACCCCGCTGAACCTGAAAGGCAGGGGCCACGGCCGGGGAGTGCCGCGCCTGCGACCTGGAGGCTCAGCGTGCTGGAGAACCGATCGCCTGGCTCTCCTGCTCACTACTCCCTGGTGGTCTAGTGGTTAGGATTCGGCGCTCTCACCGCCGCGGCCCGGGTTCGATTCCCGGTCAGGGAAGCATGTTTTGTTTTTACTTTGTTTTCTCTCTGCCTCTTGAGCTCCCCACAGCGTCCACACCTGGTTTTTAGCCTGGGCTCTCTGTTTTCCTCATCGCCTCCTCGGCCCCAAAGAGTTCCCCCGGCACCCTTCACGTCAGGGTACAATCCTACCAAGTAACCACCTCGGGTCCAAACCTTTAGCGAAGCCCATGAGAAGCCCCTGGCGTTTCCCCTCCTTCGTCTCCCGGGCTCGCTGTGCTCCCTCCTTCCACATGCGCAAGCACGAGGGCCTAGGTCGGCTTGTCTCCCGCCCTGGCCAACGCACTCGCTCGGACATTCCAGCAGCACCGGGACAGGCCGCCCCTTCCGCAGGGAGTCCCGGCAGTGGTGGGCCTGGCAGTGGTGTTGGAAACCACACCTACACCTGCAAGTCCCGCCGCCTGCGGGAGCCCGCGGCGCCTCACTCAGAGGCCTTTGCCTGCCGCCGCCGAGGTGGCTTTGCTGCCACGTGCCCGGTCCGGTCCGCAAGGCCGCGTCCCCGGTGGGCTGGTGATGGAGGCCTCCAAGTGGCGGGTGCTCTCCGGTGGGGATGGGCGTGGAGGGCGGGACCATGGCGCCCCTCAGGCGGAGGTGTGAGAAGGAATCTGGACGCCACGTCCGGGGAGCTGGGATCCCCGGCAGCGGCCCACGTCAGACAGCAGAGACAGGGGAGGCCGGTCGTGAACACCCGCGGCCAAGCAGGTGGGAGGAGGTGGAGGCAGATGGGTGGCCCGTGCACTCCTGGCCCGAGTTGCACCCCCAGCGCTGTCCATTCTGCCTCCAAGTGTCAAGAACGTTATGAGAGCACCCCCCTGTCCACAGCCGTGTCCACGGTGCCAAGGAGCCCCATCATGAGCACAGGAGCTCCGAGTCTGTCACCATAGGCAGCTCCTTGCCGGCCTTGTCCACCTGTTGGGGGTGAGAGTGTGGTTGGTTGAGGCTGAGGGCACAGGGCCAGATGACTCCATACTCGGGGGTCGGCTGTGAGCTGTGGGAGGTGCAAGAAGGAGGGCAGGGTGTCCCCGTGGAACCTGGGCCAACGAGAGGGGCAGCTGGTGATGCTGGTGGAGGTGGCGATGCTGCAGGTGGTGTTGAGTGGGGTTGGCTGGGCCTGCCGGGGTTGGTGGCAGAGGGACTGGGGGTGGTCCTGGCAGACTCGGGGCTGCTGCTGGTGCTGGTGGTGGTCGTCCCCGGGTCTCGGGTGGAGGTTTTAATGGTGGAGCAGCGGCCAGGGCTGGGAAAGTGTTGCTGCAGGGCAGGATGAAGGGCAGGTGGGGTGTGCGTTGGGGAGACCGTGGCATTATTTTGCTCCCACTTGTGCGCGGTGTTGACCTTGTGACCCAGCAGGTGGATGCTCTGTCTGCACCTGCTAAGAGGGTCCACATTGGGGGTCGTGACTTTGGCAACACAGTGCCATTTGGGGAGTGTGGGTTTGTGGGGAGCCAGGGAGCTAGGAAAGGGGTAAAAGATGAAGAGTCAGTGTGTTGTGCAAGGTGGCGTTCACTCCCTGTAGTGAAATCAGTTATCAGGGTGATGGCCTGGTTGTTCGGGCCTAAAGGCTTGGCTTTTGAATCCAGTGTCTAGCAGAAGGATCAAAAGTCACGTGGGCTGCATGGGCCGGGAATCGAACCCGGGCCTCCCGCGTGGCAGGCGAGAATTCTACCACTGAACCACCCATGCATCAACGACGTACGTCTGTAGGTTCACTCCACTAGTTATTCCCCTCCGAGAGCACTTTCCTTTGTGCGGGAGGCAGACACGAGGTATGAAACAGGTTCCCTGCATGTCAAAGGTTCTAGGGCCGGCCCAGGGAGTAGGAAGGGAGAGGATGACGGAAGAGGATCCCGCCCCTTCTCGGCCTGCCAGGGCCGCCTTGAGTCTGGTAGTGTCGCCTGAGAAGGCCAGAAGCTGGACTAAGCCTGGCCCGCACCCAGATCCCAAGCAGGTTAGGCCATGAGAGGAGGAAGCAGCTGAGCATCCAAGTTCCCTTCAACGACCCCAGGTGCAACCCCAAGTCCCTAGCGTGCCTGGCGGAGAACCGAGGGTTGAAGGTGGAGGCGGGAGGTTGCAGAGAACCCAAAGGTGCCAGCCAGGAGCGGACTGGGAGGCCAGAAATGGCTGCAACGAATGTAGTGACGAATCAGGAACAAGCAAAAGGGTAAACAGTTGTCAGGAGTGGGATTCGAACCCACGCCTCCAGGGGAGACTGCGACCTGAACGCAGCGCCTTAGACCGCTCGGCCATCCTGACCCCACGTTGGAAGCGTCCCGGCTCATCTGTCTGGGACCGGAGGTGAACGCCGGCGCTATCGACCGCCGTCGCTCTGGTCAGGAGGCTGTCCCCGGTGCCCACGGCCTCTCTTCCATCCTGCGCCGCGGCACGATGCGCGCCCACCTGCTACTCCTGGCGGACCCGCTTGCTCTCTCAGTCCTCTTGGTCCTGACGTCGCCCCCGCATTGGAGGCCAGAGGCAGAGCGCCCTCGGCGTTTTCAGGGCCACCTTTGCTGGGGTGGGGGCGGGGACAGGCTGGGGCGGTGTCAGGGTCTCAGGCTCTCAGGCTCGCTCTCGCTGGCAGCTTTGTTGGAGGACGTGGTGGGTTCGATATTGGGTGGTGCACGTGCTGGGTGACTTCAACGCACGGGGTGGCGAGGCGCCAGCACCTGCGCGGCGGTGTTTGTTAGTGTGGTGGCGAGTATCCCTGCCTGGCGCCCCGGAAGTTTGGGGTCGATTCCTGCATGGGAATACCACGGGACCTTTTGGTCGTAAGCTCCGCCCCCTGTCCAGCACCTTGCCCGCATGGGCCCCTCTTTTCGCCCTTGTGCCCTGTGTGGGAGCCCGGGGTCCAGTTTGTGCCAGATGTTCCCCCCAAAACCCTTCCCCCACCCTTCCTCCTTCAGGGCACTATACTGCCACAGCTCAGCGAAGTCCTTTCCCGCCACCGCAGCGCCTGTCTCCAGGCCTGCCCGAAGTGGCTGGCGGAATGGGCTCCCAGCGACACGACGCACCGCAGCCCCCGGCTGGCGGCAGGCGGATGAGCGCCCTGTCGCCGAGGACAGTGGCACCCAGTGGAGGAAGCCTGCGGCAATCCCGCGGAAGGGGGACTGGAGACCCGCGACCCAGGGGCGGCCCCAGCGTGGAGCTGTGGGACCCGTAGCAGCCGAACAGCGAGAGCGCCTCAGAGAGGCCACCTGCGTGGGCCCGGCGCGGGTGGGGTGTCGGAACGTTCGTCCGTGATACCCAGGGCGGCGCATGGCTGCGGGCAAGCGAGGGAATCATCGGAGAGGGTTCGAGTCGGTGGGGGCGATAGCGGAAGTACAGAGGAGTACCCACGAAGGTGTGGGCTGTGTGGCGTTGGTGGTATAGTGGTGAGCATAGCTGCCTTCCAAGCAGTTGACCCGGGTTCGATTCCCGGCCAACGCAAAGGGCTCATGTTTTTTCTGAGCTCCAGGGCCTTTGGGCCCCGTGTGCGTTCAGGAGCTACTGGACCCTGGGACCTGCGACTTGGGCCCCAGATGCGGGGCCCGCGGCTGCGTACTAGAGTGGGAAGAGTGGGCGCGTAGTGTTTTGAGGGTGCCGCAGGCAGGAGAAGGTCGATGTCTCCTGAGTGGGAACAGGCAGGGGGTGGCTGTACTCAAGAAGGCTGGTGCTGCTGCCAAGGGTCCTCGGGGCTCTGTTTGCAGGAAGAGTAGTAAGCCAGAGACATCACCTATCAGTCCCTGGTGGTCTAGTGGTTAGGATTCGGCGCTCTCACCGCCGCGGCCCGGGTTCGATTCCCGGTCAGGGAACGCTCTTTTTTTTCTCCCTTCGTGTCCTAAAGCGCCCCTGAACGTCCACACTCTTCTTTTAACCAACGCTCTGTACCTTCTCCTGGCCCCTGCACCTGCCGAAGCCCTTCGGCTCCCTACAATTTCGGCGCCAGCACTGCCAGGCAACCGCCTCCCCTCCCAACCTTTGTCCTTGCTCACCCGGTTTTGCAGCCCCAAACCCGAGGGCCCCAGTGCGGCTTGTCTCCCCGCCATGGCCACCTCACGTGCTCCGACTCTCCAGAAGCACAGAGTGGGCGGGGACAAACCTCGCAGAGGTCAGGCTACCCCTTGGGAAGGGAGTCCCGGAAGGTGGGTTGGAAGGGAAAGGACACCTACACCTGCACGTCGGGACACCTGGCGGAGCCCGCAGTGCCTCGCCTGGAGACGCTTGCCATCAGCCTTCGCTTCTGTGGCTTTCCTGCAGCGTGCCATGTCCGGACCAGCTGCTTCTCTCGTGGGCTGGTGATGGTGTCCCAGGGACATGGAGTGTCCCCGGGTGGGGGTGGGAATGGATCTCGGGATGTGGTGCCCTGGAGGCGGAGATGTGGAAAGAAATCTGGACACAACGTCGTGGGAGCTGGACCAACGGACAGCAGCCAACGTCAGAAAGCAGAGATAGGAGAGGCAGGTCGGTAACATCCTGAAGCCAAGCAGGTGGGAGGAGGTGGAGGCAGATGGGTGACCCGTGGACTCCTGGACAACATCTTGTTCAACTTGCACCGCCAACACTGTCTAACCTACCCCAAATGATATAAGAGCACCTTCCTGGGCCCCTGCCCACCAGAGCCCCACACAGGACCATGGAGACCTGACTCCTACCACTGTCCATTTCACACCCGTCCTGCCATACCGTGCACGTCCAGCCAGGCTTCCAGCCTCTGCTCACTCCATCCATCGTCTTCTGCTGGCACTCCCCCATGTGACTTGCCCGCCTTGGTCTCCTTCCCGCCTAAACTCCCTCTCCCATGTTGGCAAAAGAGTCTGACATCTGTCAATGCACTGCTCTCTTCGGAGGCTGAGGGCTGGTGGGCCAGCAGCACCCACTTGCCAGAGGTACGTTCTCTGACTGGGTTTTCACACAGCCGTGTCCACGGTGCCAAGGAGCCCCATCGTGAGCACAGGAGCTCCAAGTCTGTCACCATAGGCAGCTCCTTACCAGCCTTGTCCACCTGTTGGGGGTGAGAGTGTGGTTGGGCTGGTTGAGGCTGAGGGATGAGGGCACAGGGCCAGATGGCTCCATACGTGGGGGTCGGCTGTGGCAACACAGCGCCATTTGGGGAGTGTGGGTTTGTACGGAACCAGGGAAAGGGTAAAAGATGGAGAGCCAGCCTGTTGTGCAAGGTGGTATTTACTCCCTGTAGTGAAATGAGTTACCCAAGTGGTATCAGGGTGATGATGGTTTGGTTGGTAGGGCCTGAGGGCTTGGCTCAGAAATGCAGGGAGTGTAAGATCAAAAGGGTGATGTAGGTTGCATGGGCCGGGAATCGAACCCGGGCCTCCCGCGTGGCAGGCGAGAATTCTACCACTGAACCACCCATGCCCTAGTAAGCTGTTGGAAGCCCCACCTATTGGACACAGGCCGCGACTTCACCTATTCGGTTTGTGCAGGAGGTGGATGGGCCACCTACACCTGAGACTCCAGGCATTTAGGGCTTCTGCGCGACGGATCGTGTCTACAGAGGGCCTGGGGTGGACTCAGTCTGGCCAGTCCTGGGTTTTCTTGGCCGATGGGAGACTGCCGGTGTCGCCAGAAGAGGTCAGAAGACGGACCAAGCCTGACCCGTGACGGGACCCCTAGCCGGGCAGGCAACGTGTGGCGGGAGCAGGTGAGCGCCCACAGTCTCTTCAGCGACCTCCAGGAGCGACCCAAAGTGCTGTGGGAACCTGGGTTTATTGCCCATTTGGGCTGCAGATGGGAGGGTGCGCATGGGCGGCAAACCGAGGGTAGAAGGTGGCCGGGAGCCCCAAGGGTGCTTGCTAGCCAGGGACCGAATGGAAGGCAAGGAAAGGAAGCGATGGGTGTGTCCCTGAACAAAAGGCTAGGTAGCTGTCAGGCGTGGGATTCGAACCCGCAGCTCCAGGGGAGACTGCGGCTTGGATGCAGCGGCTTGGACTGCTCGGCTAGTCTGACCTCGGAACTGAAGACCTTCTCGCTCACCTGGCTGGGAGCGGACGCGAGCACCTGTGCTGTCACCCAGCCTGGCTCTGGTCAGGCGGCTGTCCAGGTGCCCCAAGGACAGGACGCGCACCGGCCGACGCGAGTAAGGACTCGCCGACTCATCTGGCTCCAGCGCCCACGGCCTGTCTTCCCCCCTGTGCCGCGATACAGCGCGCGCCTACCTGCTCCTCCTCGCGGCCTCGCTTCCCCTCTCAGGGCTCTGCGTCCTGGCGCGGCCCCCGCGTCGGAGGCCAGAGGCAGAGCGCCCTCGGCGTTTTCAGCGCCACCCTTGCTGGGGTGAAGGCGGGTACAGGCTCGGGGTCGGTTTCGGGCTCGAGCTCGCCCGCTGTTTCGTCGGGGGACCTGGTCAGTTCCACGAGAGATCAGGCACCTGCAGCGAGCCCGCCTGCGACAGGCGGCGGCGGTCATTCACAGGTGGGTCGGGGGAAACCGTTGTGCGGGTCGTCCTCGTTAGTATAGTGGTGAGTATCCCCGCCTGTCACGCGGGAGACCGGGGTTCGATTCCCCGACGGGGAGACAAAGGTTTCTTTTGGTCACCGGCTCAGCCGC
This sequence comes from Phyllostomus discolor, assembly GCF_004126475.2. Classification (NCBI taxonomy): domain Eukaryota; kingdom Metazoa; phylum Chordata; class Mammalia; order Chiroptera; family Phyllostomidae; genus Phyllostomus; species Phyllostomus discolor. The sequence continues at coordinate 27,299,044 of NC_040916.2, read as the reverse complement.
CTGTCCTTGTCCAGCAACTCGCCCACATGCGCCGCCTTTCTACTACTGCATTCCGGGTCCGCTGGGGCGTGGAGCCCAGGGGCCAAGAGCAGCCGGGCAGAGAGAACCTTCCAGAGAAGCGTGTGCGCCAGCGCAGCTGCGTGGATCTGGGCGGCTGGGGCATGTGGGAGGGCGCTCGTGGCATCACAGGTCTGCGGAGCAAAGGGGCACGGCATCCAGGCAGGGCTGTAGCTTCCCCCCGACCCCCCACTTCTCCAGTGGGGTCCACCTTCTCAGGCGAACGGGCCGCGAAGCGCTGGGGGCAGAGCGGTGAGCAAGGGGGCTTTGCCAGCGGTGGCTTCGATTCCAGCCAACGCGGTGGGCTGATGTTTTGGGGGCTCCAGGGCCCTCGCGCGTCGTGCTCATGCGAGAGCTTGCCCTAGGCACTGGGCTCTCGTTTGCGTGTGAATGTGGGAGAATGAGACACACGTTTTTTAAAAGTTCAAATTGACTGGGGTGACATTGGTGAATAAGATTATGTAAGTTGCGAGTGTACGGCTCTATGATACATCATCTGTATGTCGCATCGTGTGCCCACCACCCAAGGTCAAATCATCTTCTGTCACCATGTATTCGACTCCCTTTACTCTTTTTTTACCCCCCGCCCCTTTTCTGGTAACCACCATACTGTTGTCTGTGCCTGTAAGTTTTTGTCTTATCTGTTCATTTGTTGCTTTCAGTTTTAAATCCCACATGTGAATGATATCATATAGTTCTTAACGTTTTCTGTCTGGCTTATTTTGCTCAGCATGATATTCTTAAAATCCACCCATGTCACAACTGTCAGCATTTCATTTCCTGTTATAGCTGAGTAGGATATTCCATCATATATATACGTACCTCATCTTCTTTGTCCAGTTATCTATGGAGGGACACTTCTGTTGCTTCCAAGTTTGACCACCATGAATGATTCCGCAATGAACATAGGGTTGCATATATTTTTGTGAATAAATGTTTTCAAAACTTTTCCCTACCTACCCAGAAGAGTGGTTGCTGGGTCATATGGTATAGCTCTATTATTACTTTTTGAGGAGCCTCCACACTGTTTTCCAGAGTGGTTGTACCAGTTTAGGCTCCTACCAGTAGTGAATGAGGTTTTGCTTTTTTTTTTTTTTCCTCTCCACAACCTCTCCAGCACTTGTAATTATTTGTTTTGTTGATAATGGCCATTCTAACAGGTGTTCGATGGCATCTCATTGTACTTTTGATTTGTGTTTCCCTAAAAGCTAGTAAAGCTGAGCATCTTTTTCATATAACTGTTGGCCGTTTCAGCGTCTTCTTGAAAGAAGCATCTGCTCAGGTCCTCTGTCCATTTTTTAACTGGATTGTGTGTTCGGTGTTGAGTTGCGTGAGTTCTTTATACGTTTTGGATATTACCCTGTTGGCTGCAAATATCATCTCCTATTTGGTTGGTTGCCTTTTTGTTTTGCTGTGCAGAGCTTTTTTTTTTTTTTTTTTTTTTTTTTTTTAGTTTCATATAGTCCTATTCATTTATTTTTGCTTTTACTTCCCTTTCCTTTGGGGTTAAATTTATAAAATTCTCTCTAAAGCCAAAGTCCATCAGTTTTGTACCTATGTTTTCTTCTGTGTTATTTATTGTTTCAGGTCTTGTATTTAGGACGTTGATCCATTTTGAGTTAATTTTTGTACTTGGGGACAAACAGTGCTCTAGTTTTTTTCTTTTGATTGTGGCTTTCCAGTTTTCCCAGCACCATTTTTGAAGAGGCTTTCTTTTCTCCATTGTATATTTTTGGCTCCTTTGTTGAAATTATTTGCTCATTAACACTTGGGTTTATTTCTGGGTTCACAATTTTGTTCCATTGGTCTGCGTGTCTGTTTTTCCGCGCGCGGTGTAGTGAGGGTGCTGCACGCGGAAGAGGGCGCACAGGTGGATGGGGCCCTGGGCGACCGAACTTGGGAAAGGCAGAGAGGGCTGGCGTGGAGGAAGCGCTGTTGGTGGCCTGCAGGTGCTGCGAGCCGAGGCCACACGCCAGATGCGCCAGCCGTCGCTCCCTGGTGGTCTAGTGGTTAGGATTCGGCGCTCTCACCGCCGCGGCCCGGGTTCGATTCCCGGTCAGGGAAGCCTTGCTTTTTCTTCCTTTCAGTTTCCTAAACTGCAGAGCGCTTCCTCACCTGCATTTTAGCCCGCTCCAGGCCCCCCGGCTCCTGCACGCCGGCCCCAACCCTGCCAGTCAGCCGCCTCCTCGCCTCCAAACCTTTGGGCCTCGCTGGCCCTGGAGGCCCTCAGGGTCTCCCCTCCTACGTCCCGGGAGCTCCTCTCGCTTCCTCCTTCCGCAGCTGCAAATCTGACCGCCCCGCGCCGCCTGTCTCACCGCGGTGGCCGCGGGAGTACACGCCCCCGGGGTCGGCCACCGCACCTGCTCAGACTCTCCTGCAACAGGGAGTCGGGCAGGGCAAACCTCTCCAGGGACAGGCCAACCCTTCCGCAGGGAGTCTCGGGAAGGGGCGGGAAGGCGAGGGGTGTTGGAAACCAGGCCGCCTGCCGGAGCCTCGGTACCTTACGTGTGGGCTCTGGCCAGCCACCTCTGTGGTGGCTTTTCTGACGCGTGCGGCGTCCGGACAGCTGCGTCCCCGGTGGGCTGGTGATGGAGGCCTCCAAGTGGCGGTGCTCTCCGGTGGGGATGGGCGTGGAGGGCGGGACCATGGCGCCCCTCAGGCGGAGGTGTGAGAAGGAATCTGGACGCCACGTCCGGGGAGCTGGGATCCCCGGCAGCGGCCCACCCCTGACAGCAGAGACATAGGGGAGGCCGGTCGGGAACACCCGCGGCTAAGCGGGTGGGAGGAGGTGGAGGCAGATGGGTGGCCCGTGCACTCCTGGCCCGAGTTGCACCCCCAGCGCTGTCCATTCTGCCTCCAAGTGTCAAGAACGTTATGAGAGCACCCCCCTGTTCACAGCCGTGTCCACGGTGCCAAGGAGTCCCGTCGCGAGCACAGGAGCTCCGAGTCTGTCACCATAGGCAGCTCCTTGCCGGCCTTGTCCACCTGTTGGGGGTGAAAGTGTGGTTGGGTTGGTTGAGGCTGAGGGATGAGGGCACAGGCCAGATGACTCCATACTCGGGGGTCGGCTGTGAGCTGTGGGAGGTGCAAGAAGGAGGGCAGGGTGTCCCCGTGGAAGCTGGTTTGGGGCCAACGAGAGGGGCAGCTGGTGATGCTGGTGGAGGTGGCGATGCTGCAGGTGGTGTTGAGTGGGATTGGCTGGGCCTGCCGGGGTTGGTGGCAGAGGGACTAGGGGTGGTCCTGGCAGACTCGGGGCTGCTGCTGGTGCTGGTGGTGGTCGTCCCCGGGTCTCGGGTGGAGGTTTTAATGGTGGAGCAGCGGCCAGGGCTGGGAAAGTGTTGCTGCAGGGCAGGATGAAGGGCAGGTGGGGTGTGCGTTGGGGAGACCGTGGCATTATTTTGCACCTCTCGTGCGCGGTGTTGACCTTGTGACCCAGCAGGTGGATGCTCTGTCTGCACCTGCTAAGAGGGTCCACATTGGGGGTCGTGACTGCGGCAACACAGTGCCATTTGGGGAGTGTGGGTTTGTATGGAGCTGGGGAGCTAGGAAAGGGGTAAAAGATGGAGTCAGTGTGTTGTGCAAGGTGGCATTCACTCCCTGTAGTGAAATCAGTTATCAGGGTGATGGCCTGGCTGTTCGGCCCTAAAGGCTTGGCTTTTGAATGCGGTGTCTAGCGGCAGGACCAAAACAGTCACGTGGGTTGCATGGGCCGGGAATCGAACCCGGGCCTCCCGCGTGGCAGGCGAGAATTCTACCACTGAACCACCCATGCTACCATGAGTGGCATTGCCAGCACAACGGACCAGCGCGCCCCACCTCTAGCCAGCTGGCACTGCTGGCGCGCACCGCCGTGGGACGGTTCCATTTGGGCACAGGCTGTTGAAGGATCGGAAACGGAGTCTGCAGGCACGTCAAGGGAGGCGGCACAGAGACATCGTACTGTGGGGAGAGGAGAGTGGAAGGACATGAGGACGAATGAGGACTTGCCTGCCCACCTGTGCTCTCTCGGCCGACCAGGGCCACCGCAACTGTCGGTGTCGCCAGAGGCCAGGAGCCGCACCAAGGCTGGCCCGCGCCCGGATCCCAAGCTGGGCAGGTGATGTGTGGGGCGAGCAGCTGAGGGCCCATGTTTCCTTCAGCGACTCTCAGGAGAGACCCAAACTCTCTTGGGCCTTTGTGGTTGCCGCCCGATTAGGGCCTTGGGTGAGGGAAACCGGGGAGAGGGAGCCGGCCGCGATCCGAGGGTGAAAGTGGAGGAGGGGCAACGCAGAGGGCCCTGGTCCGCACAGACCACGAGACAGACCCAAGGTGTGCGAACCTCGCTTCTGCACGCTGGCCGACTGTCTTTTCCGCGGTCCCGCTGCGGTGGGTCGGTTGGGAGACAGGGCCACGGTGTTGGCTCGGAGGAGCCCTGTGGCAGAGGGATGGAGCGCCGGTTGGGCTTTGCTGCCACGCCAGGCCGCCGCCGAGGGCGCAGAGGCCGGAGTTTGCAGGTCCTAGCCAGGGAGCAAGTGTAAGGCGGAGAAGGGCTGCGAGGGGTGTGTCCCAGGCCCGGGGCGAGTGCAAATATTTTGGGCGCTTGTCAGGAGTGGGTCAGGAGTGGGTCAGGAGTGGGTCAGGAGTGGGTCTCGAACAGGAACGCAGCCCCTTAGACCGCTTGGCCGTCCTGACCGTGCGCTTGCGTGTTTCTCGCTCACCTGAGTGGGACCGGACGCCAGCACCCCTGTTCTCCACGTTGCAGGCCAGAGGCAGCTCGCACTCCGTTTTCAGCGCCACTCGTGTCGGGGTGGGGGCGGGGGCTTGTTCGGATCGGGCTCGCCGCCTGCTCCTAGGAGGACGCGGTTGGTTCTACGTGGGTGAGGCATGTGTCCGCGCCCGCATCCGGCAGGCGCCCGGGACAGGTGCTGACGGCGGCGGCGGCGGCGACAGATGGGCGGGTGTCAAAGGTCACTGCCGCCGTCCTCGTTAGTATAGTGGTGAGTATCCCCGCCTGTCACGCGGGAGACCGGGGTTCGATTCCCCGACGGGGAGGCAACGCTACCCTTTTGGTCGCAGGCCCAGCCTTCTGTCCAGCTCCTTGCCCGTCTGGGTCCTTCTCCTTGTCCCTCCTCCTTCCTTGGAGGCCGCGGGTTCCAGCTGGTGTCGGTTCTCCTCCAATACCACCGCCCCCAATTTTCCCTTCTCCCCCGCAGGCACTGTCGCCGCAGCCGAGCGGGGTCCTGCACCGCAGCGCCAGGCCAGCCCACAGTGGCTGGCGGAATGGGCTCCTGGCGACGCGACGCTCAACCGCCCGGGCTGGCGGGAGGCGGGCGAGCGCCCCGTGGCTGCGGGCGGTGGCACCAGTGGAAGGGCCTGTGGCAACCCCCGGCACTGGAGACGCGCGACGCGGGGCGGCCCAGGCCGGAACCGAGCGATCGGGAGCAGCCAGGGGGCCAGAGCGCCCCTGAAAGGCGATCGGGCTGCGGCACTAGGGCCGCTGTGTGGGCCCGGCGCGCGTGAGGCGCGGGGCCGGTCGTCCGTGGCGCCCAGGGGAGGGCGGAGCTTGGGGCGAGCGAGCGAGCGAGGCGCCCGGGAGGGCCTGGTGGGCCGAGGCGGCGCCGAGAGTCGCGGTCAGCGTCTCCGGGGAGGCTCGGCCGTGCTGCGTTGGTGGTATAGTGGTGAGCATAGCTGCCTTCCAAGCAGTTGACCCGGGTTCGATTCCCGGCCAACGCAGAGGGTTGACGTTTTTGCGAGGCTCCAGAATGAAGGTGTGCTTGGGGTCCTGGGCAGATTTCAAACCCCGTCATTGCGTTCCGCCTGTGTGGACTTACTCCCAAGTCCAGTCTGTGAAAAACGCCACAGAACAAAAGCTTTCGGGCGCAAGGGCGCTGAGAGGTCCCCTGAGCCCGTGGTTTCAGTCCCGGAGCAGTCGGCCAAGTGGCAGCTACACGCAACAACTTAGGCCATTTTTGTGGGTTCCCTCTCTTGTCCCTTCTTGTGTTTCTCTCTTGAGGTACCTTTCATAGTGGTGACTGCGCGCGCGCGCGGGGCAGGGGGGCGCGCAGTGTTTTGAGGGCGCGTGGGTGGACAGGGGCAACCGGGCTGCCCCCGGGGAGCGCCGCACCGGCGTCCTGGAGGCTCCTCGAGCACGAAGAGCAGTCTGCCGAAGACAGCGCCAGGCACTCCCTGGTGGTCTAGTGGTTAGGATTCGGCGCTCTCACCGCCGCGGCCCGGGTTCGATTCCCGGTCAGGGAAGTCCGTTTTTGTGTTCTTGCTTTGCTTTCTCTCCGCCTCCTGAGGTTGGTTCCCCAGCGCGTCCGCACCCCGTTTTTAGCCTGCGCTCGCTGTCTTCCTCCTCCCAGGCCCTGGGTTCTACCGGGGCCGCCCGGCTCCCCGCGTCCGGGCCCAACCCTGCTCCGCCTTTTGGTCTCGCTCGTCCGTGCACGAAGCGGAAAGGACCCGGAGAGACGCCGGGAAGCCGAGGAGGGCGGAGGTGCAGACGGAGAACCCCCGAGCGGGCCGCGCGCTGGGGGCGCTTCGATCTGCCTCGGGCCTCTGCAATCGGGAGACAACCCACTTCTGTCGTTGGAGCCACTGAGCTTGCAGTGCTCTGCCATGCAGACCTAGAGAACTGCTACACTCCGTTAAGTTAATACACTAGATTATTAATGTAGTTTAATTTAATTTAACAGTTTTAATGCTTCACCCTGAAGAGGCCCCGACTCTTCCCTCTTCGGCACCCTAGGGGGCGGGCGCCTGGGTTTCGGAAAAGCGGAGCAAGACCATTTCACACAAAACAAGCTCGTCCCTGGCCCTGCGGCGTGGCGGCTGAGGAGGTGCGGGCCCTCGGGGTCCCCGCCTCGGCGACGGCGGGGGCGGTCGGTCGCGGTGCGGCACCTGCGACGGGAGGGACACCTGCCGCGTCCTCGCTCCGGCGGGGGGCGGGGGCCGCGGGGCGCAGCTGGCGGTCGGGAGCTGCAGGGGCGGGGACAGCGGCTCACACATCTAGGGGAGCAAGTCACTGACTTGACATTTTCCCCGAAGTTTTTTTGTGGGTGAAGAGGAAACGAGTTTATGCAATCCCGTTCCGGGCAGGCACGTATCAAGAGGCGGTCGCCGCGCGCGGGACCCGCCGGCCTGCGACGACCGTGACTCTGAGTCAGACGACCGCCGCCCCGTCCCCAGCCAGGAAGGCGCAGGTTGCGAGAACACGAGCGCAAGTCCTTAAACAAGACACACGGACGGCGGCGAGCCCGGGTGCGGAACCGGGAAGGGCGCCCGCAGCCAGGAAACGGCTGCGCGCCCGCAGGGCGGCAGGAAGTGAAACTGCAAGCGGTTTGGGGAAGCCAGACTCGGGGCCGCGACCGCGCGCGCGCGCGTCTGCTGCTCTCCGCCGCGCGGATCGTCTCCGCCCGCGCCGGCCCCCCGCAGGTGGCCGCCGCCTCCGGGAAGTCCGCACCTGACTCCAAGTCTCCTCCTCGGGCGACGACGGGACCCGCCGGAGGTGAGTGGGCGATGGGGGCGACAAGGAGCTCTTCCAGCGCGGAGCGGGGCCGGGAAGGGAAGGAGTCCGCTCTGCGCTCGCAGCGTCCACCTTACCACGGATGTCGACACATCCCTACGGTTTTCCTGTGTTGTATCTGGGTGTGTCCACACATTCATGTGAAATGGATAGGCTTGCAGCTTCATACATGCTGGAGGGACTGTCCCCTTCGGGGATGGGACGACTCGTTGTTTGGCTTTATTTTGTACTTTTTACAAGGTGGCTACGAGAAAATCGTACAGTTTGCATGTGTGGCTCATGTTACATTTCTGTCGGACAGTGCCGCGACCAGCGCGGAGTGGGGGCTCCTGAGTGGGGTGGACAGGAGACGGAGAGAAGACACGACACAGACGGTTTAAGGAAAAGCGGGCACCGGCTGGGACGTCGTCCTCTGATGGAGAGACAGTGAGCCCTGAACACGGGCTCCGCGTTTATTTCATGGGGTTGGGTTAGGGTTAGGGCTAGGGCTAGGGTTAGGGCTAGGGTTAGGGCTAGGGTTAGATGCGGCTCGAGGGCGTTTTGCAGACTTTGGGGGACGCCGCAGGCACGGATTGTGCCCTTCCCAGGCTGTCTAACCCACACGCATGTCTGGGGCAAAGGTTGCAGTCGCGTCCAGCTGAAGCTGGCGGTTATCTACCTCCTGTTTAAGCCCCGTGGGGTCTGGCTGTGTGACTCCAGCCTTCACCGTGCTCCACGGGGCAGCGCTGCCCTCCCTACAGATGTACTCGGCCCAAATCACTGCCATCAGGTTTACCAGGAAGAGGTTTTCTCCTCTCCCAGCCCTCGGTGGGGGGTGGGGGGGCTCTCAGCTCCACATCCCTAGCGAGCGTGGGAAGTCAGTCTCCAATGGGCCAACAGCAATGGGCTTTGCCTTTGTTAGTCACCTAAAAATTCCCCCTGTGTCTGTAAACCAGCTCTCAGACTTGCAAGTGCTCTTTATAAAATATATATATATATATAATTGATTATGCTATTACAGTTGTCCCAAATTTTTCTCCCCTTTATTCCCCTCTGCCTTGAACCCCCCTTCCCACTAGCATCCCCCTCCCACTTAGTTCATGTCCATGGGTCGTACATATAATTTCTTCAGCTTCTCCATTTCCAAACTATTCTTAACCTCCCCCTGTCTATTTTGTACCTACCAATTATGCTTCTTATTCCCTGTACCTTTTCCTCCATTCTCTCCCTCCCTGCTGATAACCCTCCATGTGATCTCCATTTCTGTGATTCTGTTCCTGTTCTACTTGTTTGCTTAGTTTGTTTTGTTTTTGTTTTTGTTTTTTAGGTTCAGTTGTTGATGGTTGTGAGTTTGTTCTTATTTTACTGTTCTTGGTTTTGGTCTTCTTTTTCTTAGACAAGTCCCTTCCTTTAACATTTCATGTTTTCATGTAATAAGGGCTTGGTGACAATGAACTCCTTTAACTTGACTTTATCTGAAAAGCACTTTATCTGCCCTCCCATTGTAAATGAAAGCTTTGCTGGATAGAGCAATCTTGGATGTAGGTCCTTGCCTTTCATGACTTCGAATACTTCCTTCCAGCCCCTTCTTGCCTGTAAGGTCTGTTTTGAGAAATCAGCTGACAGTCTGATGGGAACTCCTTTGTAGGTCACTGTCTCCTTTCCTCTTGCTGCTTTTAAGATTCTCTCCTCATTTTTAATCTTGGGTAATGTAATTATGATGTGCCTTGGTGTGTGCTTCCTAGGGTCCAACTTTTTTGGAACTCTCTGAGCTTCCTGGACTTCCTGGACTTCCTGGAAGTCTATTTCCTTTGCCAGATTGGGAAAGTTTTCCTTCATTATGTCTTCAAATAAGTGTTCAATTTTGTGTTCTTCCTTTTCTCTTTCTGGCACCCATATGATTCGAATGTTGGATCATTTAAAGTTGTCCTGGAGGTTTCTTAGCTCTCTGAATTTTTTTTAAAATTCTTGTTTTTTCGTTCTGTTCTGGTTGAATGTTTCTTTCTTCCTCCTGTTCCAAATCACTGATTTGGGTCCTGGTTTCCTGCCATTCATTTTTGGTTCCCTGTATATTTTCCTTTAATTCACTTTGCATAGCCTTCTTCCTCTATTCTGTGTCCATACTGAACTATTTCTGTGAGCATCCTGATCACCAGTGTTTTGAACTCTGCATCTGATAGGTTGGCTGTCTCTTCCTCGCTTAGTTCCATTTCTGGAGCTTTGATCTGTTCTTTCATTTGGGTCATATTTCCTTGTCTGGGCCTTAGGTATTAGCCAGGGTGGGACAACCCGCCTTGCTGTGTTGTGGCGCTGTATGTGGAGGAGGGGTCAGAGAGGGAACAGTGCTGCTTGCTCTACTCTCTAGGAGCCTGTGGGTCTCTCCAATGAATCTCCTGTGAGGCTGGCAGTTTCTCCTGCCACCGCAACCCCCACAGATTTTTTTCAGTCAGAGGTTTTGAGGATTTATTTCCCTGTTCTGGAGCCTTGGGTTGCTTGCTCTGTCTCGTCCCCCAGTTGTTTCTCACTCCAGGTTTATCCCAATGCAAATGCCAGTGCAAATGTTGGACTGCCCACTTCACGAGCTACCGGCCTCCCAGTCCTCCAGCTGTACGTCTTCTCTGCCTGGCTTCCCATCTCCACCCCTTCTCCACCCCTCTTACTGGTCTGGATGAATCATTCCACTTCCATACAGTTCAGTTTTCTGATACAGTTCAATTTTCTAGTTCTGGTTGTTGTTTAAAGATTTAGAGAGGGGAGAAAGGGAGGGAAACATCAGTGAGTGGTTGCTTCTCAATGTGTGGTTGCCTCTTGCTGCTCCTGTACTGGGGATCTGGCCAGCAACCCCGGCATGTGCCCTGACTGGGAATCGAACCTGCGACACTTTGGTTCACAGCCCACGCTCAATCCACTGAGCTACGCCAGCCAGGCTCATCTCAACTTTTAATGAATAAAAAAGAAAAGAAAAGAAAAGAAAATACCTAAACTTTAGGGAAACATTTTCCTGCAAGGTATCATTTTAGAGACATGGACACTGAGCCTTCTTTCTGACAACTACTGCATAAGAGAATCAGTAATTGAGGCCCCTCAGATTAGACATTCATGCCTTCCCGTGCCCATTTATTCAGTTCAGCAAAAGTAAGTGTCGTGCATCTATTAGGATCTCTAGGCTTGAGAGACTTTCAGTCTGGTGATGCTACTCTTGCATTATGGAAAGACAACTAACTGAGACAATCGGACAGGTGCACATGATAACCTGCAGGTCTCGAGGGGGAAGTGAAGGTGAGGGAATGGAGACAGCGAGGACCCTAACCTCAGCACTTAAGGTAGGTGTGCCCCGGGCCAGCTCACCCCTGGGCTGGGCCATGGTTTCACCATGGATAAAAATGAAGGGTTTGGACTCCAGCGTTTTATTCCTGTGATTCTGTAAATGAATATTCTGCCCTTCAATCCCGGTGTAAGCAGCTCGAATCAGCTGTTACCAGATGTCACGCTGAACTTGTTTCTTTTCTTCGTTGCAAAGAAGAAATCTACCGGTTTATCTTAAGTTCCGACTTTGAAGCAAGATGCCCACAGTCTGTTCCCTGCTTCCAGGGTGACTGGGAGTGGCCGGCGAGCATTTTGGTGATACTAACCCGAACTACCAACGTCCAGTGGTAGCACTCTGGTAGGATAAGTGATAAGCGCAGCTGTTCAGGGCAGTCGCGATCACGTGAGATGAACAATTCCAGGTATGCTGGTGGGATCATCAGAAAAGACGTTGGAAAGAAAGCTGGGATAAGGGAAGTCTGAGAGCTAGGGAGCCCAGTCGTACGTGTGAGAGGCCAGGTTGCAAACAAATAACGAAACTTGGTGCCCACACTTCTGCCTGCAAGGCAGCCTGGAGAGGAACAGGGGCGTTCGGGCTGGGGACTTCGAGGTTCTTGAAAGTTCCAGGAAGAGCTCTGACTGAGAGAAAAAGATGAGATCATAGAGCTCCGGTCATGAGGGGAAGGCGAGTCATGCTTCCAGAACCCTCAAAGGTTAAAAACCCTCGTCAGCACTCCTAAAAGCAAAAGCTACTTTTAGTTAAACATTTAGTTGGTACCAGAGAGGGCCCATTTTATAGATGAGAAAACCGAAGTTTGAGATCCAAGCACAGCCTGACTTTTTTTTTTAAAGTAAACTGTGCTTTTTTAAAAAAGAGTCACACAACACAATATTTTCCAAAGGGCAGCCAGCAGGGTTCAGTTTGCTGTGCAGCAGGTCCTGGAACTTCATCCTTCAAACTGAAATTCTGTACCCACTCAGCAGAACAGCCCTCAGCGCTCTGCCCCTCCCCCAGCCCCTGGCCACCACCACCGCTTTCCGTTTCTGTGAGCTTGGCCACTTTGAACAGTTCACGGGCAGTGCGTGCTTTCTGTGACTGGCTTGTTTCACGCAGCACAACGTCCTCAAGGTTCACCTGCATCGTAGCACGTGGCAGGATTTTATTTTCTAAGGCCGAATAAACATTTGAGTTACTTCCAGCTGTTGGTTTATTGTGAAAAATGCTTCAAGAACTATAACTGTGCAAATAGCTCTTTGAGATCTTGCTTTGAATTCTTTTGGGCGAATACCCAGAAGTAGGGTTGCTGGATCTTGCGGTACTTCTATCTTTAATTCTGTGAAGCACCTACCTACTGATCTCCCTAACAGTCACAGCATTTTACGTCCCCACAAGCAGCACACAAGTGTTGCAGTTTCTGAACAGCTTCCCCAGCGATCGTTATTTTCTCTTTTGTTCTGTGGCCATTCTACTGGGCGTGAGGTGATATCTTGTGGTTTTGATTTGCATGTCTCTAACAATTAGTGATGTTGAGTGTCTTTTCCTGTGCTTGTTGGCCATTATGTATCTGACTTGGAGAAATGTCTAATGCAGTCTTTTACTTGTTTTTGTTTTGTTTTTTTTTTTATTTCGAGAGAATGTTTATTAAAGCTGGGGACAGTGAAACAAGGCAGCACCTGGAATAGAGGAAGCCACAGCAGGGAGGCCGGCGGGGCTACTCCAGCTCTCTAGAAACACAGTGGGAGGGGAGGGAGCCCGGGCGGGGCTGCTGTCGGCTCACTGGAGGGCTGGAGACCAGGGGCCCTTGGGGCCCAGTTCAGGGGGCGGGCCCGGGACAAGCTGCCACTGCCCACTGCTCCCCTGGTTGCAGGGCTTGTGGGGCCCGTCAGAGTTTAGGAGATGCAGCCTGTGGGAGAGGAAAAAGGGGAAGGGAGAGGCATGGGCGTGCCATGTTAAAATCAGTTTTTTTGCTTTTATTGTTGTTGATTTGTAGGAATTCTTTATGCATTATGGATGTTAAGCTCCTATCAGATAATGATTTGCGAATGTCTTCTCCCATCCGCGGGTGGTCTGTGCCCTCTGTTGACCGGCGTGTGGAAGTTTTAAGTTTGGTGCAGTTACATCTGTCTGTTTTTGCTATTGTTTCCCCCCAGTCTGAACTTTAACCCTACACCACGCTGCTCAACCACCCCACCCGCACAGAATCCACAGCCTTGGGAGTGACGTCTTTCTTAACCAAGTTATTTCTTGAACTTGACAACTTTCTTTCATGTCTGCAGGGCTGGGAGGAAGGGGGTGTGAGGGCCAGGTGAGGGAAGAACGGTGGTGTGCGTACAGATTGTCTCCGGCTGGGTGTTTCCCACAGAGGACTGCTCCATCTGGCTGTGGTCGTTTAACGTGGTAGATTCTTACTGGCTGCAGATATGAATGGGTTTCCTCACCTCGTCTGCGTCACGTTTACTGAGAGCTGTCTGGGTGCCCCCCCCAGGTGCGCAGGGGTGTCTGGGGTGCGCAGAACCGAGAGCCCACCCCGAGGGCCCCACCCCCCAGCTCTGCTTCCCGGGCCTTTCCCAGCCCCTCGCCAGGCACTCACCGAGTGGGAGTCCGGGGAGCAGCAGGCCCAGCTCCTGGTTTGAGTTGTTGCTGCGGATTCGGGAGTGGGGAGGGTCCGGCGGCTGTTGAAAGCGGTGACGAGCGAAATGGTTTCCTTCCTCTTCCCCCAGTTCACCTCGGAAACGCCGCTGGACTCGGGCCCGGTCCGGGGTGGACGTGGAAGACCGGAATGCTTCGGAATGTGCGCCCCCGTGGCCTGGGGCTGCTTCCCCTGCGGGCAGCGTGGGCTTTGCTGCTGCTGGGTGAGCCACAGTCTCCCCGGGGGAGGGGCGGTTTCAGTCCCTGGGCCCCGGGTGGTGAGGAGCAGGGCCCTGGGAGCTGGCCCCAGATGGAAAGAGAGCGAGAGCCCTGCGTTCCTACCCACACGCTGGTCCCTACCAAACACCCACGTTCACTCTGAAGGGATGACGTGAGGGCACGGGCGGGGAGCGCCTTACGAGATGGAGGGGAGCAGGCTCTGAGACGGGTCCTGGGGGAAGCAGGGGCTGGAGCCGCTCGCCCCTCCCCCGCCCCCCAACCACACACAATGACAGCTTGTCTCCCGGCTTCCCCTTCCCTGCGCTCACACACCTTCTTCTCTCCGCAGCTGCTGCAGACGGGGGAGCTGGTGAGTCTGCCCGCCTCCTTGCACTGGTGGCTACTGCCTGTCCCACCAAGAGCCGGGCTCCGGCTCCGGCTGGGGCCCGGCCAGGCGGGTCCCCCGTTTTCGCGGGGCCTGGGGTTTGACTCGTGGTAACATGCGTACTGGACCCAGCAAAGACCCAAAGGCACGCAGGGCGTGAGGCTGCAGGCAGCACACGGGTCCGTCCTCGGGTCTGTAGCGGACTCTGGCCGCTGGGCGCCCCTGGGAGCGCCCTTGCGGTCTGCGGCCCCTGCAAGGTCAGTTACCCCGTCCCTTTCTGCACTCCGCCACTCGGCAGGTCCCCCGAAGGCCGTGGTGCGCCTGGAGCCCCCCTGGTTCAACGTGCTCCGGGGGGACGAGGTGACCCTGCACTGCCAGGGGCCCCACGGCCCCGGGGACGGCCCCACCCAGTGGTCCAGGGACGGGGCCCCCATCCCGGCCCAGGTCCAGCCCCGCTTCAGCTTCAGAGCCAGCCTCAGCGACGGTGGGGACTACAGGTGCCAGACGGGCCAGACCGGCCTCAGCGACCCCGTGCGCCTCAACGTCACTTCCGGTCAGTGGGGCAGCCCCGGGAGGGTGGGTGGGGGGGTCGAGGGCCTAGGGGCGGGGGCGGCCGGTGCCCGGGAGGCGGGGCTGCGAGCCGCTGGAACCGGTTCTGCCCAGTCACTTCCCTTCCCGCCCCGCCCCCCCTTGCTTCCACGCGGGGTGCCTCAGGACTGCGAGGGTGCTTGGCCTCAGTCCTGATGAAGCAAGAAGGTGACAAGGCCACACACAGGCCCCCGGGGGATGGGGGAAGCAGTAGGAAACCTTTGCTCCAGGAAACCCTCCTACCCTCCTGGCACTGTGCTCAGCCGCGGGGTCAGAGGTCGGAGGCCACAGGTGGCACAGGCTCTCAGGTGGGGTGCTCAGGGCATGCCTGAGGAAGTCTTTCTGCTGAGGGTGCAGGAGGCCAGGGGGCCATGGGATCTGGAAGATGAGGTCGGAAGTGGGGGTGGGCTTTCGGATTGTTGCAGTAAGACCATCTTGGGTTCCCGTATGAGATGAGAGTTTGTTACAGGGCTGTGGTTAAGAGAGTCACGTGATCTGACGCGGGCTTAAGCACATCCCTGAGTGTTCAGCTTAGTAGAACCTGCAGAGAAATCCTCCTGAACTCGAACCCCGGCCGCCCCTTGTCTGCGGCCGTGAGCACCTTGGTGCCGCGGTGCAGCTGAGGCTCAGCGGCCCCTCGGTGGTGGTGGTGGAGCGCAGACCCCGAGGAGGGCTGCGTGGGAGCCGGCGGTGTTGCAGTTCTGCTTCAGGGTGAGTTTCGGGTCTTTGAAGGTTCTGGCCTCAGAGAGATCCTGGTGGTGGAGTCACTTTTTGCTGATGGCGCTCCATTGAAAAGGGAGTAAGTATCGACTTGGAGATTCAGAACAGCCCTCCTTGAGGTGTGCTGCTTGCACGTGAATGATTTTGAGCCGCAGGCAGTTGAGACCAGCCAGTTCATTGGAAACGCTTACCTCTCCCTTAAATAATTTAAATTCAGAGTTATCACCAGAAATAACTTTTAAAAAAAGACTTGACTTATTTATTTTCACAGAGAGGGGGAGGGAGGGAGAGAAACATTGGTCGGCAAACCCAGGCATGTGCCCTGACTGGGACTGAATCCAAGACCCTTTGGTTCACAGGCAGGAGCTCAATCCACTGAGCCAACCAGCCAGGGCTGCCTTTTAACTATGATGTGTCTTGGAGTGGGGCTCTTTGGGTTCATCTTGTTTGGGACTGTCTGTGCTTCTGGACTTGTTTGTCTATTTCCTGCATTAGGTTAGGGGAATTTTCCGTCATTATTTTTTTTTCAAATAGGTTTTCAATGTCTTGCTCCCTCTCTTCTCCTTCCAGCACCCTTACGCTGCAAGTGTTGGAGTGCGTGAAGTTGTCCCAGAGGCTCCTTTTACTTTCCTCATTTTTAAATTCTTTTTTCTTTTTACTGTTCTGATTGGGTGTTGTTTTTTTTTTAAAGATTTTATTTATTTATTTTTAGAGAGGGAAGGGAGGGAGATAGATAGAGAGAGAGAAACATCAATGTGCGGTTGCTGGGGGTCATGGCCTGCAACCCAGGCATGTACCCTGGCTGGGAGTCGAACCTGCGACACTTTGGTTCCCAGCCCGCGCTCAATCCACTGAGCTACGTTCGCCGGCCAGGTGATTGGGTGTTTTTTGCTTCCTTATCTTCCAAGTCATTGATGTGATTCTCAGCTTCATCTACTCCACCCTTGATTCCCTGTACATTATTCTTCCTTTCAGTCAGTGTCCCCTTCACTTCTGAGTGGTTCTTTTTTATGGTTTCCATGTCCTTTCTCATGCTGTCGGAGTTCTCTCTGGGTTCATCTACTCTTCCCCTAAGTTCACTGAGCATGGTTTGAACTACATGTGGTAGGCTGTTTGTCTTCATTGTGTTTAGTTCTCTTTCTCGACTTTTATTCTGTTCTTTCATTTCAACTCATACTTCTTTGTCTCCTCATTCTGGCGGCCGCTCCATGCTTGTTTCCATGTGCTAGGTAGAGCTGCCACGTCTCCTGGGCTCGGTAGAGTGGCCCAGCGTGGTAGGTGTCCCGTAGGGCCCAGTGGCACCACCTCCTCAGACACCCGACCTGGGCACTACAGGTGTGCTCCCCACCCCTCAACTCGCCCCCTGCCTCTCGGGCTTGAAACCTGAGGGCCACCGAGTCGGGGGCTCCTGCTGCCTGTCACCACCTGGCCAAAAAGCAGAGATAGGGATGGGATTATCATTGTGCTTTTGCTCATATCAGAGGCCACAGTCTGAGAAGGTGGCAGGTAAAAACCCTAACATCCACCTCCCCTCAAGCTTTCAGAAGTAAGTTTATGTAGAGGAGACGTGGGAAATTGGGAGGGAAGTTCCTAAGGGGACCAGAGACTTGCGTTGTTGCTCTTGGGAGGAGGGAGCCGACAGGGTAGTCGCGTGGCTTCTTCCCAAGCTGGCTCCTTTGTTCTGGTGTTTTCTCTCCATTCGCACTAGAATTCCTGTCTTTCCAGGATGGGAGCATGCGGTGTATGGCAGGGAGGGTTAGGGTCAGGGTTAGGGGAGATAAGGCCTTGCCATTCGCCTGCCTGCTGTAAATTACTCAAAGTCTTTGGCCTTGTTTGATGGTCTTGTCTGTTTTCCCATTCCACTTGCCCACGAATTCCCCTGGCTTCTCACTGTCCCGTCTCAGGCACACAGGGTGGACACAGCACCCTCTTGTTGTAGCCGAGACCTCATTGCTGTCTGTGCTTCAATGGGAGGGATTTACCCCCCGGGCCAATTTGTGGGACCACTGACCACGGTGGGGCATCGGCTGGGCAGGGCCCACCCCGCAGAACAGGACGGACTTCAGCCGGGCTCTGTTGTCTGCGGAGGTGGTTGGGTGGTGGTGCTTTGACGTGGACTGAAACTGCCCACTGGGTGTGCTGGCTATGTGGTCCCCTGGGACGTGCAGGCCCAGGTTGGCCACCACCTGTGTTCTGTCCGGGGCTACCGGGCATGGGCTACAGAGGGTCTGCGGATGACTGCTCCTCGTGCTGGGCTTGGGGGTGCCCGGGCGAGGCCCTCTGTTAGTGCCGGGCCTGGGGCCATTCAGAAAGAGGCGCAGGGCATGCCTAGGCCAGGTGTCGCTTGTTTGAGAGATTTTAGGAAAATCTGAAGCAGGAGCCAAGACAAGCCATTCATATGGAAAAGCCACCGGAAACAGCTTGGGTGGGCCCCACAGTTGGGTGGGGCAGGGCCTCAGGGAATCACCGGGATGGAGCAAACAGTGTGAGCCAGATTGATGGAGACCACCCAGTTAAGCCCCCTGCCTGCCAGCTGGCTCTGCGGGGGTGGGGCAGGGGAGGGCTCATCCAAGGAATGCGGGCCTCTGCCCGCTCTTCTGCCTGGGAGAAGGCGCTCCCCCAGCTGTTGCCTTGATGTGGACACTTCACTTCCTCCCTGTGTGTCTCTGGTGCCCTCCAAGCTGCTGCCCCATGCTGGAGCTCAGAGGGGCTGAGTCCAAGTAAGTCCATGTGTGGGTCCCTTAACAGGAACTGCCTGGGACCCCAGGAACCCCAGTCTCATCCACAACCCCCGCTGGTTTTTGCAGCCAGAAGTTATGGGGACTTCTCTTCCTGGCTCTGGAATCTTGAGCTGGGGGACCCAGCGTGGGGCGGGGACCTCTGCAGCCGAGACATCCCCCCCAACTTTTACCTGTCACACAGGGGTGCGGGGCCAGCCAGTCTCGTGGCCCCACTGCCCCTACCAGTCCCCAATAGCTTCTTCTTGGATCCCCTAGCTGTAGGAGTTCCGTCCAGCTCAGTTTCAGGCGGTTCTGAATGATGGCTGTTCTGCAGTTCAGTTGTAGTTTTGATGTGGTTGTGGGAGGAGGTGAGCCATGTTTACCTGTGCTGCTGCCTTGCCCGGAAGTCCAGAAAAATTGGGATTTAAAAAAATTGGGGTCTGAAGGGCGGTTAGAGGGAAACCGCCTGGTCTTACCCCTTCATTGTACAAAGGAATTAGGCCCAGGGGATCTCAGAACCCAGACGTTAATGGTAAAGCCAAATTCAGATCCCTGACTTCAGATTTCTGTCTCGAGCTGTCTTACCAACCACACCTTGTTCTGGCCCTGGCCAGTAGCCGGGTGGGTCAGAGGACCGCCCCGATGCACCAAGGCAGTGGGTTTGATCTCTGGTCAGGGCACACACAAGAAGCGATCAATGCGATGTTTGTCTCTCTCCCTTTCTCTCTCTCTAAAATCAATTGATAAAAAACAAACAAACTATACCTTGTCCTTCATATTCAGAATATGGTTTTCTCAGAGGTTTTCATTTAAATGAGGTGTAATAAGTTGTAGTACTTATTTTTAAAGCAATTAGAGCAAGTGGGTTTTTTCTAGACGGGCTTTGGGAGAACATTCCTTATAGACTCCTCCCCCAGAGCACCTGAACTCCGGAATCTGATCGCTCTGCCCTCAGGGAAGGGAGGGGTGGCTGGGAGCGGGGCTGTTTGGTGGCCAGGCACGAGGGCGATTTCACGATTTCACGTTCGAAAGCCTGTTTGAACGTGTTCTTCCTGTTCAGAGTCCCATCCGAATACTGAACTCAAAAGGTCACACACTTTCACTGCTTTTGTGGATGGAAGATTCCACTCAGGGTGGGCGAGGCTTTCCTAGGGCTCTGCTGGTTGCTTCCTCACTTCCGAAAACTTGGTCCAAAGTTGCCATTACGCTAGTCATCCCCGACCATAAATGCTGTGTCCACACAAACGAGGGTTTCAGGTCCTGTTCCCTAAGTCCTGCCGCCGCTGAGAGGCACTAGTTCCCCTCCTCCCGTGCAGTGGGCTCAGTTCCTCCCTGCCTCACCCCGTCTCCCTCTGGGGAGTGGGCTCCTACTCTTTCTATCTGAAACCTCTGGAGACTTCCATGCTTCACGGGTCCTGCAGACTCGCAGGGAACACCCACCTGCCAGGAAGCATCTTTCATTCCTCGTCCGGAATCCTCTCACCTCCGTGAGCACTGCAGCCCCAGGCATTCAGCTTCAGCACCTTCCCTTCCCCTCTGTGTCCTTCAGACTGGCTGCTGCTGCAGACCCCACGCCTGCTGCTGCAGGAGGGCGACCCCCTCATGCTGAGGTGCCACAACTGGCAGAACCGGCCTCTGTTCAAGATCCAGTTCCTCCAGGACAACGTCTCCAGGTCATACTCCCCTGCCAATTCCAGCTTCTTCATCCCACACGCTGACGCCAGTCACAGTGGCATGTACCACTGCTCCGGATTCATCAGGGGCATGAAGCTCGTGTCCCACCCTGTGAGCATCACTGTGCAAGGTGGGGGCCAGGGCTGTTCAAGGAGCTTCAGGCCTGGAAGGGTGGGTAGGGCGGGCATCAAGGGGAACCCACGGGGTCCTGGCCCAACCTGCATGCTGGGTGGCCCCACGGTTCTGTTCCAGCCCACTCCCAGGGGAGCACAGAAATGGTGTCATTCAGCTGGAGTTTGAACTCTAAAGGGACAAAAGCCACCTTCCCATCCCCTCAGATCCATCTAGCAGGACATCCTCAACCTCTCTCTCTCCACCCCATTCAAACCACTCCACTTTGTCCTGTGTCCCTCTGTTTGTGGGACCCCGAGGCCTGCGGGTGTCCACTACAGGCCCTCTCAGCTGAGACTCCACTCGTGGCTCAGGGCAGCCACATGACCCAATGGTCTCCCCGGTCCGGGGTCTGCGGACGAGAAGCAGTGCATTGTAATACCTGGATGGCGCCTCTTCAGGGCGCGCTGCAGGAACCTGCTGCTTGGCTGGGGTTAGTTAGTGAGCCGCACCCGGCCCTGGGCGTGGGAGCTGGTGAGCGAGGTGCCGTTGATGTGGTCTGTGGGTTCCCGAGTGCACCGTCCCCGACGGCTGGGCCCCAGCCACGGAGCACCCTGCACGGCTTTCACAGTCCCGATGGACGCGCAGGTTTCAGGAGGCCCTGTTGTAAAGAAAACAGGGTGTCATAAGGCGTTTACGAAACCTCCACGTCCACAAAACCTTTTCCGCTGTCACCTTGTGGGGGAGGAAGGAAAACGTCCTTGACCCTTCCATCTGGTCTGATCATCAAATTGACACGAGACAGGTCAACGAGAAACTGAGCACGTTTAATTACGTATGTGCATCCGGGGACCCCACAGACGCGCCAGGAGGTGCAGGGACAGAAAGGGGTGATGAGGGGAGGACGCCACGGTGAGCGAAGGGTGAGGTGAGAGGCCCGGGGCCTGAGAGAGGAGGAGGCTCCGGGCAGGATGAGAGGAAGAGCAGGTGCTCAGTAGCTGGCAGCTTCCCCGCCCCCAGATAGGCCGTAGGACGTTGCTTCTGGCGATAATGCTGTTTGGGGCAAGGCCCCTCGGTTACGTTCTGTGAGGGACAGATGAGAGGGTCCTGTGAGCCGGCAGGGTCCCGTGAGCCGGCAGGGTCCCGACTGTCTTCAGCTGAAGAGAACCCCCGAGCGAGCGAGCAGAGGTGGCCCGCCTCGGGGAGGGCGTTCTGAACCCCCTGACTTCCGGCACCGTCCCTGCACCCTGACGTGTGCGGGGTGAGCCCCGGGGAAGCGCGCCCTGTGCTTTGCCCAGGAAGACGCCGAGGCGAAGAGGTGTCCTGCAGACTCGGACCTGTCTGCCCCGACCAGGTCCTCGGAGGACCTCCCGAAGGGCTCTCTGGGGCCCTGACGGCGGGCCCCAGGTTTCTGCCTTAACAGCTGTCACTCGCCCATCCCTCTGCCTCTTCCCATAGGTCCGGCATCTCCAGCCGTCACCGAGTCGTCTCTGCCGTGGCCCCAGATTGCGTTCTGCCTGGTGATGGGACTCCTGTTTGCAGTGGACACCGGGCTGTATTTCTCTGTGTGGAAAGACCTTCGAAGCTGGATGGGCGACATGAAGGATGACAAGGTCACATGGAGCAAGAGCCTCGGGGACAAATGACCCCGCACCCTGAGGCATCACGGCGGCGGCACCTCTTCCAGCCAGACCTCTCCCCCTCGCCAGCCCCTCCTGGACAGCGGCCTGGGCCCGGCCCGTTGCACAGGAAGGGCCTGTGGGCTGCAGAGCCCACCGCTCCGGGCTGGCCGTCGCGGACTGCCCGAAGGCCCAGGCTCGGCCGCAGCCATCCAGCCCTACCAGGATGACAGCGACTGTGTTCTCACGGGGCCTAGACTGAAGTTCCTCAAATGCACAAAGCCCAACGAACCCTGCTTCTACTTTCAAAACAAACCCAGCGAGCTGCCCACTTCTTCGTGCGCCAGCCCCCCGCCAGCCCTCAGCTGCCGGGCCTCTCGCTCGGAGGGCCACAGCAGCCTTCCTCACAGCCTGTTCTCACAGCTGCCAGTGACTGACCTTTAGGAAATGTGTGTTCATTGTTCAGCTGTCACTTCTTCGCTCGAAGCCACACAGTAACTTCCTCTTGCACCGAGAAGCTAAAGCCTCTGCGATGTTCTTGGGTTCCCCCCGAACTTCCTCCTCCCTGCCTCTGGCCTCAGCCGCTGCCGTTCCTCGCCCCCTTCAACACACCAGTCTTACTTCTGCCCAGGGTGTATGGTGTTCCGTTCCTGGAATGTTCTTTCTTACAGATGTCTCACCATGCCTCATCATGGCCTGGACCCAGATGCCACCTTGCTCGTTCAGTATGATTGTACTCCCCTACCATCTCCCAATCCCCACTCCTGCCGTGTTTTTCCTCATGGTATTTATCGCCGACGGATACACCGTACGGTCCCCTATGTAATGGTTTATTGTCCAGCCCTCCTGCCGTCAGAATCCACTACTGTATATACTTACGGTCCGGGGTCAGTGTCTGGCACATGGTAAAGAACTCAATAAATATTCACAGAATGAGTAACTTCTTTAGTGCACGCAGAGAATTTTAGGCCCACGAAGTCCTTAGACGTGATGTACTCCAATCTCCTCATCTGAGCATTGAGGGAGCTGCGGCCCAGAAGCTCGGAACGACTTGTGCAAGGGCGTCCAGGGGCTGTGTCCCAGGCCTTCACATGCACAGTCTGGGACCACAGGCCACCTTCTGTTTTGCGGCTTTTGTGTTCAGCCATAGCTGCCGCCCCGCCCCGCCCCCGCCCACTTCACAATGTGTATGTGAGTCATCACTCTTATCCTCTGGCCTGTTTTTCAAGATGCTCAGACTGAGTCCCTCAGCATGAACAGGTGTGCTGATATGTAGCCTCCGAAGGAACAGGTAGGGCAGGGAGTGACAGTGGAAGAGTGTGGTGCTTGGTCCATGTTCGGCCTCACAGTGGCTGGCTTTAGGGCTCTACCTGGAGCTCTCAGCTGGGTGGGTTGGTGGGTTTTTGGGGCTGCTGAGGGCTGGGGCAGGGATGTCAGGGGAGCTTGCACAGGCAGTCGCTGAACAGGCCAGGTCACAGCCCCCAGGCCAGGCCACCCTTCCCCCTCTGAACCGGGACCCTCCTCTTGCAGGCCCTTGGCTAACTGTCCCAACTGTGACACCCAGGCCTGGCCAGCCTGGACCCTGAGAGTGAATGAATTTAAAGCCAGCAACTTACAAACAAAAACAAAAACAAACAAAAACCCCACCAAGCTGAGACTGATGGAGGTAGCCCTTGCAGAACCCTGCCTGGATCTGAGTCTGTCTTCCTCCTCCAAGGCCCTGCAGCTCCCGGAAGCTTCCCAGCCATCTGAGGAGAAAAGAGCCACTTGAGGAGCAAGGGATTTTGGAGTCTCTTTAAAAAGAGTAGTAGTTTCCCTAGAATCGGGCAAATACAAAGATTACATAACAGTCGCCCTTAAATGAAGACCCTTAATAAGCTGCAGGACAGAGACCCTGTGCACAGGTGCAGAGCTTCCCCGGATGAGGGTTCCAGACCCAAGCGCGGCGATTGCGCCCTTGCATTCCTGGTCGAGGTCTGGTGTCCCCGAAGCCTCCATCTGGCTCTTCAGCGGACGCCGAGGCCAAGCAGAACCCCCGAGTTCACGCCGGATGTTACGGGTACAGGACAGAGAGCTTGAGGCCGCAGGCCTGCTGGAGCTGCGCCTTGGGGCTCGGCGACAGAGGGACAGGCCGTCGAGCCTCTCGGGGTGCTCTGTGCTCGCACTGCCTCCTATCCCGAGGGCCGAGGGGTTGCGCCAGGTCCCCACTCCTCTGCAAGCGTCCTGGTGATGGAGAGGGAAGCTGTTTTGAGAAGCCAGCTTTCTGCCAACTGGCTTCATTGAGCTCAGTGTCAGAAGTTCTTACAGTAAGGGGAGAGGGAAAGAAAAAAGAAAGTAAAAGAGAAAGGAAGGGAAAAAAAGCCCCAACCCCAAAAGAGCTCACGTGCATTGGCCGGGAATCGAACCCGGGCCTCCCGCGTGGCAGGCGAGAATTCTACCACTGAACCACCAATGCGCACGCCGACCGTGTTCTTGCAGTATCGGCCTGCTCCTCGTCCGTCGCTGGTGTCCACCCCTTTCCAGTCCCAGTTTAGATTGCCCGTCTGTTTCCAGGCCGAACGGTGTGCAGACTTGAAAACAGGACGACTGAACTCCTGCTGGGATTAGTAACAGGCTTCCAAAGCTGTCCGAGCCGCGGGCTTCCACTGCCGCCGAGTCCACACGCGGTCCTGGCCCGCCCTCCGTTTGCGCTCCTCTGGCTTTCTTGGTGATCCGACCCGTGCGTGGGAACGGTGGCCTGGGGCGAGTGTCCGCCTCGCCGCAGCACACCCGCCAGTTTGGGGAGTCCCCATGGCTCACCACTGGAGGCGCTGCCTCGATCACGTGGCTCAGGCCCAACCCCGCCTGCTTTCTTTGGTCTCCTGTGAGCGCGCCACCGTCGTCTGCAGTCCACACTTCGCAGTTGAACCTTTTAGGCCTTTGTTTTAAGCACAGGGCCTGACAGTGCAAGCGCTCACATAATCCTGAGTCAAGGGGGCCTGTTGAGAAGCAGGGACAGGATGGGCCAAGTTCACTGTCAACCCACGCAGAGACAGAGGGGATGGCCCAGGGTCAGCCACGCTGAGTACTCATCTGGGACACCTGGGGGTCTTATAAAACGCGGACGCCGAGGGGAGAGATACACATTTCTAATGAGCTCCCACGTCACCTCACTAATACAGAGCCTGTGCCTCCACGTTACCACAAGCAAAGGAAGGCTCGGAAAAATCCAAGGCATTTGCCAAGGCCATAGTCTAGTAAATAGCAAAGATGCAGTTTGGCAGACTTTCACTAATCAACCAAAGGTCCTTCCACCGTCACACTTAGGGACCTCACACATTCAACCTCTTTGGCTTGACAGTTCACCCTCTTCCCCAAAAGACAAGATTTCTCCATAGCCAGCTGCTCCCAAAGCAGAGGATGGCTTATTCTCGATCTTCAAGAAAAAGGAGTTGAAACAAGCAACTCCAAGGCCTTTTATCTTTGTGACTCCACCCAACCCCATTCCTCCTGGTTAGTTCTTTCCTGCTTTTGGTGATGGGGCAAGGCTACTGAGTTAGAGCTGGTGGTGGGAGTGGGTCAGGACGGGGATCCTGAGGCTTTGTCACCAGCCTGTGCGTGGAAAGTCTGGCCAACTGCAGCAGACGGAGGGCCCTGGGGTGAGGCCTTTTCTTTCTGTCAGAGGAGTCTTGGCCTACTGGGGTGTACCTGGTATATGGAAAAGGCTCAGTGCGTCGCCGTCGAATAAAGAAATCGATAAATAGGCACTGAAAAGCCGGAATCTAAAGGAAAAAAAAATTTTTTTTACAGGGATGGACATTAGTCTCAACTGCTCCCAGATTTCATAGCCTAGTCTCCCTGCCTACAGAAAAAAAAAGTTCTATTGTATATTCACCGGGCAGCACGACTGTCACAGGTAGATATGCAGGATGAACAGGTGGTCATTGATTCATAGTCCTTTCTCCCTGAATTCCTGTGTGTTGATTGGAGGGGCAGAAAGGAAGCAAGAAAAAAACAAAACACACGCTGTCAGGAGTGGGATTCGAACCCACGCCTCCAGGGGAGACTGCGACCTGAACGCAGCGCCTTAGACCGCTCGGCCATCCTGACACCGAAAATGTTCTTTTTCTTATTTAATTTTAAATTTCTCTTAGAGTGCTGTGTCATGACGTCAGGATGCCTCAGTGCGTATAGTTTTACATAAAACAGAATCGCCCCTGAACTCTTCAGCCAAGAAGGGAAAGTAAAACTGCCTCCAAGCCCTTTTTCCTATTTCCTCCTGCCTCAGCCCTTCCTGGTCGGGTAAGACTCCTTTTCCCCGAGCCCCGTCTTCGGTGGGGCCGATCCACGCTTGGTGGGTCCCTTGCCAGCGGTCTCCCTCGACCTTCCGCCCCAAATCGTCGTTGAGGTGAGACGCCCGGGGGACCCAGTGCTGGGGTGCCCCGCGGCGGAGACCACAGGCGGAGCGTGGGCGGAGCGCGTCCTGCGGAGAGGGCGCCTCGCGGTCACAGACACCAGGAAGCAGGTGTGGAGGGCGCACGGCCGGCACTGCACTCATGTACAGCATTCCGGGGAACCTTACCGTGTGGCGTTGGTGGTATAGTGGTGAGCATAGCTGCCTTCCAAGCAGTTGACCCGGGTTCGATTCCCGGCCAACGCAGCCTTTTCCTCGCACCCCCCAGCTTCATTCTTTCCCTGTTTGTCATTTTTCAAACGCTGAGCTTGCAGGGGAGGCTGTGTGCCGCAATCGCCCAGCGTCCCAGCAAGTGCAGTTTGTTCGTTGACCTGAATGAGTGGAAAGCTCCAAACTCACCCTCAATTCATCTGCTGGGGATTTCTGAGCACGTCAGGAGCCGCTCGGGCGTGCGAGCCCATTCCGTTCATCGACAAGGGGGCGACATCGAAGCTCGGACCAAGCTTCTCCCTTGAAAAATGACCCTCCCAGCTCAGCTGTGTTGTGTGTGAGTGTAGCGCACATGCCGGTGTGAAGACTCAGTGAGAACAAAATCTAATTAAGGTGTACGACATTTTGCATATGCTGGGTTAAGTACGGTCGATTATGGAAATGATTCGCTGTTTCTGCTGACTTTCTAACGTGGCTATTAAGAAATCTGCATTTCTGTCTGACTCCCGTTACGTTTCGGTTGTCACGCGGCCCACACACCGAAAAGCAACCTTGGTCAGTGCGCGCAAACCTGCAGGTAGCTTCCTAGGCCCTGAGTTTCCGCACCCGCCCGCGGTTTTCCTCGTTAGTATAGTGGTGAGTATCCCCGCCTGTCACGCGGGAGACCGGGGTTCGATTCCCCGACGGGGAGGCACGTGTCACTTTTTCTCTTTCTTCTTTCCCCCTCCGCGCCAGAGCTTTGTCTCGGTTCCCCCTGGGCTGGAACAAAGATTACTCTTCCGCAACTCCAGGTGCTCTCTAGGGTCACGGCTCTCGTCTGAGAATGCCGGGGACCCTGGGCGGCCGTTGCGGTGGGTGCGCTTTGACCCTGACCGCGAATGCGTTGGACCATGGACCCTGCGGTCGAGCTTCGCCCGTCCCGCCGCGGGCCGGGCCGCCTCCGGTCCCCACCGGCCCCGCCGCCCACCGGACCGGACCCCCGGGCACCGGCGCCGCTGGGAGCCCCGCGCTCTGAGCGCCCTCGGCCCTTCCTTCTCGTCCTCCTCGCGCCCGGACGACCTGCGCGCTCAAGTGCACCCGGACTGGCGGCGCGGCCTCTCCCACCTCGGTTTTGGGGAATAAACGAGGCCTTCAGGTCCATGCAGACGGCACAGAAACACGAGGGCCGCCCGACAGGGCCCTGCTTTCACCGCCACCGGACGGTTCGCTTTTGCTCGGTCGTTCAGCTGCCCGGGGCCGCTTCATGTTGGGACAGAACACACACCTTACGCTCGTTTTTACAGAGGTGTCTTTCCCGGGCGCCGTAGGGCTGCACAGTCCTTGTACAGAACGTGGAGAAGAAACAAATCACAAAGCAAGAAAAGGCAGACGTGTTTTTTTATCAACCAGGAAAACCTTATTAATATTTTGCTGTAAGTTTATCTCGGGCACTTGAAAGTGCAAACGTGGAATCACACTGTGCCTGCTCCCCACCCCCCAGACCTACTTGAGTGTTTATTTAAAGTGTGGAAATGTCTGTACTCATTGGGTAATGGTCTGAAACAGGACTTAGCTGCCTTCATTGAGTTGTGCCTCACGGCTCCCTATGTGAGCAGTTTCGCCGTTTCCAGGGTCCTTGTCTCCTTCGGGGCGGCAGCGCCTCAACTCTCTGCCGGGCCGCGGAGCTTGCAGCCTTCCGGCCGCTGTCTTCACCCGGCCCCTGGGGTCTCTGCCCCGCCCGCACCCAGGTCAAGGGTCGGCCGAAGATGCCAGAGGCTTATCTGCAGGCGTGCTTTCCCCGGAGGAGGCATTTCCATTTCACAGGGCGAGGCCGGAATCTCCCGCCTGCGCTGGGCGCGATGGCGGAGGGGCCCGGGCTGGGCGGCGAGGCGCTGCCCGTGCGCCCGGGGCAGGAAGAGCTGGTGTGGCCAGCGGCCGGAGACGCCTGGGGGAGGTGACGTGATTCGAGAGGCCTGTGGCCGTGACACGTCCCAGGGACAAAGGCAGGAGCTCCTCTCCGTTCTCCCGGGGGCTCTGGGCCACTGGGGGCACGGAGCCGGCGCCCTGGCTGGAGGTGTTGGAAAAGGGGTCTTTGCCCCCCGCTATCTGGACCCTCCGGGACGTGGGCAAGTCTGTAAACCACAGGCATCTGTCGGGTGTGGGCACAAGCCCACGGGCGGGAGAGCAATTCGGGGTGCTGGGCTCCCTTCCTTAGACGTTATACTTTGCAGGACGCCGTTGGTATTTTACACTTTCACAATAAAATTCTTCTGTGTTAATACGCGCGGCCGTGCACACGAGTTCATGAAATATCCGAGCAAAACCAGGGGGCTGCGGAATCCACGGGGAGTGCCCGCCTCAGGCTCCCCGAAGGCCCCTGGCCCTTCCGTCCCCGCTGCGCCCCTTCCGAGCCTCGCGACCCCAGCAGGTGACAGGTGACGGCGCCGGGGGAGACCTGCCGGGCGCGGGCCGCCCCTCGCGGATCCCGCGCCGCCTCCTGAGCCACAGCCGTTTGGGGGAAGTGACGCCGCGACCTGACTCTTCACTCAAGTGGCTTGGCGGCGGAGGGGACGTTCGCCTGTCTCTGTGGCGCAATCGGTTAGCGCGTTCGGCTGTTAACCGAAAGGTTGGTGGTTCGAGCCCACCCAGGGACGCGCGCCTCCCTTTTGAGCGCCTGGGCCTCCCTCCGACACCTGCGGCCTCTTTTGGGAGGTGCGCTCGTGCGCCCAGACTTCGTGAACCCGCGGGGCGGGCACCTGGGCGCGCAGCCACGCCCCGCCCTGGCGCTCGGGGGTCAGGGGGCGTTCCGCCGGCCGCGGGTCTCCCGCTGCCTTCGCTCCCGTCCCGCCCACTCCAGCGGAGGGGCGTCCGGGGCGCAAACCTGCTCTGCCCGCGCCCCTCGGCGGCCTGCGGGGTCCGGACGGGCTCCCCGCCCATCAGCCTCGAGACCCGCGCCCTTCCTGGCCTTTGAATGTTCGCTCGTTGGCGGACGGCGGGCCCTTCTCCTCTCCCCCCGGCACACTCCCGCTCGTCCTCGGCCATCACCCCCCGAATGACGCCTCTGCACTCTCCCCCGCGGGCGGTTTTCCCACTAGGATAACAGCCCCCGCCCCCGCCCCCACCCCGGAGTGACCCTGGGCGGTTCCTCCTCCTGGGGTCTTCAGCACCTCGACTCAAGCTGGGCTCGGTGTGGGCGCCGAGGAGTGAGCCCAATGTCCAGGGTTGCCACCTGCATTGGCTGCGGCCCGAGTCCCGTCCAGCCCCCGCAGCCAGCTCCAGGTGAGTCTGCGCTCGGATCAGCACAGGCAGGCGGCGGCTGACCCTGCACCCCCCCCCCGCCCCCGCTCGGGCCCTGTCCCCTTCCCACCTGTGCCTTCTCCTTCCTGCCCCGCGCTCTCAATTACCTCCGCTCCCTCCACACCTGCCCATCCCTACACCTGCAGAGGACCCCTGCGCGCATTTGGCGACCGAGCCAGCTGACCCAGGAGCTGCGGCCAGATGCCGCTTAAGGAGAGGGGTGTCCATCACCCTGGACGATCAGGAGGTGGGTGAGAAGGGTTCTGACAGTCTGACTGTGTTAGTGCCATGGGGTTGTCACCCTCTGTCTGAGGGGAGCAAGCGGTACGTTGGTAAAATGCTTCACCAGAGTCAGAAAACTGACACGGTGTCCCGCTGGGAACTCAGAAGGCAGGAAGACAGAGCGACCGCTCTCTTTCGGAGACCGGCGGCTCCTCAGGCCCCACCACCCGGGCCTACGAGCCGAGGGACTCGGAACGTCACAGCGAGCCGGGTGGGGTTTGGTGCGCTCTGTCCGGTTACCCTGCCTGGTGGCCTGACGCGCGAGGAGAGCCGCGCCCGCCCTCCAGCAGTGAAGGGGATCCGCAGGCCCCGCCCCTCGGCCCCCGCCGCCCTGGCCAGCAAAGTGCCCCCCGCTGCCCGTTCCTTCCCCCGCGGACCCTCTCTCCTTGCGCTTTCTCGGTGCAGACGGTGCGTGTGCTCGCCGGTCTGAGTCTGGGGCAGCGATGATCGCTGCTCCCCAGGGCACAGGGCGGCTCTGTGTCTTCTGGCCCCGCTCGCTTCCCAGGACCGTCTCTCCTCAGGACGTGAGGAGCGCCCGTCACACGCCACGAGCACACGGTCCCGGGCCTGACAGCCACCCACCCACCCCTCGCCGCTCCGCACACCTGGATTTCACACGGACCCTGTTTTCTAGGGAGCCGTCCCAGCGGGTGTCCTCCCGTCTGTCCTGGACCACCCTGCTCTTTCTCAGCCGCCCCCTTTGTGGGCTCTGCTGTCTCTCTCAGGCCCCCCCCCCAGCAGTCCCCACAATCTGTCCGAGGAGTTTCGGGGCGCCCCGACGGCACCAGCCCTGCGGCAGGGCGCAGACCCCGGTCCAGCTGGCACTTGGCCGCGAGCTCTCTCACCCGTGTCTGCAGTTACTTAGGGAAAACGTCCACACACCATCTCATCTCCAGAAGGGCTGCCGTCCGGAGACTGTACGGCTGCTGGGCCGGGACAGGGGCCGGGACGGGGGGCTGTGTCGCTCTGGGACCCCAGGTCCTGGGAGTGCAGCTGCCCCAGGGGCTCCGCAGGTGGCCCTGAGGATCACAAGCCCTTTGGGGTTACCCTGTGAAGTCTACTAAATGTGTCGAATCCCAGTGTCATACACCAAAAACCAACCTAACAGTGTATGTCGACTATAATTAAAAGCAAACTTTAGGAACCAGATTGAGCACGAAAAGTGACAGCAGGATTTTTAAAAATTAGGCCTTTCTTTTTCACTGGAGACGGAGAGAAAATGGAGCTGGGCGAAGGGCCCTCAGCCTGCGCCCTGAGGTGCAGGTTTCCTGCTCTCCCCAGAGGTGGGTGCGGGGGACCACGGAGCGGGTCCCGAGCTGCTGCTCTCACTGCTCCTGCTTGTCCTCAGGGCTCTTGCTCCGTGTGGTTGTGTCACTTCTCCCTTTCTTCAGGGCGCGTCGAAGGTCTCTCCGCACGGAGAGGTACAGCCCCGTGTCCAAGACAAACAGGAGCCCCGGCAGCAGGCTGACGATCGCCAGCTTCCCAGGTGGGGCAGGTGGGGTTGCCACACCTGCGAGGAGAGGCAGAGGGACGGGGAGACGGCAGCCGTCAGGGCAGGGCTTTGGAATCAAGAGCAAGGCCCTTCCTCAGAGGAGGGTCCTTCTGGCAGCAGCCGAGCCGGGTTCCCAGGGCCGGCGGGGTCTGCGGAAGCCTCCGCTTCCTCCCGGGCCGTCCCCCGCGCTGGAGCTGCCCCGTGGGGCCCGGCCCTCCAACCGCAGCAGAAGCAGCTTCCTGTCCCAGGGCGGTTGTGCCCGGGGCGGCCCAGCAAGTGAGGGGGCTGGGTTTGGTGTGAATTTACAAAGGTTGTCCAAGGTCAAGTCGGTGGGAGAACACTATGTCTTAACTCAGTAACTCTGTCTCGTGCCTGAAGATGCCACCCACTGTGTGGGTCATCGTCACGACAGGAAACCTGGAAAATGAAGCGAACCGTGGAACTGCGCTACTTACTGGCAGAAAAACGGTACTGTTTCTTCACCGAGAGGCGGGAACCAGTCGCCCTCCCAGAAGGGAGTGAGGTGGGGCTTGTTGGTTCTCGCTCTCTTGGCCCCTGTGGTTGTTCCTGCAAACTCACTCCTCGCCGCTGTCTACACACTGGTGACATTAGACTGGATTTCAAGTGTCAAGTTTTTACCTCTTAACTTTGATTCAATTGCAAACGTACGAAAGTTACCAGAATGATACGATGAACTCTCGTGTATATATATATACATATATATATACATATATACCTCCTACATTTACTAATTGCTGGCATTCTGTCCCATTTGCTCCATGATTTGCCCCTTCTTTCCCTCGCCTATCAAGAGTGTTGACTTTAAACTGAAATTGCAATGAAATTATTGTCACACAAATGATGGCTCTGTTTTGTTAAAGTCCCCAAAGGTGTGTGTCTCTCTGCTGTCTTACTGTGCAGTCCCGGTCTGGATACAGGGGACGTGAGTGACGTCTGGGAGTCCAGGAGCACCGTGTATGGGGGGTGGGGGTGGGGGCTCTGACCGTCCCCCCCCCCCACCCGAGGGTGCTCCACAGAATCTGGGCAAACATCTCTCGGAGCACACGGGTGCCTGTCTGATTCTTTCATTTGGTCAGGTGTGACCTGAGGGGCAAGTCAACGACCCCGTTTTCTGCTTCAGTTCCTTCCTCCGTGCGGGGAGCTGGTGGTGCCCTTCCCATCACGTGGTCGGGGGTGGGGCGGGGGTGCGGTGGCGGTCCCAGGCAAGGAGACCCTGGGCGCAGCGTGTGGCCCAGGACAGAGCCCGACACACGCCCCGTCTTTGTCACAGAAACTGGGGCCGGTGGCTTCGCCGGCTGCCCTCTGGGCCCGCACCCCGCTCACCTAGCACGATGACCTGCACGGCCTCGGAGGACTCGTTCCGCCGGTCCTGGATCATCCCCCGGCAGAAGTAGGAGCCGTTGTGCTCGCTGGTTGCTGCCGGGATGTGGAACTCCGAGTTGTGGCGAGAAAACTTCTTGCCTCTGCCGTTCTGGAAAAACTGGACCCTGTAGACAGTCAGGTTCTTCCAGCTGTGGCACCTCATCACGATGGGGTCCCCCGTCTGGACCACCCAGCGTCTGGCCTGGAGCACCAGCCAGGCTGAAAGACACAGACCACAGCCCCCCGAGGCCTCAGTGATGGGCGCGACTCGCTCTCAAAGGGACACCGGCCACCAGGTCCCCAGGTGGACAGCGGACTGGGAGCCCTTCCCACAAGCTTCCCCAGGAAAAAGTGCGCCCCCTCCCCCCCCCCCCCCAGGCCTGCATGAGAGCTCGAGCCACACCAAGACCTCTGTCTAGAAGGGGCAGAGGGACAGACACACGGAGGGAACCACGGCCAGGGCAGAGGGACTCTGGCGAGGCAGGCGAGGTGCCGTCTGCAGGGTGGAGGGCTGCCCTTGGTGTGCGAGGGCAGGGGGCAAGGGGCCCGGCGTGCTCCAGATCCAAGAGTCAAAGCTGCGTTTCACAACGGTGGTCTGCCTCCTGGAAGGAAAGGCAGCCCTAGAAGGAGCAGGCAGTTTGCTGAGACGTGGAGAGACTCCGGCAGCAGCCAGGAGCGAGGTCCCTGGGCGGCTGGAGGAGCGGCTGCAGACTCGGAGAGGGAGGGCGCGGTCTGAAGGCCGAGGAAGAGAGGGACAGGCGTGTCCTTGGGAACCGGGGTTGTCTGAGGGCCTCGGGTCTTCCAAGGGCCCGTCTGCACCCTGAGTGCAGCCTTCAGGAGTGGAAAGGCTCGCCCTGCCCGCTCAAGGACCTCACGGCTGCCGCTTCGCCCCATGCCCAGACTCCGCATGGAGGGAGCCGGCCGGCGGGCAGACCAGGACGACCGCAGACGAGCTGCAGACCAACCGTGACAAGGCACAGGTGACACGGCACAGAAACGGTCGTGAGGCGAGGCTCCGCGAGGAAGACGGGGTGCGGGAGCGCGTGCTCACAAGGCCACACACGGAGGGCTCGCACTTTCTCCCTAAATGTTAACAGGTTTCCTTGGGGGGGGGGCGGTGGGTGGCTTTAATTTTCTTCCTTATATCTCCACATATTTTTGAAAATGGAATGAGGTTTGTAAGAACAAAACAATACAACTTACTTTTAAAAAATCAACTCTCTCATGCCAAACAAAACCAGTAGACCGTGAGCCTTCTCTACCTGGAATGTGTGCCAAGCGGAAGGGACGGAAGGGAGCCCTCATCGTTTGTTAAAGATGCCAGCCGTCCGAAGGGGCCCCGTGCCTGTGTGCCCATGTGCCGCGGGAGCACAGACGGGTTACCTTAGCGTGGGGCGCGGGGGCTGGGAGACACCATGCCGCCTGCCCGCGCGTGCTCTGGCGGCCTTGGCGGGGACTCGCTGGCCCCAGGCTGCCCGGCCACATGCTCGGAGAACGTCTGTGTGTGTTCGTCGCACAGACACGCCACGGAATAGGCACCGGGCTGTGCAGACGGGGGGTGCCCCGGGGACTGGCCGCACGGTCCTGACCTCCGAGTGACTCGGAAACCATCACGACAGGAAGTAGCACAAAGGGCGGCCCTGTCTGAGATCCCAGGACTCCGGGACGGAGAGAACAGGACGGAGGGGCTCTGCCCGGAGAAAGGCAGGGAGAGGAAGGTGCCTCAGGGGAGAGAAGAGAGCTGGGCCCCAGGGTGCAGCGGGGCGGGGCGGGGTGGGGCAGGGACCGGGGACCGGGGCTGGCCCGGGGGCCTGGATGGCTCCGGCTGTAGTTTAATGCACAGTCCTGCCCGACTGGACTTCGGGGGCCGGCCTCTGGAGCCGAGCCCCAGGCTAGCCAACAACTCCCGGAGCCGATTACTCTGTCGCTGCCTGTTGGTGCATCCCTGTGTTGTTTGGGCATAGGTGGCCATCCCTCTCCTGGGGGGGCAGCAGACACCCTTCCTGCCGCTCCAGCGCTAGATGTCAGCTCAGTGGGCAGCCAGCGCTGGAGGAGCCCCCAAACCAGCTGCAGGGGCCCGGTTCCACGGAGCCCTGCTGCGGGTCTGCCTGCGCCGGGCCCCCTCCCCCTCCAAGCCCATCCAGGGTGTCAGTGGGGTCGCAGTGCCCAGGGCAGGGGCAGGGTGGCACCCCGCTCAGAGATCCCACCTCCACAGCCCCCCGCCCCCCCCCCCCCCCCCGTGCCTGGGGGCTGCGGAGGGCACACAGCCTTTGGTCCGCTACTGCGAGCCGGCTGGAGGGGCCTCTGGGTGCCAGGAGGACCGCGGGCGGCCCAGCCTGGCTGCAAGTCTGCGTGTGGCGTGGACGGGACAGGGACGGGCGGCTCGGCCGCCAGGGCTGGGGCGGGGGCCGCTTGGGCTTTGTGTGTCTGAGACCGAGGAGGACAGGAGGCCCGAGAACAGGCTCATTAACACGCGCGCAAGGACGAGTGGTGAGCCTCAGAGCGAGCTGGGGGGGTTGGGGATGGTTTGGGGGGGCGTCCCCCGCGGACGCTGCCCCTGCGACTGGGCGGGGCCGCAGTCCCGCCCCCGCCGCGCCGGGTTAGACGCAGTGCCGGCCCGCGATGCGGAGGGACCACGGATCCCCTCATCCCGGCTCTGACCGCCCTCCGCCCCCCAACGTCGCCCTCTGGTGCTCCCCCAGCCTTCCCCGGCCTCTGGTGCGCCGGTCACTGGCGAACCCCCTCCCCGTCACCCGCTCACCGGCGACCACTTGGAGGCGCAGCGGGTCGCTGAGCGCGGAGCGGTTGGTCCGGCACCGGTACTCCCCGCTGTCGTTCACGCGGGCCGCCGCGATGGAGAGGCTGGAGGCCTGGCAGGGCAGGAGGGTCCCGTTGTGCCACCAGCGTGCGAAGCTGTCCTCCTCCACGCGGTTGCCCCGGCACGTCAGCGTCACGGGGTCCTGCTCCAGCAGCCTGTCCCACTCAGGGCTCAGGGACAGCTCGGCCTTCGGGAGGCCCTCTGGGGAGACAGGGCCGTGTGGGCGGGGGCAGGCGCGGAGGCGCGGCGCCAGGGCCAGCCCCGCACACCCACATGGGTCTGCGGCCCCGGGCTCGGAGCGCCTTGTCTCACAGGCTCTGGGCCCCACCGTGGCCGCGCTGCACCTCCAGGAGAGCTGGCCGGAGAAGCGCAGGGCCAGGCTGGTGCGCGGGGGAATTGCCCCTGCCACCCCACCCCCACTCCACCCCCGCCCCCCGCCAGCCGTGGCCACGACCCGTGGCTTCTGCATGCCACGGGCCTCAGCGGTCGGCCTGACACCCTGCGAGCCAACTCACCAGCCCGCGTGCCGGCCGAAGCTGCGGGAGAGAAGAGGAAGACAGGCATGAGCCTGGGCAGCGACGGGGGTGGGGCTGCCCCGCGAGCCGCCGGTGTCCCCAGGAACCAGCACATGCAGCCGCCGGCTGTTGGCCCTGGTCTCCAACGGCCGTGCCTCCAGCCCCCTCCCCGCCTGCCCGCCCACCCAAACCCCTGTTTTCAACACTGCCCCCTTACCCCCTGGTCCCTGTCCAGTCCCCCAAATTAGGGACGTGGACTGGCTCTGCCTGAAAGGAAGCCTCAAGCAGCCGCCGCCCGAGCCCCCTCCCTGGAAAGAGCAGACACAAGAAAGTCCTGGAGAGGAGGCCGGGCCGCCGCGATGGGAGAGGCCCCTGGCCCACTCATGGGTGGGGGTGCTGAGAACCGGGGCGGGTGCCCCTTTGCCCCCTGATGGCGCCAGCGTTCTCTGCGTCCCGGGAGCTGAGCGGGGGGCTGCGGACTGGGGGGGGGTCCCCGCTCCTGGCCTGACCCCCAGGCACCCTGAGCGCCTCCCTGCGCCGGCCACTGTGACTCACCTAGCAGCAGCAGGGCGGTGGGCGGCAGCAGCCGCCACATGCCGGCCAGGAGGACACGGGGGGCCGTGCCTGGCTGACTCCAGGAGAAGCGTGTCCTGCCCTCCCTCACGCAACAGGCCCCTGCTCTGGGAACGTCATTGATTTTTGACTCTGACCTCAGACACGTGAGCCCCGGGCGGCGGGGGTGGTGCCTGCAGGGGAAGCTGAGCGGGGCGTGTCCCTCTGTCCCTCGTGGCGGCCCTGGCCGGTGACAGTCTGCGGGGCACCCTCGGAAGTCCCAGGGCGTTTGCCCCACCTGGCAGGGCTGGGCCGCCCAGCTCCAGGAAGCGGGGAGAGCGGGGACGGGGAGGGGGGCGGACTGCCGTCCCTGGGGGTCTCCGTCTCCGTCTCAGACCTCCTCCTTCCGGCCGGCCCGGTCCCCCTCGGTGCCGCCGAAGCACAGGGAGCTGGCGGTCCGCCCTTGAGACCCTACAGGCGCCCTCACCCCGGCGTTGTCTCCACCAGCGTTTTCCTTCCAGGCTGACAGTGCCCACGCCCTCTTCTCGCTTCCCAGCGTGAATTCGCTCCCACGGCTCCCCGCGTCTCTGGAGAGGAGCCTTGGCCGCCGGGGAGATGGGCTCTGGAGAAAGCAAGGGGCCCGCAGACAGGTGGGGGGCTGAGGGGTCAGCGGCTGAGGGGTCAGCGGCGAGGCCGAGGCTCTGACCTCCACCGCGGCGGCACGAGGGCTGCGCCAAGCCACAGCCACTGGTGGGGGGGGGGGCTCGGCCGCTCGGGGCTCCTCGTGGAGAAGGTGGGGCTGGGGGGCAGCCTGGGGGTGCGGGGACGTCGTCCACTCTGTTCCTCAGACCCCGGCGGTCAGCATGTGCCCACCCTCCCCTGCCGTCCAGGCCCCGGACAGGAAACCAAACCGCCTGGCACTGACGCCCCTTTCACGCCAGAAGCGGCCAAACCCTCCTCAGGCTCCGAGTTTTGTTTGTTTGGCTCGTGGGTAGAGTTCACGTCGTCCTTCCCACTCCCACCCGCCCCCCCCACCCCACACGCCTCCTTGTAGCTGCCCCCGCCCTCGCGCCCGTGGGCTGGTGGACGCCGGTGAGCGGCCCCCCAGGGGCTCCGTTCCCGTCTTGCACAACGCGGACCTGCGCCCACAGCAGCTACTTGCCCAGGGGTTGCAGGGGCTCCTGGGCCGCACGGCAAACACTTCGGTTTTCCTTCTGGGGGGCTCCCCTTCTCCGACTCACCGTCTGGGTGCGGCCTTCCGGGGAGGACGGGCGTGCTGGCCAGGCCACCGAGCGTGGGAAGCGCTTCCGGAGCAGCCGGCAGGCCCACCGAGAGTTGCCGGGTGAGTGGGCGGGCGGGCGGACTTCCTGGGGTGAGCAGAGGCCTGCAGGTGAGGGCAGGGGGTGCTCCTGGAGGGCTGGTCCCTGACGCCCGGCCCTGCCCGTAGCGGAGACGCCGGAGCGTCCGGCACCGAGCCGCGTCTTCCTTTACCAAGGTCGCCCGAGGTCATCGAGCCCGGGGCCTCCGGCCTCCCCTGGGGAGACCCCTGGGTACGCGTGTCCAGGAGCATTTATGAAAAGCCGCGTGTGCGCAGAGAGGGCCGAGGCTCGTCCTGTCCCGTCCGGGGAGGGGTCTGCACGGAGGACAGGGCCCTCCCTCAGTGGCATCACGAGAGGGTGACTGACGTGGCTGGCGTGTCTGCAGAGCTGGGCACGGTCCCCGAGGTCAGCGGGCGCCACGCGGCACCTAGTGGGTTAACAGCGGGGGTGGAGGCTCGGCTCCACCGCCGGAGCCTCCTGGGCCTCAGGCTCCCGCTCTGTCCAGTGGGGCTGCACACAGCAGTCCCAGCCCCGAGGAGCTGTTGGGGACAGTGCCCGTGCGGCTGCTGGCTCCCTGTCTGGACCTGTGCCCGCTGGCCACCGTTTCAAGTGCCAAAGGGGGGCGGGGCTCCCTGGCTCCTGCATTAGGCTGTGATGCCCGCCCCCTGGCCCCCGTCCCCCGGTTCCTGGCCCCCGTCCCCTGGCCCCCCGCAGGCGCTTGTCACACCTGTGGACTGCGAGGTCTTCGAGGGCAGGCATCAGTTCCTCTGGCAACCACCGTGTCCCCAGCACCCCGCACCCAGCCTGGACCATCCTAGGCTCCCCATTCACAGTCACTGGGTGACGCCGAAGGGCCCCTAGGTCACGGGGAGCAGCAGCACGTGCTTCCTGGGGCCGCCCTCGGAGCAAGAGTCACCGAGTGTGAGACTGACCGTCGAGGCTGTCGAACAGCACAAGCGGGTTTACACCGTGTTAAAGTGACCCCGCCAGCAGGCCTGGAAGTCGGGTGGGGGGAGAGGCTGCAGGTGGGGGGGGGGCGGGGGTTGCTGGCACAGCCCCGGTGAGGGAGGGGGCCTGTGGAAGCAGAAGGGCCGTGCGGGAGAGGAGTGAGGAGGCGGGGCGGGCAGGGTGCGGGGGTGCCCCGGGCGCTTGGGGCGCGAGGGAGGGTCTGGCGGAGCTCAGCCTCAGGTGCGGGGATCAGAAGGCTGGCGTGCCCTTGCCACAGGCCGACAGAGTGCAGGGTGCAGGCCTGGGTCGAGGGAGGGGGCCGGTGAGGGGGTCGTGGCGGTTTCGGGTGGACGTCCAGAAGGCGGTGGCACGCACGGCTCCGGAGCCGGCTCTGCACCCAGGACACGTTTAGGAGGCCCCAACGCGGCTCGTGTTTTAAACTGATAAAAGCTTCGGGCGTGTCCCAAGGAAAAATGCGAGTGCAGGTGCTTTCCCTCTCCGAGGGTGCCTGCGCCTTCCTGTCCCCCCCCCCCCCCGGTGCTCCTTCTTCCCGGGCGTCGCCTGTGCCCTCCCCCTCCTGAGCTCCGGGGCCCCCCTCCTGCCCCTGGCACGAGTCTCCTGAGCCCACGCAGCCCCGCTGGCTCACATCTCCTGCCCCCGTGGCTTTCCGAGTGAACTTGCTCTTCAAACTTGAGGAACAACGACAACATGCACTCGGTTGTCCCTGTAGTTCAAGACGCCCCTGGAAGCCCCAGGGGGGCCCAGGTCGGGACAGAGTGTGGGTGAGCGTCCCTGTCCCGGGGCTGGGGAAGGGGGAGGGCAGCAGAGGAGGACGGGGGAGCGGACGGGGTCAGAGGCTTGGCACTCGGCCACTCCTGCTGCGTGTGCAAAACCAGAGCCGCTGACAGAGCGGGTTGGGGAGGCGGGGCAGCGAGGAGAGGGGCCCCCAGAGGCCCCCGCCCCGTGCGAAGCACCGTGGAAAAGTCCGTGCGGCCCCCCGGGGAGTGGCTGCCCCCCAGGGAGTGGCTGCGGTCTTTGCCTGCATCATTGCAGGGGCTGGGGCCGGGGGCGGAAGCCTGATCCCTTCTGGCTGAGGACGGAGCAGAGATAAAAAACTGTCCTGACGAACGTCCAGTCCTCTGAAGCATCTCTGTGATGAAGGCGATGGGGGTGCAGTGAGCAGTGGTCCCCGCTCTCCTGGAGCCCCGCCCCCTCGCAGCAGCACCCCATCCTCCCCGGGGGAGCCCCACCGCGAGCGGTCTCAGTAGAACGTGGTGGCTGCTTTCACTGCAGACACCAAAGGGGCCAGACCCCCTCTCCTGCCCTGAGGTGGTGTGGGGGGTTAAACGGGGTCCCCCCAGAACCTGCATGTTGAAGCCCTTGCCCCCAGGACCTCAGGAAGGACGCGTGTTTGGAGGCAGGGCCTTCGACGGGGCAACTAAGCTAAAAGGAGGGCCCTCATCCCATGCGACTGGCATCCTCCTAGGAAGCGCTGGGGACGCAGACACACACAGAGGGACGGGCGAGCCTGTGAGGACTCGGGGAGGAGCTGGCCCTGCCCACACCCGGGCCTCGGACTCCGGCCTCCGGGACGGCGAGGAAGACACAGCTGTTGTCCGAACTGCGTCTGTCATGGGAGCCAGAGAGCAGCCCCACTTGTGCCCTCCGGGGTGCCGGCCCCGAGGAGGGGACACAGTTTTGGGGGGGGGAGACGGTGGGGTCTCGGTCGTCACGGCAGTGGTGGGACCGCCGGACCCTCCTCCACTGCCCACCAGGAGCTCCCTCTCCTGTGCTGACACACCTGCGGCTTCTGGCGGAGCCGCCCCCCGTCCGAAGCCCCGAGGGGCACCACAGGAGAGGAGACTCGAACACTCGCGTCCTGGGGAGGACGGGGGGGGGGGGAGGGAGAGTTTATTTGGTTTGACGGGAGACTTGAACTTGTCCACAGGCTGCTGTAATGGCTCCCCTTGCCAGGGCACCACTGGGCCGGCCGGGCAGTCAGGAGCCCACCAGATCCAAGGTGGGGGCAGGGGTCCAGTCTCCAGAGGGAGAGCGTGAAGGGTGACCACCGAGAAGACCGCAGTGCCCTTCTAGAACGTTCCCTACACACGTGCGCACTCATGTGCATGTGCATCTGCTGCCTGTACCTGTGCATTTTGTCCGTTCTCAGTGGTTTACGTTTGCACATGACGTGATTTTCTGCGACTCGAGTTTTTACACTGATCCCCCCCCCACAGGCACAGGCACACAAACACACACCACTCAACACGTTCCACATTTTCCTGAAGTTTTTGAAAACTTTATGGTTGCTCACTTCCAGTTGTCCCGAGTTTGCCCCGACTGCCCCCCCACTCCCGCAGTCACCCGCCCCCCTTGTCCGTGCCTGTGAGTCCTCTGCTCACGTCCCTTCGCCCCTTCCCCTCCTTCCCCGCTACCCCCTCCCTCGCCCCCTGGTCTCGGCCACTCTGTTCTTTATTTCCCCTCATTTGTTTTGTTGATTAGGTTCCACTTGGGGTGAGGTCACAGGGCGTGTGTCTTTCTCCGCTTCTCTGAGGGGCGTGTGGGGAGGAAGAACGTCCCTCCCTGACTTTCTTGGGTCTCGGAAGGCACGTGCGCCGAGACCCACGGGCTGAGCCCATTCTGCCTTCCTGCGCGTCGGGCAGAGCCAGGGCCCCTCCCTCCCGTCACGCGTCCACGAAGAGATGGACGGTGAAGGCCACGGAGCGAGCAGCCACGAGACACGTGACGGTCCCCTAAGGAAACACTCCACTTGCTCACTTGCAGAGCCAAGCACAGTGGCCTCTCAAGTGCAAACACAACCGGCACCGAAATCACTTAGGACACAGGTTCACCGTCCCATCCCTAGGCAAATGAGGGAGGGAGCCAGGAAAGGAAACTTCCAGAATGCGGAAGTGTGCTGGGTGGGGAAGGCCTCGGGGGATGCGGAGACCCTACCCCTCCGGGGGCCGAGGGCGAAGAAGAACCAATGGGACCTGCTGTGCGGACGAGGGTCCTGGGCGGTCCCTCGAGCAGATGCCCGGGACAGAGGTGGACGTGCGGACGCCCCGCCCGCGGAAGGACACGTGGGG